>NC_069502.1:982758385-983358385 GCF_027579735.1 Bombina bombina
AACTTTCAAATTTACTTCTGTTATCAAATTTTCTTTTTTTATCCTTTGTTGAAAAGCAGGAATGTAAGCTCATGAGTGTGCACATGACTGCAGCACTATACAGGGAGTGCAGAATTATTAGGCAAATGAGTATTTTGACCACATCATCCTCTTTATGCATGTTGTCTTACTCCAAGCTGTATAGGCTCGAAAGCCTACTACCAATTAAGCATATTAGGTGATGTGCATCTCTGTAATGAGAAGGGGTGTGGTCTAATGACATCAACACCCTATATCAGGTGTGCATAATTATTAGGCAACTTCCTTTCCTTTGGCAAAATGGGTCAAAAGAAGGACTTGACAGGCTCAGAAAAGTCAAAAATAGTGAGATATCTTGCAGAGGGATGCAGCACTTTTAAAATTGCAAAGCTTCTGAAGCGTGATAATCGAACAATCAAGCGTTTCATTCAAAATAGTCAACAGGGTCGCAAGAAGCGTGTGGAAAAACCAAGGCGCAAAATAACTAACCATGAACTGAGAAAAGTCAAGCGTGCAGCTGCCAAGATGCCACTTGCCACCAGTTTGGCCATATTTCAGAGCTGCAACATCACTGGAGTGCCCAAAAGGACAAGGTGTGCAATACTCAGAGACATGCCCAAGGTAAGAAAGGCTGAAAGACGACCACCACTGAACAAGACAGACAAGCTGAAACGTCAAGACTGGGCCAAGAAATATCTCAAGACTGATTTTTCTAAGGTTTTATGGACTGATGAAATGAGAGTGAGTCTTGATGGGCCAGATGGATGGGCCCGTGGCTGGATTGGTAAAGGGTAGAGAGCTCCAGTCCGACTCAGACGCCAGCAAGGTGGAGGTGGAGTACTGGTTTGGGCTGGTATCATCAAAGATGAGCTTGTGGGGCCTTTTCGGGTTGAGGATGGAGTCAAGCTCAACTCCCAGTCCTACTGCCAGTTTCTGGAAGACACCTTCTTCAAGCAGTGGTACAGGAAGAAGTCTGCATCCTTCAAGAAAAACATGATTTTCATGCAGGACAATGCTCCATCACACGCGTCCAAATACTCCACAGCGTGGCTGGCAAGAAAGGGTATAAAAGAAGAAAATCTAATGACATGGCCTCCTTGTTCACCTGATCTGAACCCCATTGAGAACCTGTGGTCCATCATCAAATGTGAGATTTACAAGGAGGGAAAACAGTACACCTCTCTGAACAGTGTCTGGGAGGATGTGGTTGCTGCTGCACGCAATGTTGATGGTGAACAGATCAAAACACTGACAGAATCCATGGATGGCAGGCTTTTGAGTGTCCTTGCAAAGAAAGGTGGCTATATTGGTCACTAATTTGTTTTTGTTTTGTTTTTGAATGTCAGAAATGTATATTTGTGAATGTTGAGATGTTATATTGGTTTCACTGGTAAAAATAAATAATTGAAATGGGTATATATTTGTTTTTTGTTAAGTTGCCTAATAATTATGCACAGTAATAGTCACCTGCACACACAGATATCCCCCTAAAATAGCTATAACTAAAAACAAACTAAAAACTACTTCCAAAACTATTCAGCTTTGATATTAATGAGTTTTTTGGGTTCATTGAGAACATGGTTGTTGTTCAATAATAAAATTAATCCTCAAAAATACAACTTGCCTAATAATTCTGCACTCCCTGTATGGCAGCAGTTTTGCAAAAAAATGTTATAAATTAGAAGGAGCACTAGATGGCAGCACTATTTCCTGTTATGTATTCCTTCAGGCATGTGCACGCTACCTATCTAGGTATCTCTTCAACAAAAAATTCCTACCCGGCAAACAAAAAGAAGCACCACATAGGGTAATAGTGACACAGCTAGCCAGTAATACAAAATTGTATTGAAGATACCCTTCAGGGTGGCTACTCACAAGCGTAGCAGCACAACCGGAGTGCCTGGCTGGGCAGTACGGGACCAACAGAGTCGCCCGTAAGACTCACACAGGATGACAGAGTTTCGTGCGTCAGGTAACGTAATGGGTCAAGCCAATCACAGAGACGACAACCCAAGGCAGCAGTGAGAGACGTCACAGTGGATGTGGAAGATCAAATAGGCAAATACCGATCGTCCAGTGAAATAGAAATGGAGATCCGAGCAAGTAGAGTAAAAAGTGTGTAAACTTTATTGTAAACAACACTAACACAGCAACGCGTTTCTCAGCAACACATATGCCATTTCATCAGGCTGTATGAGAATAAACAACTACTTGCTCAATAAATAAAATAATGCTGACTAATCCGAGGCCGATAACAGACCACACCTTACTACGTCAGGGTAATAAAATACACCTCTAAAAGGTAAAGACTGCAATAGTTGAAAGTGGTTCAGCAACGGCCCTAAGAGGGGAGCATTAAACACATAGATAAAACATTCTGTAAAAGCAAATAAAATAAACTCTAAAAATGCAAACACATATTACAAACATAATTAGTTCATGGTAGTGTAATGTTAATAAATCTGAAACATTCAATGTCATTCATTAAATAGACAAACGATCATAAAAGAGCATAAAGCACATGTAGTGTACAATTGACAATTACAAATTGGATGTACTAATAAAACCCTCCATGAGCTATAAACTAGTAATGTGCCTATCCTATAATAATAATATATAGGATATAAAGGGGTGAGAAAAGCCACCAGGTAACATACGGCGTGTTCTACCATGAAGGTAGACATGTTCAACTGTAACTTCCATAAATACTAAAATGGACAAACTTGATATACAATGAAATTGGGACAATATCTGATATAGCAGATAATATTAAGGGTAATAAGCAACCTAAATAATACAAATAAATATAAATATAAATCATCCCTATCCAGTAGATATATAAAAAATAACCCGTAATTGTACTAAAAAAGACCAATCTCTATAGGGTCACTGATAGCTAATAGACAACTCTTAACGGCAGTGGGATGAACCCAAAGCTCTAGGGGGTCGCTGATAAGCTAGTGAACAAATCCTAACAGCAATGGAAATCGCCCACAGCTTCAAGGGGTCGCTGAAGAGCTATTACACAACTCCCAACAGCTATGAGATGGGCCCACAACTAACCATTATTTGAATGGCTTAGAAGACGTCTGTGAATATCTCTGTAAGACAGATAGATATAAAAATATGTATATGTATCCCTGTAGACAGAACTCTCTATATTAAACAGCCCCATAGGCGCTATACTTATTGTCCGCTACTCGATACCCACTAGGGGTGCTGAGCTAGTGTGTAAATAGAACAACCCAATGCTGGAAAAGATGGCATTGCAGAAAAAACAGTATATAATCTACAATATTAACCACTAATAATAGAGGAGACTACTGCATTAAACAATAAGTGGCATAAGGATATAATATTATTAATATTGTTAACATCATGAGGATATTAGTTGCATAGCAATATTATCATATGGATATTAGTTAATGTGTATAATTGGTGACAACAGAAGTAATACTAATATTATAGATAATGTCATATGGACATTAATTGGTAGTATAGTTGATAGCAGTAGAGTCAGTGGGAGACCAACATCGATCCAAAGATGCCAATCACAGCCAATTAATGGGAAGCTGCCAGGTCGATATTAAGATTAAGACCGGCCGGATGCATACTCTTTAACACATGGATCCAGTAGGTCTCCCTCTGTCTCAACCTAAAAAAAGGATTATAAAGATGTGATTTTGGAATTAATTCTATAGGTGTAATGGAAAGACAGTTGGTGATAACATTGTGTTTGAGGTTACAGTGTCTGGGTACGCTGTGGTTTTTGATACTAAGTCTTCTACAAGTGCGACCAATGTATTGTACCCCACAAATACAGGATAGGAGGTACACAACATATTGAGAAGCACAAGATATATGACCTATAATGGAGTAATTGCAACCTGTGACATTGGACTTGAACGTTTTTTGATTATGTGTGATGTGATCACATAATTTACATCTCCTAGCACTGCATCTAAAACTACCAAAGGAAGTCAAAGAAGACTTGGGGCTAGCACTGGTCAGGTTCCTTTTGTTTCTAACAATCTTACTGGGGGCTAAGATGGTCTTGAGGTTAGGAGCTCTTTTGTAGACAATATTTGGTTTAGTACCTATTATATTACCCAAAATAGGGTCTTTAGTAAGAATACCCCAATGTTTTGTAATAATATTTTGTATTAATTGATGATTGCTATTATATTGGGTGATGAAAAGAGGGCATTTTTCTAGCTTGTCAGACTCAGTTTTTTCTTTTTTATTATTTTTATTTCTGGAATACAAAAAATAATTATTATCCCTATCGTCAGATTTCGCTCTTAAGTATCCATTGTCAATAATATGAAAGGGATATTTCTTTTCAACTAAAGGTTCCCTAAGGATCAGGCTTTGTGTTTTGTAATCTTCAAGTGTACTCAAGTTATAGCGTACATGCCTGAATTGACCATAGGGGACGTTTCGTTTCCAAGGAAGATGATGATTGCTGGTAAAATCAAGGTAACTATTACAATCTACATATCCTTATGCCACTTATTGTTTAATGCAGTAGTCTCCTCTATTATTAGTGGTTATTTTTCTCTTTTTGTAGATAATATACTGTTTTTTCTGCAATGCCATCTTTTTCAGCATTGGATTGTTCTATATACATACTAGCTGAGCACTCCTAGTGGGTATCGAGTAGCAGACAATAAGTATAGCGCCTATGGGGCTGTTTAATATAGAAAGTTCTGTTTACAGGGATACATATACATATTTTTATATCTATCTGTCTTACAGAGATATTCCCAGACGGCTTCTAGGCCATTCAAATAATGGTTAGTTGTGGGCCCATCTCATAGCTGTTGGGAGTTGTGTAATAGCTCTTCTGCGACCCCTTGAAGCTTTGGGCAATATCCATTGCTGTTAGGAGTTGTTCACTAGATTATCAGCGACCCCCTAGAGCTTTGGGTTCATCCCACTGCCGTTAAGAGTTGTCTATTAGCTATCAGTGACCCTATAGAGATCGGTCCGTATTAGTACAAGTAAGGGTTGTTTTTTATATATCTACTGGATAGGGATGATTTATATTTATATTTATTTGTATTATTTAGGTTGCTTATTACCCTTAATATTATCTGCTATATCAGATATTGTCCCAATTTCATTGTATATCAAGTTTGTCCAGTTTAGTATTTATGGAAGTTACAGTTGAACATGTCTACCTTCATGGTAGAACACGCCGTATGTTACCTGGTGGCTTTTCTCACCCCTTTATATCCTATATATTATTATTATAGGATAGGCACATTACTAGTTTATAGCTCATGGAGGGTTTTATTGGTACTTCTAATTTGTAATTGTCAATTGTACACTACATGTGCTTTATGCTCTTTTATGATCGTTTGTCTATTTAATGAATGACATTGAATGTTTCAGATTTATTAACATTACACCACCATGATCTAATTATGTTTGTAATATGTGTTTGCATTTTTAGAGTTTATTTTATTTGCTTTTACAGAATATTTTATCTATGTGTTTAATGCTCCCCTCTTAGGGCCGTTGCTGAACCACTTTCGACTATTGCAGTCTTTACCTTTTAGAGGTGTATTTTATTACCCTGACATAGTAAGGTGTGGTCTGTTATCGGCCTCGGGTTGGTCAGCATTATTTTATTTATTGAGCAAGTAGTTGTTTATTCTCATACAGCCTGATGAAATGGCATATGTGTTGCTGAGAAACGCGTTGCTGTGTTAGTGTTGTTTACAATAAAGTTTACACACTTTTCACTCTACTTGCTCGGATCTTCATTTCTATTTCACTGGACGATCAGTATTTGCCTATTTGATCTTCCACATCCACTGTGCCGTCTCTCACTGCTGCCTTGGGTTGTCGTCTCTGTGATTGGCTTCACCCGCTATGTTACCTGACGCACGAAACTCCGGCATCCTGTTTGAGTCTTATGGGTGACTCTGTTGGTCCCGTACTGCCCAGCTAGGCCCTTCCGGTTGTGCCGCTACGCTTGTAAGTAGCCACCCTGAAGGGTATCTTCAATGCACTTTTGTATTACTGGCTAGCTTTGTCACTATTACCCTATGTGGCACCTCTTTTTGTTCCCTGAATAGGAATTTTCTGATTACCACCTCCTCCGTCAAGAGTGCGGCTGCTTTCCTGGTTCCACATCTCATCCCACACCAGCACACCTCCTTAGGACTCTGGTGTCCTGTATATATCTCTTCAACAAAGAATATCATGAGAACAAATCAATTTGATAATAGAAGTAAATTGGAAACTTTTTTAAAATTGTATTCTCTATCTGAATAATTAAAGAAAAAATTTGGGTTCAATGTCCCTTTAAAATCTGAGAAAAAAACAGGTTTTCTTTGATTATAGCTTTATTGTATTTTTGTTATTGTTTTTTTTAGAGGGATCTCCAGTTTCTTGACACTCCAGTATCCCAGCAATGTTTTAACATGTCATTGCAGTGACTGAGGATCTTTGTTATTGCTTATTGTGCTTAGTGCTTGTTCTTTAGTTGTATTTCAGCACCTGGACCACATAGTGCCCTTTTAAATGAAGGGTTATGTCTGTTTAGTAAATACCTTCTTGATTTGCAGTTTTGGTTAAAAAGAAGGGTCTTAACTGTATTTCAGACAGAGGAAAACAGAGGGAGAAGCTGTTTCTTTTTTTACATAAAGGACCACTTGCCCCCTATTCTGCTCTACTTAGAGGGAAAGTAGACCCCTCATTTACAATATAAGAATAGGCTCTTTTCAATGAAGGGTCACAATCTCTTATAATTTGCAGGTGATCACCACAGCACTGGTAAATACCTTACTCACTTTGGAAAGAGGGGAAATCCCTATCTACTATAGATAGCATACACCATACACATATAAAACCCCTCATATGAAAGAGGCGATTCTCTTCTTTCAACTGACTATATATATATATATCTACAGTATATATATATATATATATATATATATATATATATATATATATTTATATATATATATCACACAGAACTGACTCTTCCAGTTTTGCTTTTAATCTTAGCTGAGAGCTTGTGAGTGAGTGCTGGACTTTTTCTGTGTGCTGTGTTGTCTGTTTTGTAATTTTCCCTATGGACCTGCACCTTGGCAGGCCCGGGGTTAACTGCCTGTGACTCTGGAAATAATGTAGCTTTAAGTGAGTGCGATAGCAACCAAAGCTGAGCCTGTTTAGGAGTCATGGGATGTGTACCCGGTCCGGTCTGAGAGTGCTGTCTACTTTTCCATGTTTTGCTTACACCTAGAGTGATTACATAAGTCCCTGAACCCTGACTTGTTCCCAGTTTGTTTGATTAAGAGCTTGCATTTGTGTGCGTGGCTGCATTTGTGTGGCTGTATTAGGGACCAAAGTTTTTGGAAGAGACCTTGTCGTGGTACCTGGGCTTGTCCCATTTGGCCAAATGCGGTAACTGACTCTTCCAGTTTTTGTCTTAATCATAACTGAGAGCTTGTGAGTGAGTGCTGGACTTTTTCTGTATGCTGTGTTGTCTGTTTTGTCATTTTCCCTATGGACCTGCACCTTGGCAGGCCCAGGGTTAACTGCCTGTTACCCTGGAAATAGTGTAGCTTTAAGTGAGTGCTATAGCAACTAAAGCTGAGCCTGTTTAGGAGTCATGGGATGTGTACCCTGTCCGGTCTGAGAGTGCTGTCCACTTTTCCTTGTTTTGCTTACGCCTTACATAAGTCTTTGGAAGAGACCATGACGTGGTACCTGGGCTTGTCCCATTTGGCCAAATGTGGTAACTGACTCTTCCAGCTTTGCTTTTAATCTTAGCTGAGAGCTTGTGAGTGAGTGCTGGAATTTTTCTGTGTGCTGTGTTGTCTGTTTTGAAATTTTCCCTATGGACCTGCACCTTGGCAGGCCCTGTGTTAACTGCCTGTGACTATGGAAATAATATAGCTTTAAGTCACTGCGATAGCAACCAAAGCTGAGCCTGTTTAGGAGTCATGTGATGTGTACCCGGTCCGGTCTGAGAGTGCTGTCCACTTTCCCTTGTTTTGCTATACATATATATATATATATATATATATATATATATATATATATATATATATATATATATATATATATATATATATATACAGTATATATACTCAACCAGACTTCAATAGTTATTTACTGCTTTTTATCTTGGTTACCATTTTAGACTTACCTGTCTTTTCTCCTTGCCTGTAGCTCACTACTCCCAGGCTCCCTCTTATGGCCAAACTGGAGAACATCATCAGAGAAAGACAGGTTGCAGTCCTAGAATGATGATGTCATCACTCCCTATTTAACTGCCTCAGTCCTGTTTGCCATTGCCATTGCGTTTTCTCTGATCTCTCTGTGAGTTTCTGTGTTCCTGACTCTGTGTATTACCTGGCTTGTTTGATGTCCCTTCTGGTTCCTGATTCCTGACTAGTTCCTGACTTCACTGATCATTGTGTTCCTGACCCCTGCTCATCTAACTAATGGTTTTGGTTCCTGACCCGGCTCGTCTGACTATCTGCTCTGGCTTTGACTCCTGGCTTGTCATTTGGCTTTTAGACTCGTTATAATTTTTTGTTACTTTTGAATAAAGGTGTGATTAATTTAGCATTTTATTTTTCTGTCTGGTTCCTGGTACCCTGAAAGAGTAGCAGAACCATGCTACTATGACCTCCCTTCCAGCTGCAGGCATCTTAGAATCAAGAAAGCAATCCCAATTCAAAGACCAGCGACATAAAAGGTGAATAGCTGGGATTAAAGGGGTTAAATATAGCCACTAAATTACAGACAATGCTGATTTCGGGAAAAAAAATGAAAACACTATCTCTTCTTATAATCGAGGTCATCTTACTTTCAAACTCCGAGAGTCGCGCAGAGGTCACATGAGCTGCACAGGGTAACAAGAGTTGCATGGGGGTCATGTGAGCGGGTTTCTTTCCGCCCATCAGAAAACCCTGACTGCTAATAAAATCATGTCATTGCTGCGATGTACGGTAATACTAATTATCATGATAACAGATATAACAAAATCATATGCATGATCCATGGTGGTTATCATCAATAAATATAAAATCCTCAGGGAAATGCTGGCCAGTGTTTCCAATGGGCTATGTGCATGTGTTTGTCCTCCTCCATAAGATGTGTATGTTTTAAGTTTATTTACTGTGAAGCTTACCTAGTTTAGCAAGTCTGTTGCTGCCACTCGTGCTTCTGCTCTTCCTGCTCCATGGTGGTTATCATCAGTCAATGACAAATCCTCAGGGAACTGCTGGTCACTGTGCCCAAGAGGCTCTATGCATGTGTTTCTCCTCCTCCTCCTCCTCCCTTAGAGGTGTATTTTTGAGGTGTGTGTACTTTAAGGCTTACCTAGTTCAATAAGGCTACTGGTGCCACCTCTCCTGCTCCTGCCCTTGTCTCAATTAAGTCTACAATGATAACTAACTACAAACTTGTTATGAAGCAGATATGTGAAAAAGTGATGAATCTGGGTACTTTAGTATTAAGGATTTGTCTGCTTCTGCTGTTTCTACTTCCCTTCCTGCTCTGTGGTGGCTAGTCATCATCCTTAGGGAACTGCTGGCTGCTGTGTCCTAGGGACTCTAGGCACCCATTTGTCCCTCCTCCTCCCTTGGAGGTGTATTTTAAAAGGTTTATGTATTGTTAAGCCTACCTAGTTCAGGAACTATGCCGCCTGATGCTGCCCTTCTTGCTCTGTGGTGGTCATCATCAGTTAAAGTAAAAAAATGTAGCAAACTGTTGGTCACTGTGCCCAAGGGTCTCTAAGCACGTATTTGTCCTCCTACCTTGGAGGTGTATTTTTGAGGTTTGTGTACCTACCTAGTTCAGCAACTCTGCTGCCTTTTCTGCTCCTTCCCTTCCTGCCTCTGGTGAGCATCATCAAAAATCCCAGCAAAATACATGTGTCCAAGGGTCTCCAATGTCATGCTTTTCCTTTTGGAGGTGTATTTTTGAGGTTTATGTACTGTGAGGCCTACCTAGTTCAGTAACTGTGATGCCTGCTGCTGCCTCTCCTGCTACTATCCTTCCTGCTCTGTGGTGTTCATCATCCCTTAAAGTAACAAAATTGTAGCAAACTGCTGGCTGTTGAGTCCAAGGGGGTGTAGGCATGTGTTTGTCCTCCTGCCTTGGAACTGCATTTTTGTTTTTTGTGTGCCAGAAGCCTAGCTAGTTCAGTAACTCTGCTGCCTGCTGGTGCCTCTCCTGCCCCTTCCTGCTCTGTGGTAGTGTAAGGGTTGTAGTAACAATCTGTCTGGAAAAGGACCCAGAGGTTGAGAAGTGGCTAAGTAACACTGTCCCAACACACTGGATAAAACCCAGGACGAGACTCAAATAAATGCAGCACAGAGTAAAGGATACAGTAGTACCTGACAAGAAACACACACAAAAAATTGGGCAAAAACCAGACGGGCACAAACAGGCACAGAATCACAATCCAAAAGAGTAGTAAAAAACAGTCCATGGGTCAGGGCAGGCCCCAAGCAATGTTAATCAAAGAGACAAGCAGAGGGTCAGCAATTATACAATAGGAAGAAGATAGCACAACCAGGAACACAAGGAATCTAATATATGGACAAGGGAATCTTCCAGGGCAAAATAACCCTACGAGTTTCATCAGAAATAGTGCGGTAGGCAATGATTAGCATTGTTGGGAATGTCCAAGGCATGTTAAGGCTGTATTGGTAGGGACGCGCTGTTAGAAATCTGATGTGCACTATGAAGTCACCATCAGTCAAAAATCACAGCAAACTAGTAGCTAAATTGTCCAAGGCTGTCTAAGCATGTATTTTTCTTCCTCCCTTGGAGGTGTATATTTTGAGTTTTGTGTACTGAAGGACTACCAAGTTCAGGAACTCTGCTGCCATTCCTGCTCTTGCCCTTCCTTCTCTTTGGCAGTCATTTACCATCAATGCAAATCCTTAGGAAAATGCTGATCTCTGTGTCCAAGGGACTTAAAGCTACTTTTTGTACTCCTACCTTGGAGGTGTATTTTTGAGGTTTATGTACTGTAATCAGAGGCCTACCTAGTTAAGAATCTTGGCTGTGTGCTGGTACCACCTCTCCTGCTCTTATCTGATTTAAGTATCTAATGATAACTAACTAACTATAAACTTGTTGTGGAGCAGATGTGTGAGAAAGTGATGCATGTGGGTACTTAAGCATGAAGGATTGGAAAAAGAATCAGAGAGTTGGGGAATAAAAGTAAGATTGTACGAAAAAGGTTGCCGTGATGAGATGTGAAAGTTTAGTAAGGGGGAGACAATAGGGTGGTGGGAAAAGGTAGTACTAGTGAATAATTGATATTACTGTAATTATCATATGATTTTCATTTCAATTTATTGTTTTAATTCTCTTTGTAAAAATTGTTCTAGTTCCTGTACCTTCTTGTGTCCTGGTTAGCAATGAATCTTTTAATTGTTGGCATTTCCTAGCAGTATCATTTTGGATTTTAGGTCCAGGAGATTTGAATATTTATCAAAAGTATTCTTTATTTTATTGAGGTGGTGCTGGATAAGGTTGGACACTGACAAAATATATCACCAAGATGACCCTCAACACATCCCATGAATGGCCATTTATTGACCTATGTCAGGATGGTATGATTGGATGAGTGCAATGTGGCTGGATGTCCATCCTAGGACATTTAAAGATTTATTTTTTTGCATAAGAAAGTTCTGGTATATGGTGAGTCCGGTGTGAATAGTGGTAGTTGTTGAGACTGACCTAGTAGGATGTACACTTTTTCTATTAAATATGTAGCATAATCAATTTAAGGGATGTGTGAATTAGGACATACTTGAAAATCAGAGAAATCAATGTATTTTTCTAGGTAAAACATTTTGGGCCAGATTATGAGAAGCTTGCTAACAGTTACGAGTGAGGGAAAAGATGTTTATTATGGGTGTTTGCGCGCATCCGGTTTATATTACAGGTTTAAAATAAACGCAAATTCATGAGCGCAATTACAATTTAAGCTAGAATAATTACCATGTCCTCAGAGCTCTGGTTAACTGTTTCTCAAAACAAAAAAGTGTCACAAAACAAATCAAAAATCCATTTCAAAGTTACAGTTACACGCATAATAACACCATCTAATAAATTATATTTTTAAAAATGCACAATAAAGTTATAAGGGTTTAAATATCTCAGGTGTTAAAAAAAAAGGCAGGCAAAGGGCTTTAACATAGGGATACATACAGTACATATATGTGTCTAAATATCTATATGTATGTTTATATACGTATGTGTACATATGTATTTATATGTGTATTTAAGTATTTACAGACATATAAACACATAAATACATATGTACATATATATATATATATATATATATATATATATTTAATCCAGTACTTTATAGATAAGAGAAAATGGTAGAGCTATATGAGATACCATTGCTAAAGTAGGGGATTTCAGCACTCAATTTTATAACCCATTTAATCCAATTTCTTAGATATGTAAGACTGCAGAACAGCATAAAATCCAAAAAATGAACTGCACATGCACAGACTTAAACACATGCAAACAGTTTATTGCAAAAAATTGCTACCACAAAATAAACAGCTAGAAATTACTTATTATCTCTAGAATACACCACTGCAGTGGATTGTAAATAAAGCATATCAAACATATTGATAAGTCATCACAGATGTATAAAAACATATGCAGCAAGCAAAGGTTGGAAACACACAATTTTTAAATTTCCAACTGACAATTGTACTTAAGTAAACATTCATAAAGATTCCTCTAAGATGAAGTGAAAATAAAGTCCTTTTTACAGACCATATAAGTCCTTGATAGAGGAAATCAGATGTTTCAATTAGTAGCAATATGTATCAACTTTGTAATCCAACTGAATGAACCATTTTGCGAACATATGTTCAGTGATTTATGTTAACCAAGGTAAAAGCGTCCTCTAATGTTAACTAAAACTGGAGACTTGTACAGCTTGATAGCAGATAAATCATATCTCTGTGGTGAAAAACAGAAATAATGAAACAGACCTGTGTGTGAACAGACCTTTCTAAAAAGCAGCTATCATTGCACCTGTGAAACAAGCAGTTGGCCTGAGCCTGCCCGGGAAATTCAAATCCTAACTGAAGAAGCAAGCCTGGATCTTGCGGTAATCAAGTGGTTCCTACAAACCGCCTGGATACGGTTTATGCACAGAGGCAAAGAATTCACCTGCAAGTTTGTGTCCACAGTGAGCAGGGAGACGCGGTTGTGAGAGGTGAGACAAGGATGTCGGAGGCTCATGTCCCGGTCCGGTTGCTATTAGCCCTGTGACTTTGTTTTCTCGGATGTTGCTGCGATATTCACACACAGGTCTGTTTCATTATTTCTGTTTTTCACCACTGAGATATGATTTATCTGCTATCAAGCTGTACAAGTCTCCAGTTTTAGTTAACATTAGAGGACGCTTTTACCTCGGTTAACATAAATCACTGAACATATGTTCGCAAAATGGTTCATTCAGTTGGATTACAAAGTTGATACATATTGCTACTAATTGAAACATCTGATTTCCTCTATCAAGGACTTATATGGTCTGTAAAAAGGACTTTATTTTCACTTCATCTTAGAGGAATCTTTATGAATGTTTACTTAAGTACAATTGTCAGTTGGAAATTTAAAAATTGTGTGTTTCCAACCTTTGCTTGCTGCATATGTTTTTATACATCTGTGATGACTTATCAATATGTTTGATATGCTTTATTTACAATCCACTGCAGTGGTGTATTCTAGAGATAATAAGTAATTTCTAGCTGTTTATTTTGTGGTAGCAATTTTTTGCAATAAACTGTTTGCATGTGTTTAAGTCTGTGCATGTGCAGTTCATTTTTTGGATTTTATGCTGTTCTGCAGTCTTACATATCTAAGAAATTGGATTAAATGGGTTATAAAATTGAGTGCTGAAATCCCCTACTTTAGCTATGGTATCTCATATAGCTCTACCATTTTCTCTTATCTATAAAGTACTGGATTAAATACATTTTTGAGGGGTCTGCACCACGTCTGATTTCAGCTGACCCTGAGTCATTCGGTGTACACATACATAATTTTATCAGAGTAAAAATTCCTGTGTCTTTGTATAAAGATAGGTTCTGTTTTTTTTGTTTTTCTTCCACAATTTTTGAATTGATATTTATATATATATATATATATATATATATATATATATATATATATATATATATAAGTGCATTGGAGATTTATGCTGTTAAGTAGATGAAAACATGTAAAAACATATTTATGCAATGTTTATTTTTAATAAAGAGTTATACTGTGTATTTAATGTAAATATTTTTCATTCCAATGCTCTGCACATAGCAGGATATGTTCTAAGTATGTTTAAATAGGAATTCCTATATATACAGTATCTGTATATATCTATACCTAAATATCATTTTATATATATATATATATATATATATATATATACATACTGTATATATAAAGTATATATATATATATATATATATATATATATATATATATATATATATATATATATATATACAGGGAGTGTAGAATTATTATGCAAATGAGTATTTTGACCACATCATCCTCTTTATGCATGTTGTCTTACTCCAAGCTGTATAGGCTCGAAAGCCTACTACCAATTAAGCATATTAGGTGATGTGCATCTCTGTAATGAGAAGGGGTGTGGTCTAATGACATCAACACCCTATATCAGGTGTGCATAATTATTAGGCAACTTCCTTTCCTTTGGCAAAATGGGTCAAAAGAAGGACTTGACAGGCTCAGAAAAGTCAAAAATAGTGAGATATCTTGCAGAAGGATGCAGCACTTTTAAAATTGCAAAGCTTCTGAAGCGTGATCATCGAACAATCAAGCGTTTCATTCAAAATAGTCAACAGGGTCGCAAGAAGCATGTGGAAAAACCAAGGCGCAAAATAACTGCCCATGAACTGAGAAAAGTCAAGCGTGCAGCTGCCAAGATGCCACTTGCCACCAGTTTGGCCATATTTTAGAGCTGCAACATCACTGGAGTGCCCAAAAGCACAAGGTGTGCAATACTCAGAGACATGGCCAAGGTAAGAAAGGCTGAAAGACGACCACCACTGAACAAGACACACAAGCTGAAACGTCAAGACTGGGCCAAGAAATATCTCAAGACTGATTTTTCTAAGGTTTTATGGACTGATGAAATGAGAGTGAGTCTTGATGGGCCAGATGGATGGGCCAGATGGATGGGCCCGTGGCTGGATTGGTAAAGGGCAGAGAGCTCCAGTCTGACTCAGACGCCAGCAAGGTGGAGGTGGAGTACTGGTTTGGGCTGGTATCATCAAAGATGAGCTTGTGGGGCCTTTTCGGGTTGAGGATGGAGTCAAGCTCAACTCCCAGTCCTACTGCCAGTTTCTGGAAGACACCTTCTTCAAGCAGTGGTACAGGAAGAAGTCTGCATCCTTCAAGAAAAACATGATTTTCATGCAGGACAATGCTCCATCACACGCGTCCAAGTACTCCACAGCGTGGCTGGCAAGAAAGGGTATAAAAGAAGAAAATCTAATGACATGGCCTCCTTGTTCACCTGATCTGAACCCCATTGAGAACCTGTGGTCCATCATCAAATGTGAGATTTACAAGGAGGGAAAACAGTACACCTCTCTGAACAGTGTCTGGGAGGCTGTGGTTGCTGCTGCACGCAATGTTGATGGTGAACAGATCAAAACACTGACAGAATCCATGGATGGCAGGCTTTTTAGTGTCCTTGCAAAGAAAGGTGGCTATATTGGTCACTGATTTGTTTTTGTTTTGTTTTTGAATGTCAGAAATGTATATTTGTGAATGTTGAGATGTTATATTGGTTTCACTGGTAAAAATAAATAATTGAAATGGGCATATATTTGTTTTTTCTTAAGTTGCCTAATAATTATGCACAGTAATAGTCACCTGCACACACAGATATCCCCCTAAAATAGCTATAACTAAAAACAAACTAAAAACTACTTCCAAAACTATTCAGCTTTGATATTAATTAGTTTTTTGGGTTCATTGAGAACATGGTTGTTGTTCAATAATAAAATTAATCCTCAAAAATACAACTTGCCTAATAATTCTGCACTCCCTGTATATATATATATACTGTATATATATTGTACTGAAATACCATCAGATATTTGTAGAAATATGTATTGATGAATAAATAGAACATATACTTCTATGTGAAGAACAATGGAATGTGAAATATTCATATTTTCATATTGGATTAACATACTTGAGAATATGCAATAGGGCTTGACTTCTTTGGGGGGATATTTTAATGTGCGCACAATATTTTAAATTCAGCTTGTTGCGCGCATCGGGTTAGCGCGTGAGAGAAAACATTTTACTTTCAACTTGTAATATGAGTACTACCCGACACATGCAAAAAGCTTACTTCTAGGGGAAGCGTTAAATACCGCTCCACTTGTAATCTGGCCCTTTATAAATAAATAAATGAATAAATAGGTAAAGTCCTGGATTTTATCTTTCTGTTTTGATAAAAGCGGACATTCTGTTTTAAAAATATGGGGGCCTATTTATTATGGTGCGAGCGGACATGATCCAATATAGCAGATCTTGTCCGCTGCACATCGATAAATGCAGACAGCATACGCTGTCGGCATTTATCATTGCACCAGCAGTTCTTGTGAACTGCTGGTGCAATGTCGCCCCTGCAGATGGCTGTTTATATAAATATAGTTATATAGGATATGAGATACTGTATGAGATACTGTAATAACCATTACTTTATTTTCACCATTACATTGTAGCGTTGATTGTGTTATAATAATAACTCTGTTGTGATACCATGTTGACAAGTTAAATGATTGGATACATTTAAAGGGATACTAAAGCCACATTTTTTATTTTATTATTCGCATAGAGCATGCAATTTTAAGCAACTTTATAATTTACTCTGATTATCAATATTTCTTCGTTCTCTTGGTATCTTTATTTGAAAAATCAGCAATTAAAGCTTTTTTTGTTCATCACCCTGGATAGCACTTGCTGATTGGTGGCTACATTTAGCCATCCAATCAGCAAGCACAGCCCAGGTGCTGAACCTAAAATGGGTTGGCTCCTAAGCTTTCATTCCTGCATTTTCAAATAAAGATACCAAGAGATTTAAGAAAAATTGATAATAGTAGTAAATAAGAAACTTGCTTAAAATTGCATGCTTTATCTGAATCATAAAAGAAAAAAATTGGGTTTAGTATGATTTCATATGGCACCAGAAATAAAGGTGCTCAGTGGGAGGATTGTGCATTGTTTTTAATAGAGAGATATTGGTTGTGGGTTATATTTTTATTCGTTGGTCTTGATAATGGTCCTAGAGAGGACTGAAACATCAGCCTTTTGTAATGTAAGCTAATACATTTTTTATATTTTTATAAAAGTCCTGTGACCCAGTCAGAGCCAAGACCTTAATCCCATAGAGATGCTATGGAATAACCTCAAGAGAGCTGGTCACACCAGGAATCCTAAGAATATGGCTGAGCTAAAGCAGTTCTGTAAGGAAGAGTGGTCCAAAATTCCTGTGCAGGTCTAACCCGCAGCAACTGGAAACGCTTTGTTGAGGTTATTGTTGCTAAACGAAGATCAACTAGCTATTGAATCCAAGTGCTCACTTACTTTTTCCACAGCACTGTGAATGTTAAATGGGATAAAGACTTGAACGATTATAATTGTTTGTGTGTTGTTAGCTTAAGCATATTGTGTTTGTCTATACTTATGACTTTGAGATGAAATTTTATGACCAATTCATGCAGAAAACCAACTAATTCCAGTTGCCACTGTTTATATATATATATATATATATATATATAAATATAACAGTGGAAACATACGGCTAGATTACGAGTTTTGTCGGTAATGGTGTGCGGTGCTAACGAGCATTTTATGCTCACCGCTCACCTACAGATAGCGCTGGTATTACGGGTTTTTACAAACCCGGCATTAGCCGTAGAAAAGTGAGCGGAGAGCAAAATTTAGCTCCACATCTCACCTCAATTCCAGCGCTGCTTATGGTAGCGGTGAGCTGGCTAAACGTGCTCGTTGACGATTTCCCCATAGGAAAAAAAAAACCCTAACATGAACCCCGAGTCTAAACACCCCTAATCTAACACTTATTAGCCCATAATCTGCCGCCCCCGACATCGCAGACACCAACATTATATTATTAACCCCTAATCTGCCACTCCAGACACAGCCACAAACCTACATTATACTTATTAACCCCTAATCTGCTGCCCCCAACATCGCCGACACCTACATTATATTTATTAACCCCTAATCTGCCACCCCAATGTCGCCGCCACCTACCTACACTTATTAACCCCTAATCTGCCGCCCCAAACGTCGCCGCCACTATATTAAAGTTATTAACCTCTAAACCTAAGTCTAACCCTAACACCCCCTAACTTAAATATAATTTAATTTAAATAAATCTAAAGAAAATTACTACAATTCACTAAATTATTCCTATTTAAAACTAAATACTTACCTGTAAAATAAACCCTAAGATAGCTACAATATAACTAGTAGTTACATTGTAGCTATTTTAGGATTTATTTTTATTTTACAGGCAACTTTGTATTTATTTTAACTAGGTAGAATAGTTACTAAATAGTTATTGACTATTTAATAGCTACCTAGTTAAAATAAAGTAAAATTTACCTGTAAAATAAAACCTAACCTATGTTACAATTACACCTAACACTACACTACAATTAAATTAATTCCCTAAATTAACTACAATTAAATAAAATTAAATACAATTATCTAAAGTACGGAAGAAAATAACACACTAAATTACAGAAATAATAAAATAATTACAAGTTTTTAAACTAATTACACCTAATCTAACCCCCCTAAAAAAATAAAAAAGCTCCCCAAAATAATAAAAAGCCCTACCCTATACTAAATTACAAATAGCCCTTAAAAGGGGCTTTTGCGGCCATTGCTCCAAAGTAATAAGCTCTTTTACCTGTAAAAAAAAAGTACAACTAACCTTAACACTAACCCCTTGAAGATCACCCTACCTTGAGAAGTCTTCACCCAACCGGGCTGAAGTCCTCAACGAAGCCGGGCAAAGTGGTCCTCCAGACGAGCAGAAGTCTTCATCCAAGCCAGGAAGAAGAGGTCCTCCGACGCGGAGCATCCTCTTCTTTCAACGTCTTCTTACTAAATGACGGTTCCTTTAAGTGATATCATCCAAGATGGCGTCCCTTCAATTCCGATTAGCTGATAGAATTCTATCAGCCAATCGGAATTAAGGTAGAAAAAATCCTATTGGCTGATGCAATCAGCCAATAGGATTGAGCTCGCATTCTATTGGCTGATTGGAATAATTTAGTTAATTGTAGTTATTTTATTTAGATTTATTTAAATTATATTTAAGTTAGGGGGTGTTAGGTTTAGGGTTAGACTTAGATTTAGGGGTTAATACATTTAATATAGTTGCGGTGACGTTGGGGGCGGCAGATTAGGGGTTAATAAATGTAGGTAGGTGTCGGCGATGTTAGGGACGCGGGGTTAATAAAATTTACTAGTGTTTGCGATGTAGGAGTGCGGCGGTTTAGAGGTTAATATATTTTTTATAGTGGTGGCGATGTCCGGTTCGGCAGATTAGGGGTTACAATTTTGAGTTGTATGCTACGTCGTTAGCCCATAAAACTCTTAACTACTGACTTTAAAATATGATACCAAGTTTGACAGGAGAGGGTCTACCGCTCCCTTTTTGGAAGACTCGTAAAACTGGCGTTAGGCAAATCCCATTGAAAAAATAGGATACGCAATTGACGTAAGTGGATTTGCTGTATTTTCGAGTCCTCTTCTTTCAACGTCTTCTTACTAAATGACGGTTCCTTTAAGTGAAGTCATCCAAGATGGCATCCCTTCAATTCCGATTGGCTGATAGAATTCTATCAGCCAATCGGAATTAAGGTAGACAAAATCCTATTGGCTGATGCAATAGAATGCCAGCTGAATCCTATTGGCTGATTGGATCAGCCAATAGGATTGAACTTCAATCCTATTGGCTGATTGCATCAGCCAATATTATTTTTTCTACCTTAATTCCGCTTTTTATTATTTTGTTTGTTTTTTTATTTTATTAGGGCGGTTAGATTAGGTGTAATTAGTTTAAAAAACTTGTAACTATTTTATTATTTTCTGTAATTTAGTGTTTTTTGTACTTTAGATAATTGTATTTAATTGTATTTAATTGTAGTTAATTTAGGGATTTAATTTAATTATAGTGTACTGTTAGGTGTAATTGTAACTTAGGTTGGGTTTTATTTTACAGGTAAATTTGTATTTATTTTAGCTAGGTAGTTATTAAATAGTTGATAACTATTTAATAACTGTTGTACATAGTTAAAATAAATACAAAGTTGCCTGTAAAATAAAAATAAATCCTTAGCTAGCTACAATGTAACTATTAGTTATATTGTAGCTATCTTAGGGTTTATTTTAAAGGTAAGTATTTAGTTTTAAATAGGAATAATTTAGTTAATTGTAGTTATTTTATTTACATTTATTTAAATTATATTTAAGTTAGGGGGTGTTAGGGTTAGGGTTAGGCTTAGATTTAGGGGTTAATACATTTAATATCGTTGTGGCAACATTGGGGGCGGCAGATTAGGGGTTAATAAATATAGGTACGTGTCAGGGATGTTAGGGATGGCAGATTAGGGTTAATAAAATTTAACTAGTGTTTGCGATGCAGGAGTACGGCAGTTTAGAGGTTAATATATTTTTTATAGTGGTGGCGATGTCCGGTTCGGCAGATTAGGGGTTAAAATTTTGAGTTGTATGCTACAGCGTTAGCCCATAAGACTCTTAACTACTGACTTTAAAATACGATACCAAGCTTGACAGGAGAGGGTCTACCGCTCACTTTTTGGAAGACTCGTAATACTGGCGTTAGGCAAATCCCATTGACAAAATAGGATACGCAATTGACGTAAGTGGATTTGCAGTATTTTCGAGTCTGGCCAAAAAAGTGAGCGGTGAGCCTGTCATTTCAAGACTCGTAATACCAGCGGGTGTTAAAAAGCAGTGTTAGGACCTCTCAACGCTGCTTTTTAACGCTAACGCAAGACTCGTAATCTAGGCGATAGTTTTTCTACAGAGAAATTGTTTGCTACTTATATTTTCAGTATAAGTGTGGATACAACAGGCACAAATTTAAAGGTAAATTCTTTTTAAAATTATGAATAATGCGTATTGTAGTAATTTTATTAAAGGGACAGTTTATCCTAAATTTTCCTCCACTTTAATATAGGGCCTTTTGCGGGGCATTGCTACAAAGTAATCAGCTCTTTTACCTGTAAAAAAAAGTACAATACCACCCCCCCAACATTAAAACCCACCACCCACATACCCAACCCTACTCTAAAACCCAGCCAATCCCCCCTTAACACTAACCCCTTGAAGATCACCCTACCTTGAAAAGTCTTCACCCAACCGGGCTGAAGTACTCAACAAAGCCGGGCAAAGTGGTCCTCCAGTCGGGCAGAAGTCTTCATCTAAGCCGGGAAGAAGAGGTCCTCCAGACGGGCAGAAGTCTTCATCCAGATGGCATCTTCTATCTTCATTCATCCGGCGCGGAGCGGGTCCATCTTCAAGACATCCAACACGGAGCATCCTCTTCTTTCAACGTATTCTTACTAAATGACGGTTCCTTTAAGTGAAGTCATCCAAGATGGCGTCCCTTCAATTATGATTGGCTGATAGAATTCTATCAGCCAATCGGAATTAAGGTAGAAAAAATCCTATTGGCTGATGCAATCAGCCAATAGGATTAAGCTTGCATTCTATTGGCTGATTGGAACAGCCAATAGAATGCCAGCTGAATCCTATTGGCTGATTGGATCAGCCAATAGGATTGAACTTCAATCCTATTGGCTGATTGCATCAGCCAATACAGTATTATTTTTTCTACCTTAATTCCGCTTTTTATTATTTTGGGGGGCTTTTTTATTTTATTAGGGGGGTTAGATTAGGTGTAATTAGTTTAAAAAACTTGTAACTATTTTATTATTTTCTGTAATTTAGTGGGGTTTTTTGTACTTTAGATAATTGTATTTAATTGTATTTAATTGTAGTTAAGTTAGGGATTTAATTTAATTATAGTGTAGTGTTAGGTGTAATTGTAACTTAGGTTAGGTTTTATTTTACAGGTAAATTTGTATTTATTTTAGCTAGGTAGTTATTAAATAGTTAATAACTATTTAATAACTATTTTACCTAGTTAAAATAAATACTAAGTTGCCTGTAAAATAAAAATAAATCCTAAGCCAGCTACAATAAAACTATTAGTTATATTGTAGCTATCTTAGGGTTTATTTTATAGGTAAGTATTTAGTTTTAAATAGGAATAATTTAGTTATTTGTAATTATTTTATTTACATTATATTTAAGTTAGGGGGTGTTAGGGTTAGGGTTAGACTTAGATTTAGGGGTTAATACATTTAATATAGTTGCAGCGACATTGGGGGCGGCAGATTAGGGGTTAATAAATGTAGGTACGTGTCGGGGATGTTAGGGACGACAGATTGAGGGTTAATAAAATTTAACTAGTGTTTGTGATGCAGAAGTGCGGCGGTTTAGAGGTTAATATATTTTTTATAGTGGTGGCAATGTCTGGTTTGGCAGATTAGGGGTTAAAATTTTGAGTTGTATGCTATGGCATTAGCCCATAAAACTCTTAACTACTGACTTTAAAATACGATACCAAGCTTGACAGGAGAGGGTCTACCGCTCACTTTTTGGAAGACTCGTAATACTGGCGTTAGGCAAATCCCATTGAAAAAATAGGATACGCAATTGACGTAAGTGGATTTGCAGTATTTTCGAGTCTGGCCAAAAAAGTGAGCGGTGAGACTGTCATTTCAAGACACGTAATACCAGCGGGTGTTAAAAAGCAGTGTTAGGACCTCTCAACGCTGCTTTTTAAGGCTAACGCAAGACTCGTAATCTAGGCGATAGTTTTTCTACAGAAAAAATTGATTGCTACTTATATTTTCAGTATAAGTGTGGATACAACAGGCACAAGTTTAAAGGTAAATTCTTTTTAAAATTATGAATAATGCGTATTGTAGTGATTTCTATTAAAGGGCAGTTTATCCTAAATTTTCCTCCACTTTAATATATTTCTAATGATCCCTTTTACATGCTGGATTTATTTTGGATGGTTGGTTTTTCCTGTGGGATCCCTACCTATTCTAAAAGTTTCTATACTTCAGTGTAGGTTAAATAAAACCTGTGTAAACATAGCTAGCAGAAGAAATTACAGGTAGGTAGAAGAGATAACCAATAAAATGTTAAAGGGACATTCAGCACTTCCCTTAACATTATTTGCGCTAGAAATATAAGAACCGAAGATCCGCCTGCAGTATATCCCTCCTGCCATGCCGCCTTGCTTCTGTAGTAATCACTTTCGGTAACTTGTGTAATACCGGGTAAATATGGCAGCCGGACTCCCCCCACTCTTACGTAGCTGCCTTCTTCTTCAAATCATCATCAAATCTGAATCCAGTCCTCGGACAGAAATTTCATGCGCATGCAATTTCTGTCCGAGGACTGGATTCTGATTTGATGATGATTTGAAGAATAAGGCAGCTACGTAACGGTGGGGGGAGTCCGGCTGCCATATTTACCTGGTATTACACAAGTTACCGAAAGTGATTACTACAGAAGCAAGGCGGCATGGCAGGAGGGATATACTGCAGGCGGATCTTCAGTTCTTATATTTCTAGCGCAAATAATGTTAAGGGAAGTGTTGAATGTCCCTTTAATTTCTAAGTGTTCTATTGGGCTTTGGTTTACAGAGATAATATAAAGAAGCATGTGTGTATATAAAGTGATAAAATACATATATCTGATTTACCTGCGAGCTCAACCCATTTTGATGAGTTGTGGTTTCAAAGAACAAACCAGTTGTTTCAAATAAAAACTAAAACTAAAGGAGCCATTCTACATGTATTTTATACTCTGCAGCTGGTATAACAAGTCATTAGAAACACATTAAGGTGAAAATAATTTTACAGTACACTGTCCCTTTAAGTATAACCCACTTCTTAGTCCTTTTTTATTACAAAAAATAAAAATAAAGCGCTTATGTTCCTAACTCATGCCCACTATCTTTAGTGAAGTTCTTGCTTTGTTTGGTGTAACAGTTTCAGTAAGTCAAATTACTGTAGACTCCCAGCTTGCACTTTCAGCACCTAGAAGTACTTTGTATCCTGTACATTTATTTTATCTCTGTTCTAAAAATGCTGAGTTGTGGAACTAGTGCTGCTGATTGGATCTGCTTCTGGTTCCGCTCAGGACCAGCAGTGCTCCATGGGTCCTGAGCGGCTCTTCTATTTTTGCGTGGTTTAAACGCACAGTACTGTAGTCTTAAAGGAGCATGCTCTAATGAATTACAGCATGTCAATGTTCTACTTTTATGTCCCTTTAATAAGCATTCCGTTATTCAGGTGATATCCTTTATGGAAACCATTCCTGCTAATAACCCTTCCCATTTTTAATTAGGTTGCCATCTTCATAGTCATAGGAAATTTACTGCAGAGTCAAAAGCTGTTGATTTGTAGGAAGTAGCAAGTAGTTACAGTTTATGAATTCAATTAAATCATATCAGTTGTTTCTCTGATTTTGTTTGTAAAGCATTAATGATTAGAGAGATTAATGATAGAAAATCTATTCAGTTTTTTAATATTATTCTAGTTATGTTATTTGGGTGACTTATGCAGAGTAAACATCTCTTTCTCAAGGATCAAGCAATTACATCAAATGTTTGCTGCAAATTTAATATATATGTATATATTTATATATATATATATATATATATATATATATATATATATATATATATATATATTAATATATATATACATACAGAATATATTTACTTGTGTTTGTGCGGATATATATGTGTGTATATATATCTATATATATATATATATATATATATATATATATATCTATATATATATATATATATATACAGAATATATTTACTTGTGTTTGTGTGGATATATATGTGTGTATACATATATATATATATATATATTCTTTAGTGATCTATTTCTGCATTAGAAGCATCCTTAAATTTAAAATGTATATCCCCCAACCATGTTGCTTTGTATTTAATTTGTACATCACAAGCAAAAACGCTATCAAATTTAACTGCTGAAAAATGATTGTGGATAGAGACAAAAGAAGGAGACAGAACAAAGGTTTTTTAAAGATTCTAAATCATACAGAAACATTTGTTCTGCTGCAGCTCTTTGTGAACTAATTGGCTCTCCTGGAGGGACAGGTAATTGTAGCTGCTTACATAAGCTGTCCTGACACTCCCTTGGAAAGTACCAGTAAGCTCCCAGTGTTAGCAGCCATCAAGGATTTCACAGGTCAGTCATTGGATCGATACAACTAAAAGCAGCAGGGACTGTAATGTCGACAGCAGGTATAAAAAAAAATGCTGCAAGTGCCAGTTTACTCTACTACATGTAGCCACTCAAGACAGCTTAATTAACCCTTGGAAAATACAATTTATCCAAACGTTCACTAGGTCTCCACTAGGCCTTATTGGTGAACTGATAGCAAAGATAGCTGGCAGTTCTGTATTCCCATTTCCCCATTAAAAGCTTTTTTCAGATAAGACGTAAAGAAAAGATAATTATAGGTGGATGTGTGTATCTTGTTTAGAAGTATAGAGTGCATGAGACAAGAGACACCTGAGGAGAGTATTAGAACTCTTGCGTGATTTATACAGTAAGTTAGCCCAGCAAGTGCACTGACACGGTGCTTGATACCTTCAACATGAAGTCACAAAGTTTTAGCCTAGATTTCTAAAGAATACGTCTTTTATTTTAGCAAAGCACAAATTCTAAAAGGAAAGTAGGGCCAAAATTAGAGATGAGAAATAGATTAAGTAAATCACAAAATATTATAAAAATTACTACATTTAACAGTTTGGTGTGAAAATTGTAAAAAGTTCTAAAATATTATTGAAATTTGATATCTTCAAGCCAAAACATTTTCTCCGTTAGCATCGGTTGTCAAAATGACCATATTTTAAAACATGTTTTAGAATGTCAGAGTTTTACTTTCCCAAACATGCAAAATAAAACTAATGAAAATTTCCAATACATTTCCAAATTGAATTATTCATACTGTTCTCAGTCTATTTCAAGAGGGAACAAAATTTGCATATTAGAGAACAAGAAATTTCCACAATTCTGGCATGCTTTGGATAAATCAGGATTCCTAATTCTTCAATTTCTTGTACCCTATATATTATATGTAATTCTGGTATTTTTAAGATTTTTAGAAATATTTAATATACTATATATATATATATATATATATATATATATATACACACAGAGAGAGAGAGAGAGAGAGACAAATACCACCTCCTCCTATAAATGGCGGCTGGGAAGAAATGTGGGAGAATGTCATATATCCATTCTCAAGTAATTGCAAATTGTAAATGTTATCAAAATGGTTATGTTTCTTGAAAGAACAGACTTTTTTGTCTCAGATAGCTGAGGATATTTGTCACTCATACCCCTTTCCTACTCTAAATGTGCTGTTTAGTGCATTAAATAATTATTTTTATATCTATAAAAGGTTATTTAAAGGGTCATACTATTCCCCATTCGACTGAAGATAAGCTTTGTGTGTTTTGGGTTATTGTATTGTTTTATTTATTATTATTTTTGGCAGAGATAGCCCACCAATCTACTATGCTCTAAATTTTGCACCTGGTGGGTTAAATATGTACACTTCTATATTGGCCTTGTGATAGATATGCCATGTGACCTTTCATTTAAAAGAATAGACCCTCTCCCTATCCATTGTATTTGCCTTGGTTATTGTATTCCAGCTATAACTGCTCGGATTCTGTATCCAGCTTTTTCTTATTGTAAGCTTGATACCTAGTAGTGTAAATAATTGTTCAAGAGAGTTTCTAAGTTATGTAATTCTTAAATGATTTACATACAAATGGAGTTAGACTCCATACATGTTTTCAGGCTGCAAAGCTAATTGCACTACCTTATCCCTGGCATTAAAAACTGGTACCTCGATGTTCTATCTCAATATTTAGGGGTTACACTGGTATTTATTTGACATAATTATTATTATTTTATTGTTTTTTTGTGGAGTGAAATTTCATTACAGTCATACTGTATAATGCACACTGCTTTCTCAAACCATGTGCCCCTCACACTCTGTGGTCGCACAATTCTCTGTAGACATTTGTCTGTCTGAGGTAAAAATGAGAGCACAAACTGAGACAAATGTTTCTTGCAAAGGCATCAGTTTTTGCTAAATTTTAGTCTAAAAAAAATATTTAAAACTCTTAAGATGTCTGAAACTTCAAAATTAACAAAAAATAGATATATTGGTACTATAATCATTTTATACAAAACATGGTGCAAAATATCAGTAGTTGCAGGGTAAGCCAGATGGCACTAAAATACAACATCTAACGATGTTAAAGGAGAAAACAAATCTTACAAAAAGATATATACGAAGATTGAAAAACAAAGCCACAAATGACCAGAGGGTCGTGACTCAATCATGTTGTTTAAACAAAATGCTCTCAGTGAGGAAAGGAACCAAAATGACTGCAGAGATCTGAATAATTTATCATTGAGGTTTACGTTGTTTTGAAAGATTCAATGTAGAATACGTTTGTGAACCTGTAATTCACTAAAGATGTGATAAAGGAGCATATAAAAATATGCATAACCATACATTTTTTTTAAAATAATGCTTAATTTAATAAAAGCAGGTAAAATGTCCTATATTCTTTATTCAAAACTGTGACAGACATTGACTTTAGGAGTAGAGCAGTTGCAGGCACATTATCTGATCTATGGAACAATATGAAAGATTCTGAAGTAATGCAAGTCTGAAGCTGTAGCAGACACAAGCTCAGGCACTAGTGTACAGTACCATAGACTCAAGAGTAATGCAAGTCTGATGCTGTAGCAGGCATTAGTTCAGGCACAATGGAACAGAACCATGGATTCAGGACTAGTGCAAGTCTTAAACTGTAGGAGTCACAAGCTCAGGCACTATGGCACAGTACCATGGACTTACAAGTAGAGCAAGTCTGAAGTTGTAGAAGACACTATGGCACAGTACCATAGACTCAGGAGTAGTACAAGTCTGAAGCTGTAGGAGACACGCATTCAGGCACTATGGCACAGTAGCATAGACTCAGGAGTAGTGCAAGTATGATGCTGTAGCAGGTGCAGGTGCAGGCACTATGGCACAGTACCATGGATTAAAGAGTAATGCAAGTCTGATGCTGTAGACGATACAAGCGCATGCTCTATGGCACAGAAGAATAGACTCAGGAGTCTGATGCTGTAGCAGGCACAGGCACTATGGCACAGTACCATAGACTCAGGAGTAGTACAAGTGTGATGCAATAGCAGACAAAGTCTCTGTGGAATAATAGGATTGATTCAGGAGTAGTGTAGGTCTGGTGCTGTAGCATGTGCAGGCACTATAGCAGTACAGGTTTGTTCCTGTGGCAGTAGCATAGACTCAGGAATAGTACAGGTCTGATGCTGTAGCAGATACAGGCACTGTAGAGCAGTAGCATAGACTCAGGAATAGTACAGGTCTGATGCTGTAGCAGATACAGGCACTGTAGAGCAGTAGCATAGACTCAGGAATAGTACAGGTCTGATGCTGTAGCAGATACAGACACTGTAGAGCAGTAACATAGATCAAAACAAGGTCATTAATCCAGCACACAGCGACCCTTGCCAGCCACTCCAGAGGCCCACTCAAGTCTCTGAGTCATCAAAAAATCTCCACAATGAGTAGCAGCAAAGAATAGTGTTTATTGTTTCAACACAACAATATCAGCAACGTTTCGGTATTAAGGTAGAAATACCGAAACGTTGCTGATATTGTTGTGTTGAAACAATGAGCAGTAACATAGACTCAGGAATAGTACAGGTCTGATGCTGCAGCAGGAACCAGTAGGTAGGGAAGACTCAGGAGATGTACAGTATAGCACTGTAGCATGTGCTGTTGTAGAGTGTGATGCAATAGCAGACAAAGGCTCTGTGGAATAATAGGATTGATTCAGGAGTAGCGTAGGTCTGGTGCTGTAGCATGTGCAGGCACTATAGCAGTACAGGCTTGTTCCTGTGGCAGTAGCATAGACTCAGGAATAGTACAGGTCTGATGCTGTAGCAGATACAGGCACTGTAGAGCAGTAGCATAGACTCAGGAATAGTACAGGTCTGATGCTGTAGCAGGTACAGGCACTGTTGAGCAGTAGCATAGACTCAGGAATAGTACAGGTCTGATGCTGTAGCAGGTACAGGCACTGTTGAGCAGTAGCATAGACTCAGGAATAGTACAGGTCTGATGCTGTAGCAGGTACAGGCACTGTTGAGCAGTAGCATAGACTCAGGAATAGTACAGGTCTGATGCTGTAGCAGATACAGGCACTGTAGAGCAGTAACATAGATCAAAACAAGGTCATTAATCCAGCATACAGCGACCCTTGCCAGCCACTCCAGAGGCCCACTCAAGTCTCTGAGTCATCAAAAAATCTCCACAATGAGTAGCAGCAAAGAATAGTGTTTATTGTTTCAACAAAACAATATCAGCAATGTTTCGGTATTAAGGTAGAAATACCGAAACATTGCTGATATTGTTGTGTTGAAACAATGAGCAGTAACATAGACTCAGGAATAGTACAGGTCTGATGCTGCAGCAGGAACCAGTAGGTAGGGAAGACTCAGGAGATGTACAGTATAGCACTGTAGCATTTGCTGTTGTAGAGTAGCAACAGACATAGGTACTGTGGCAAAGTACAAGGGACCTGTGAGTAGTACAGGTTAGATAATGTAAGACGCACAGCTGCTGTGGTAGAGTAGCAAAGATTGGGTAGAACTACAGGTCTGATGTTGTAGTAGGCCTGGCCCAGGAATAGTGCCTGCCTAATGCTAAAGCTGGCATAAATGCTGTTGGTGAATAACATAGACTCAAACATATCCCGTCTGATTCTATAGCAGACTTTTATATTATGACAGGGTAGTAGCTACTCAGATGTAACACAAAACCAGTGCTTGAGTATATGCAGGCCTACATAATTAGTAATAGCAGAAATACAACAGTCACAGATGACATGAATCAAACAAAACAATCCAAGGAAAAGTATTTTTAAGCAAGAAGTGTACAGTACATTTTATTATTTAGGTTTACCATACTCATACACTCATATAATAATGCATAAATAAAGGTACACAGCACATAATGCATGCAAAACACATTAAACCCATACTGGCCATTGCTACCATATATCCTCCCACATTCGCTCACTTAACTTTAACCAAATAAATATATAATGCATTTTCACTCACTCAACAACATTCAATACCTTATCCCCAACACCATGGTTGTCTGACTTTTGACAAAATGGGTTACATTGGACGTTGAGCCAGCAGTGGTAAAATATATTTGTAATTGATTGTATACTGACGTGTATGCAGCTAGACATTTTGCTTTGTTTGCAAATACCTAGCAATACACATGCTCACCACATTAACAGGCTCTTCCCCACTTATCTGTATATGTTCCTAACACACTTGAACATGCTTCTGTCCCATCTACACAAGCTCCTCCTTTAACTTGTACATGCTTCTGCAGAACTAGGAAATAAAGAGTTGTAGCAAGAAGAAGAGGAAAGGGTGAAGAATCTGGTTTATCCTTTACTAGCAAGTAAGATATAGGTTATTAGGGGTTACATAAGTGGCATTACAAGTCAGTCACATCACCATATCAATCCTCAAGCCATGGATCCGGTCACTTTAAGCACAATGGACGTTTCCAGGGAGTATCAATCAACCCAATCATATACGATCAGGTGAATTGCTGTCCGGCGCCTCAGATCAGGCGGACGAGTTAAGGAGCAGTGGTCATGATAAATCAGCCCGTTGTTAATCTTAATCAATGTACTGTCCCCTAATCAATAAATTATGCATTATTATTAAAGTTCAGGAAAATTAAAGGGACATGAAACCAAATTTTTTCTTCCTAAATTCATATAGAACATACCGTTTTAAACAACTATCCTATCACGCCACTGCTCACAATGGCTGTTGCCATAGACGCGGCGGTGGTGACTCGTTGCTATGGCCGTTGCCATAGATGCGACGGTGGTTCAGAGCGTGCAGCAATGACGTCATCGCCACATGCTGTCTCTCTCTCCTGGATGCCACTCCTGATTGCACGTGTGTATCCTCCTTGGCGCCAATCTGCGCCTATGTAAGTACTCTATTTACTTTACTACACTGCCCAAGTTCAGGTGTTACTGTGTGTACTCCTGGGTGCTGTATTACTTATATTGCTCAATTGCCATATCGTTACTGAACTCTGCGTGTCTGACCACTCTGCTTGCTTAACCCTTGTACTGCTGGATTGCCATATCGTTACTGAACTCTGCCGTCTGACCACTCTGCTTGTTTAACCCTTGTATTTCTGGATTGCTATATCATTACTGAACTCCGCCTGTCTGACCACTCTGCCTTTTTAACCCTTGTATTGCTGGATTGCCTTATCATTGTTGAACTCTGCCTGTTTGGGACCTCTGGCCGCACTTCTGCTGCAGAGTACTCTCTCTCTTAGATCTCGACCAGAGCAATAGAACTGTAGCACAATATGCCATCAAGTTTCACACCTTGGCACTTGAGACCAGTTGGGATGGCAGTGCTCTTAAGGCGGCCTTTAGGAGAGGCTTGCATGAGTGCATCAAGGACGAGCTTACTTATTGTGATGTTCCTTCTTCCCTGGATAAATTCATAACACTTTGTATCAGTCTGGATTCTCGCTTTCAGGAGAGACAAGCTAAGAAAGACAGAACTCGTAGAATTCCTCCCTCTCGTCCTCCTACCCGTCTGGTCTCTAGACTATCCTCTACCCCTTCAGCACCTACATTTACCTCTGTAGAGGAACCCATGGATCTCTCCTCCCTCAATCCCACAGAATCTGAAAGACAGAGAAGGAGATTGAGACTGTGTTTCTATTGTGGTTCTAATTCACACCAACTTAAGAATTGTGATATTCTGCCGGGAAAAGGCAATGCTTAGAGAATAAAACTGGGGTACCTCTAAGCATGGCCACTACTAAATCCCCCTCACTCTTCTCGAATCCTGGTACCTGTTACTCTTACCTTTCTTCAGAATTCTGTCCATGCTCAAGCCTTTATTGATTCAGGGACAGCAGGAAATTTTCTAGATCACCGTTTCATGATTCAGGCAGGGTTGCCTCTTCTGCAGAAAAAACAATGACTTAAAATAACTATTCTGGATGGCACTCCCCTTGGATCAGGTTTAATCCATTTCGAATCTGCACCCCTAACCATGACTGTGAAAGTCCTTCATACCGAACAGTTGCAGGTCGATATCATTCATTCCCCAGCACAACCAATTATCCTTGGTCTTCCTTGGCTTCGTATACACAATCCACAGCCATAGCCAGCCCACAGACCCCTTCAAGCCTTTTCTTAGTATATGAAGATTTTACAGATGTGTTTGAAAAGAAAGCAGCTGATGTGCTGCCACCCCACCATCCTTATGACTGCAAAATGTACCTCTTTCCTGGAGCCCAACTTCATAAACGGAGGACTTATCCACTCTCCAAAGCTGAAACCAAGGACATGGAGGAATATATCCAAGAGAACCTATCTAAAGGTTTTATTTGCCCTTCCTCTTCTCCTGCCGGGGCTGGCTTCTTTTTTGTCAGTAAAAAGGATGGTGGACTCAGACCCTGTTTTGACTTCAGAGCCCTAAACAACATCACTATCAAGAATCGCTATCCTATTCCTTTGATCACTGAACTATACGATTTGCTCCAAAATGCTTGCTACTTCACTAAGTTGGACCTACGTAAAGCGTACAATCTAATTCGTATCTTCCCAGGACATGAATGGAAGACTGTCTTTAACATGAGATCCGGGCATTACAAATACCTTGTAGTGCCTTTTGGGCTGTGTAAAGCCGCTGCTGTCTTCCAAGCATTTGTCAACAATGTCTTCCATGACCTCCTTAATCGCACTGTCATCGTCAATCTGGATGACATCCTTATATTGTCCTCCACAATTGAGGAGCATCATGAGCATGTACAACAGGTACTTCTTCGCCTCAGTAACAATTCTCTAGTAGCCAAACTGGAGAAATGTGAGTTTGATCAAGTCCAGATCCAGTTCCTTGGCTATGTCATCTTGAAGGAAGGTTTTGCCATGGATCCTGCTAAGCTAACCGCAGTTCTGGAATGGCCTCAACCCACCTCATTAAAGGAACTACAGAGAGTCTTGGGGTTCTCCAACTATTACCGCAAGTTTATAAAGAACTTCTCCCAGATAGTCGATCCACTTACTGAGCTGACTAAATGAAACTGAGACTGAAAGAATTGGCCTCCTTTAGCCGTGGAGGCTTTCTCTCATCTGAAAAAGGTATTTTGTTCTGCTCCTATGCTCCACCATCCTGATCCTGACCTGCAGTTCACTTTAGAGGTTGATGCCCCCGAGATAGGAGCTGGAGCAGTCTTAACCCAAAGGGATCCTTTGACCTCCTAGTTGCACCCTGTAGCCTTTTTTTCCAAACGCTTTACTCCTGCAGAGAGGAATTACAATGTGGGTAATCATGAACTCTTAGCCATTAAGATGGCCTTGATTGAATGGCATTATTGGCTAGAGGGTACCACCAATCTAACTGACCACAAGAATCTGACGTCATCGACTCAATCCTCGACAGGCCAGGTGGGCCTTATTATCTTCCCATTTTAACTTTGTAGTCTCTTATCTTCCTGGGACCAAAAAGAAAAAGGCTGACACACTTTCCCATTGGTTTCCTCTGTCTAGTAACTCTTCTGAAGTTCTTATCGAACACATCATACCCCCTTCCTGTGTGGTTGCTTAACTTAACACCTCTCTACTACAAATACTGCAAAGTGCCCAGTCTAGAAAGCCTCCTGAAGCCCCCGCGGCTCCTGATATCTTCTTTGTACCTCCGAACCATCGCAGGACATCCTGGTCTGACAAGAACCTTTAAGCTTCTTTTCCAACATGTATGGTGGCCTACCATGAAGTATGACTCAAATGACCTGTGCTGCCAATAAGTCTCCCCGATCCTTGCCTCATGGCTTACTCCAACCATTGTCCATTCCCAAAAAACCTTGGACACACATAACCATGGATTATGTTCTAGACCTCCCTCCTTCTGACCATCATACTGTTATCTTAGTTGTGGTGGATCGATTTTCCAAACTTATTTTATACCCTTAAACAAGCTACTGTCTGCCCAAGAATTATCAACTCTTTTTCTGTTACATGTGGTATGACTTCATGGCATTCCTGTGAACATTGTTTCTGACAGAGATCCTCAATTCATCTCTACCTTTTAAAAAAACTTTTTGCAAATTGATTGGAACCACTGTTTCCTTGTCTTCTGGCTACCATCCAAACTAATGGGCTAACAGAGAGAGCGAATTAAGATCTCGAAGCCTATCTCAGTTTATGTCAATTCTCTTCATACCAATTGGTCTGGATTGTTGCCCCTAGCTGAGCTGGCAAAGAATACTCACTGGCACTCTTCTCTACAATCTTCTCCATTTCAAGCTGCAGTAGACTATCAACCTTGTGTCTTTCCTCTTTCCACTCAGTCTACAGGGGTTCCTGCCACAAATCGACACTTTACTGACCTCACTACTCATTGGCAACGTATTCGCTGTCAGTTACGTTCAGCTGTCTCCAGATACAAGAGTTTTGCTGATCATCATCGAGCCACTGTACGTGCCTTTTTGATAGGTGAACGTGTCTGGGTCTCTACTCGACATGTTCATCTACGTTACTGAACTCTGCCTGTCTGACCACTCTGCCTGCTTAACCCTTGTATTGCTGGATTGCCTTATCATTGCTGAGCTCTGCCTGTCTGACCATTCTATTGGTTTTACCCCAAACTTTTATACTGTTGGTTTTCTTTTGTTGTTGAAACCTGCCTTTTTCTGACCATTCTATTGGTTTACCCCTGAACTGTTATACTGCCGGATTGCCTTCCTGTTGCCGGACTCTGCCTGTCTTGACCATTCTCTGCCTTCATCTTCTTGCCATGAATGACAACCCTGTCTACCGTGAGTACTGCTTACCTCAATTCATAAACTCTGTTCAGAGATATTCCCTATCCTTCCATTTGACGCAGGGATAAGAAGACTACTGGCCAAGTTTGGTCTGATAGAGAATATCCCACGTGCATTACATTTCAAATGTACTTCTAGAATCAAATTTGATTAATTCTCTTAGAGCAACAATGCACTACTGGAAGCTAGATGAATACATATAGTAAGCCAATGACAATAATAAGCATATATGTGCAGCCACCAATCAGCAACTTGCTCCCAGTAGTGAATCCCTGCTCCTGAACCTACCTAGGTATTCTTTTCAACAAAGGATTCCAAGAGAGCAAGGCACGTTAGATAGATGTAAAATGATTATAAAAAAAATTTAAGTCTATCATGGTTCAGTCGATCACAGCTGAATACTTCATGCCTAGGTCTTTTATGCTATGGGACTACAGATACTAATCAACGATTAATGAGAACTCACAGAATATTAAACGTCAGATGTGGTGTGAGATTAACATTAACACAATTACATTTTAAGTGCTTTTAAAGCAGAATAAGGAAGTATGTATACCAAAAGCAAAATGAAAGCAGTACTTCAAAAACTCAACATCATAAAGAGAAATTACCTACATTTTTGGGTCTCTTTTTTGAGCATTAAAGTGTAATGTAGGTGTCTCTCCTTTACTCCCAGAAGCCTGCATTTTGAGATAAACAGTGTGAGTCTGACCCTAACCCTAACACACCCTAACTTAAATATAATTAAAATAAATCTAAAGAAAACCTACTATTAATAACTAAATAATTCTGATTTAAAACTAAATACTTACCTGTAAAATAAACCCTAAGCTAGCTACAATATAACTAATAGTTACATTGTAGCTAGCTTAGGGTTTATTTTTATTTTACAGGTAAGTTTGTATTTATTTTAACTAGGTAGAATAGTTACTAAATAGTCATTAACTATTTAATAACTACCTAGCTAAAATAAATACAAATTTACCTGTAAAATAAAACCTAACCTGTCTTACACTAACAGCTAACACTACACTACAATTAAATAAATTCCCTAAATTAAATACAATTAACTACATTTAATACAATTACCTAAATTACAAAAAACAAACACTAAATTACAGAAAATAAAAAACAAATTACAAGATATTTAAACTAATTACACCTAATCTAATAGCCCTATCAAAATAAAAAAAAGCCCACCCAAAATAAAAAATCCTAGCCTAAACTAAATTACCAATATCCCTTAAAAGGGCCTTTTGCAGGGTATTGACCCAAAGAAATCAGCTCTTTTACCTGAAAAAAAAATTCAAACAACCCCCCCCCCAACAGTAAAACCCACTACCCACACAACCAACCCCACAAATAAAACCCTAATTAAAAAACCTAAGCTCCCCATTGCCCTGAAAAGGGCATTCGGATGGGCATTGCCCTTAAAAGGGCATTTAGCTCTATTGCGTCCCAAAGCCCTAGCCTAAAAATAAAACACACCCAATACACCCTTAAAAAATCCTAACACTAACCCCCGAAGATCCACTTACAGTTTTGAAGATCCGACATCCATCCTCAACAAAGCCGGGAGAAGTCCTCAATGAAGCCGGGAGAAGTCTTCATCCAAGCTGGGAGAAGTGGTCCTCCAGACGGCAGAAGTATTCATTCAGACGGCATCTTCTATCTTCATCCATCCAGGGTGGAGCGGCTCCATTTTCAAGGCATGTGGCGCGGAGCATCCTCTTCCAATGACGACTACCCGACGAATGAAGGTACCTTTAAGTGACGTCATCCAAGATGACGTCCCTTAGATTCCGATTGGCTGATAGAATTTTATCAGCCAATCGGAATTAAGGTTGAAAATATCCTATTGGCTGAAGCAATCAGCCAATAGGATTGAACCTTAGTCCTATTGGCTGATCCAATCAGCCAATAGGAATGAGCTTGCATTCTATTGACTGTTCCAATAGAATTCTATCAGCCAATCGGAATCTAAGGGACGTCATCTTGGATGACGTCACTTAAAGGTACCTTTATTCGTCGGGTAGTCGTCGTTGGAAGGGGATGCTCCGCGCCGGATGTCTTGAAGATGGAGTCGCTCCGCACCGGATGGATGAAGATAGAAGATGCCGTCTGGATGAAGACTTCTGCCCATCTTGAGGACCACTTCTCCCAGCTTGGATGAAGACTTCTCCCGGCTTCGTTGAGGACTTCTCCCGGCTTCGTTGAGGATGGATGTCGGATCTTCAAAACTGTAAGTGGATCTTCAGGGGTTAGTGTTAGGATTATTTAAGGGTGTATTGGGTGGGTTTTATTTTTAGGTTAGGGCTTTGGGCCGCAATAGAGCTAAATGCCCTTTTAAGGGCAATGCCCATCCAAATGCCCTTTTCATGGCAATGGGGAGCTTAGGTTTTTTTAGTTAGGGTTTTATTTGGAGGGTTGGTTGTGTGGGTGGTGGTTGTTTGTATTTTTTTTTCAGGTAAAAGAGCTGATTTCTTTGGGGCAATGCCCTGCAAAAGGCTCTTTTAAGGGCTATTGGTAGTTTAGTTTAGGCTAGGTTTTTTTTATTTTGGGTGGGCTTTTTTTATTTTGATAGGGCTATTAGATTAGGTGTAATTAGTTTAAATAACTTGTAATTTGTTTTTTATTTTCTGTAATTTAGTGTTTTGGTTTTTTTGTAATTTAGGTAATTGTATTAAATTTAGTTAATTGTATTTAATTTAGGTAATTTATTTAATTGTAGTGTAGTGTTAGGTGTTAGTGTAACTTAGGTTATGTTTTATTTTACAGGTAAATTTGTATTTATTTTAACTAGGTAGTTATTAAATAGTTAATAACTATTTAGTAACTATTCTACCTAGTTAAAATAAATACACACTTGCCTGTAAAATAAAAATAAAACCTAAGCTAGATACAATGTAATTATTAGTTATATTGTAGCTAGTTTAGGGTTTATTTTACAGGTAAGTATTTAGTTTTAAATAGGAATTATTTAGTTATTAATAGTAGGTTTTCTTAAAAATAATTTTACTATATTTAAGTTAGGGGGTGTTAGGGTTAGGGGTTAATAAATTTAGTATAGGGGCAGCAGATTAGGGGTTAAAAAATGTAGGTAGGTGGCGGCGGCGATGTTAGGGGTGGCAGATTAGGAGTTAATAATATTTAACTAGTGTTTGCGATGCTGGAGTGTGGCGGTTTATGGGTTAATATGTTTATTATAGTGGCGGCGACGTTGGGGGCGACAGATTAGGGGTTAATAACATTATGTAGGTGTTGGCAATGTTGTGGGCAGCAGATTTGGGGTTAATAAATATAATGTAGGTGTTGGCGATGTTGGGGGCAGCAGATTAGGGGTTCATAAGTATAATGTAGGTGTCGGCGATGTCCAGAGCGGCAGATTAGGGGTTAATAAGTATAATGTAGGTGTCGGCGATGTCGGAGGTGGCAGATTAGGGGTTAATAAGTGTAAGATTAGGGGTGTTTAGACTCAGGGTTCATGTTAGGGTGTTAGGTGTAAACATAAAATGTGTTTCCCTTTCGGAATCAATGGGGCTGCGTTACAGAGCTTTACGCTGCTTTATTGCAGGTGTTAGACTTTTTCTCAGCCAGCTCTCCCCATTGATGTCTATGGGGAATTCGTGCACGAGCATGTACAACCAGCTCACCGCTGACTTAAGCAGTGCTGGTATTGGAGTGCGGTATGGAGAACAATTTTGCTCTACGCTCACTTCTTGACTTTTAACGCCGGGTTTGTAAAAACCTGTAATACCAGCACTGTAGGTAAGTGAGCGGTGACAATAACGCGCAAATTAGTACCGCATAGCTTTTACCGCAAAACTCGTAATCCGGCCGTATTATTTTTATTTGGATTATTATTATTATTAACTACAACTATTATTATTATTATTATATTGGACTTTATATAGACACTTTAAGTTACTTATATTAATTAACAAAAAAAATAAAAGCAATCTTTTGTTTCACTAAAACTTTATTGCTCATATATGGAAGTATACAGCAACTTTATTTTTATTTTTGAAAATAAGAATTTTTGTAATTCAGCAACTTACTAAATTATGCACAGTTAAGAGGTTTCACTTTCCAGTTTTGCATATGGTTTCTTGCACATTATGGCTATGTTATGAATCCCAGTCAGCCTTGCATATAAACCTTAGAAATGAGAGTTTATTAGTATCTCAGTGGTTGTTTAAAATAACGACAAAACAGTTGCTCATTATTGCTCATTAGATTCATATTAGATTCATTTGCAATAGCAATATATCATTCATTCATTCTCAACTGCAAAATAACAGATATGATTTGACACCTGTGGTACTTCCACATTCATTAGATGCTAATAATACCAAAAGGATTTGAAACTCACACATGACGAACAAGGCAGTAAGAGGATTGTTTCCATTTTGCCTGTTTGTAGTAATTTTTCATTAGGACACAGTAAGAAACCCATTTTTGGCCCACACACCAAAAAAATAAATATATTTTAATCATCAAAGTAATTGTCATAACAATGACAGTTCTGTTCATAACACATCAGGGAAATTAACTTTGGATTTACATAGTCATGTTTATCTTAGGAAAGAACACATAAATATATTCAGCAGCAATAAAGTTTTTTGTTTGTTTTTTTTTTTGCCGTTATGGCTCAAGATAAAGCATATAGGCAACACATCAATCATCATCAACAGATGTTATTTTAAAAAGTAACTATTATATACTATGCTATAATACACTTTACAACAAAGGTAAAACTTAATAAAAATAAGAGACTACAAATTCAAATTTGATGACATTCTGAGGCAATTTAAAATATAATGTATCACTAAACTATCAAGTGTAAAATTATATTCTAATGCAAAAAATGACATGATCCAATTCATTATAAGGTAATTTGTGCATTACAGACCGTAGATAACAATGGCCTAGAAGTGAAGCGATATTGATAGAGCAGGGTGCGCTGTCCATATTGTGGCCCTTCACTAAGAATAGGAAACAATCCGATATTACAAGTGAATGGTGAAATAGATTTACCACAGAGTGTAAGAGAGGCCCTCATTTTTTTAGAGCACACATACTTTCATTGGATAGTGCTCTAGCATCACGCATATTACAAGTGGTGACCACTTAGAAATTTAGCACACCTGGAGACCTGAAGTAAAGAGTTAAGGGTAAAGTAAAAGTATACAAAACACATGTTTAATATGCTAAAATAAAGTATTTCACACATATTTTATATTAAAGGGACACTCAATCAAAATTAAACTTTCATTATTCAGATAGAGCATGCCATTTTAAACAACTTTCCAATTTACTTCCATTAAACTAAATGTGCACAGTCTTTTTCTATTTAAACTTTTTGAGTCACCAGCTCCTACTGAGCATGTGCAAGAATAAGTGTGTATGCATTCGTGAATGGCTGATGGCTGTCACATGGTATGTGTATGCATTTATGATTGGCTGATGGCTGTCACATGGTACAGGGGCAGTGGAAAAAGACATAACTTTTAAAATTGTCAGAAAAAAAATCTACTACTCATTTGAAGTTCAGACTAAGTGCTTTTGCACTGTCTTGTTATCTTGCATTTGCTGATTATGCAAATCTACTGTGTTGACTGGTCCTTTAAGTATAATTTACATGTTTTTTTGTATTACCAAAAGTGTGTTAGCATTAATATAAAGGAATATGGTGTATGACAAGGTGTCTTCATGCACATACAAACATAATATATATATACAGTATATATACACATACACATCTTTCTATCTATCTATCTATCTATCTATCTATCTATATATATATATTAAGAAAAGATCAATCAATAAAAGTAAAAAGGCGCTCAGCTATATAGACAGTCTTTTCTGTATGCAGTTGGTGAGAATATTTATCCCCTCAGGTGTATGGAGAGTAATTAACCAAGGTTCCCAGAGTTATGCTTAGTTTGTGTGTGTGGCCAGGCCCGGCGCTTGGCATAAGGCAGGTTAGGCAGCTGCCTTAGGGCGCTTCAGTAGAAGGGCGCAAAATTAGAGAAACACCATTGTGATTTATTTATTTTACATTTTGCTGTTACAAGCATTAACGCTCCAGTTCTTCAGCTCCAGCCAAGTTCCTAACCTAGAGTATGTAATTAGGAGTGATAGGTGCGCTACGAGTAGCTAAAGGCATATTTTAAGTGTATTGCAAAGAATTTTCTAACTTTGTGAAATTTATTTCTGTGTAGTACAATACGATGTGAGAATCTTAAAGGGTGGATTTGAAAAGTTTTTCACATATACCAAAAATTATATAGTGTCCGTTTCTGTATAAAAAATAATGTTATCTAACACTGTGGTAAAATGTAAAGAAAAAAAGAATATATAACCACTGTTGGTAAGAAAATATATTTATAAAATGATGAGATCCATATAATATATGTAACGGTTAAAATAAAAACATCAGATTAAAGGGACGTCTCCCCAATTTCAAAGAAAATCACATAAAATAATATTCAAAATATAAAAACATATATAGAGCCAATGATTGTGTTTGTGACACTCTAAATAGTATTTAAATAAGCTGCCCCATACATAAATTTATGCATGAGTGTCCGTTTCTTTGAATGTATAAGATAGTTCAATATGGTATCCGTATACACAGCTTATGTTAAAATTGACAATGGACAGTCCAAATAATTGTGAACGTATCAGCCGATGGTAGATAGAGAAAGTTATTTCTTAAATTAGTATTACCTCCGGGTAAGACAGGTTACCATACATATGCTTTCCAAATAGGATCGATTACCTGTTTTTCTTTAGACCCGTTCCTAACCTGTCACAGCACCAGGAACATGACCGGAGAGGAAGAGGGAGGAGCCAGCCAGCAGCAGTCATAGCTAGGAAGAGAGCGGGAAGACAGGCAGGAGTGCAATAGGCAGAGGCAGCTAATTTGAACACTTACACACAAGATCTAGGAACCAGGTAAGTTTGCCTCTGGTGTCGTGTGTATATGCAATGGCACAGGACAGGCAGTGACAAGGAAGTAGGACAGGATTGATTTAAAGTAGTAGTTAGTTAACTAAACTACCATGCTGCTGCTGCTGCTGCTGCGTTCAGAAACTACTGATATGTGCTCTATATACCGTGCATGCTCAATATATAAAGCATATCTGTGGTTAGGATTCACGAAGTTTCTGAATGGAGCATGGTGGTTTAGTTAGTAGGAGTTACATGTAGCTGCTTCTTCTTGTTATAGACTGGCTCGACTGCACACTGCTTGTTTCCCACTCCCCTGAGATGTAACAGTTGTGATCCGTGATGAAAGCTGCTGGGCATAGCAGATTACAGGATCGTTAGGGTGAACGGTCTATGTTTTTGTTTTGTGCCTGCCTGCAATAAATCAACTCCCTCTCCTACACTTTGCCCTCATGCAGCAGCACTTGGACAGTGTGTGATTTGGAAGGATAAGCTGACTGTGACAAACAGGAGCTGCAAGGTTAGAAGAGAGTCAGGAGGAATGTCTTGGTTATTTAACACTTTGTATGGCTGTGTGCAGGGCTTTATACATACTCAGTCTCTTCCAGCCTTACCTCTGCAATGTTATCTCTCTGCTCTGACTAACTAACCCCTCTCCACCTTTCCCCCTTCCTGATGATTAATGTGGCCACTGGCCAGTGTTCCTTGAGCTGTAAAGTGCAAGCCTGTCCCATTATATCTTTTAGCTTAAGAGGTCTGTTTTCTCATCTTTTTTTTTTTTATTTAAACTGGCAGATATCACTATGTTGAAGTTAACTTTATATTGTATTGAATTAAATGCTAGTATGTGTGTGTATATTATTATAGACATATAACTGGTTCCTAGATTTACTACATCACATGATATATACAGTACTGTGTATGTGTGTGTCTTCTTAAAATAAACTTTAAATAACAAAAAACAAAAAAATGTCAAGGATAAGAAGTAGTAGTAGAAGTTTGTAGTGGCTACCATTTATATATTTAATGGGTGGGACCATATGTTGCCTTAATGTAGTGATCTTTGGTAATGATCACTGTTTAAATGCTAAGAATAGCCTGTTACTTTACTTATACTGTACATGAAGAATCAGTGAATAAATTAATATATACATTGAAGGATTTGTGAGTGTGTCACGGACAAATCCTTTAATGTATAGGCGCTAGGCGCTGGCTGCTCTATACAGCTTATTTTCTTAAATTGGCCCGACTTTTCTTTATATAGATTGATTCTTGACAGGTTTTGATAGATCATATAATACATAATTTCTGAGTTTATTATGGTTTATCCCAGAGATTGCTGTCGACGTCAGTTTAGTTGCAGCTTAATGGAGCGCAAATAAAATGTACTTGGTATGGGGGTGGTCTGGAGGAGGGCAGGGATGTTGGTGGTATTGTCTGGGTTTTTTATGGTGTCGTGGGGGGGGCATCAAAATGCACCTTCGCCTGTGTAGATAAAAATCCTTGCACCGGCCCTGTGTGTGGCTTGTTCACATCACCACACACACAGGATACAAATTATTGCACTTACAGGATAGAAAGGACCTCCAGGTGCAATAAGAGCAGGCTGGGATTTTGCAGCCTCCCAGCTGACTGGACTCCACAGCAACCAGGGAAGGATGATCCAAAGATTTCCCAAAGTAGTGTGAAAATAGACACCACCACCACAGCAAGTGTATGCATAAAATCCAAAACTTTATTTTAAAAGTGACGCGTTCTCAGCCTCTTACAGGGCTGTTTCCTCAGGCTACTTCATGTCATTGAATGAGGGGAAAGTCCTCTCCGGTATTCTTGCTTCCCTGAGGTTTGCAAGCCTATTTGACACCATCAGATCTATCACCACGATGCCTAAAGCCTTGATTAAGGATATGGAGAGATACACTAATTTTGTGCCACACAAAGAGCACTCAAGTGTACAGGAGGGCCAGATCACGGCAGATATAGCGGACCCCAGCATTAACCTACCCGGTGCCATAGGAGGTCTACCTCAACTGCATTATAACCCAGCTCCAGAGGATGCAGCCAGCCCCTTGGAGCGGAAGGTCACACATTTGACTGCTCAGAGACAGACCTACATGGGAAACGGATGGTTGAGACCACAGTTTGAGATTTGGGGTCAAGAGGATCCTATACTACCGAAGCTTACCCATATTATTAGTGATCCTGCTTGGGAATCTCTGTCCTTTATGGGTTCTCCACGTGTTGAAGATGTGTCCTACTCCCTCAGGAACATATGGCTTGTTACACCGCAACACATCACAACAAGCGAAGTTGTGGAAATATGTACGGCAAGATATCTTTTTTCCCCTACTCTGTTTATAGCCCTCTGGGAATGGGTTAGCTTTGCTCATTGGACACTTATCAGGCTGTAACTGCATAAGCAGGAAACCTTGCTCTAATCCAAGACTCTCTCTTTACTAGCTTGCAAATGAAGACTATAAATTTTGATGAGCCCAGATTTACTGCAAGGTTTCAGATCAGATACTTAATTTAGGTAGATAACCTTATTATAGTACACTATCTCACTGAAGATGCTGGCTCATAATGCCACCTGCTATAAGTTAACAGTTCCCTATTTTGTATTGTAAATGTGCTGCATGAGAGTAGAATAAGTGTGTTACTGTTGAGTATGATATATTCCAGTCTCCATTCTCATGACCTAATGTAGGCTTCATTAAATATCTCTATTTAATACACTATGTAGAATAGGGGGGGCTCAGATTTAATATTTCTGAAAACACAGATTCCATATATGTCATTGTTTACTTGAAGGACTTTGTTTTATTAATATTTGCTAGAGTCTCATGCATCTTCTCATTTAACAGGTTGTATGTCAGGGTGCCAGGAATCAGACTGAGACGAGAAGAGAAAAAATAATCACACCTTTATTAATAGCAAAAAATAATAAAAGTCAGGAGCCAAAGCGAATAGTTAGACGAGCTGGAATCAGGAACAAGGAAAACAGCAGAGTCAGGAACAAGCCAGGGATCAGGAACCAGGAAGGACGTCAGGCAGCCAGGTAATACACAGGAACTCTCACAAACAGGTCTGAGACAATGCAAAGGCAAAGCATACTGAACAGAGGCCCTTTAAATAATAAGCGATGACATTACAATTCTGAGACTGCATCCTGTCTCACACGGATGATGCACACCAGTCTGGCCATAAAAGGAAGTGCAGGAAATGAGCAGCATCCCCCACAATGCACCATAGTCAGAGAGAGGTGAGTAAAATGGCTGCCAGCAGCACATGGCAAACAAAACAGGGAAAAAACCTTGGCATTGTACTACTTATATTGGATAGCTATTGTGGTGAAAAAAATTATATAGTTCTGTCTAGTGATCTTAATCCTGGCTTACTAATCATTGAGATAACAGGCAGACTTTCTGTGTACATCCACACTTAAGAATTAGGATATCTACCTGGTTATAGAGACATACTATAATCTCTCCATGCAACCCATAACTCCATAACAAACCGACTCTCCACAGTCCACATCTCCCCTTAAAGTTACCTTTATACTCACCAGTTTCTTGACTGCTACTTGTTTTGAGGAATAGCCTATGATTTTACAGTTATAGTCCCCTTACAATATACATATACATATTTTACATGTTTTTATACATATTCTAGCTTTTTATATATGCTAAATCTCCACAGAGTGTCCAAAAGTGGCCCTAGATTGTTAAATAGCCTCATGAAAGTGCCTTGTGTATATACTCATTAAGCCCAAGAGAGGCTTTAATTTTCTACATGAGGAGCCAACGCATAGAGATACTGGCTGCATCGATCATCTCATTAATATCAGTTACTAATTTTTTATTTACTTATGTGCTAAGGCCCAAGAATGGCAATCTTACTAATCTTCCTCTATATTTTTTCATTAGAGTGACCAGGTCCAAGAGTGACCATCTATGTCATAAGAGGAACATACGCTAGAGAAAATGAGGTTTCAGTTCTATAATATCGACCCTACTGTTGACTGATAGTTCATTTACTGTTACTTATTCGAAAATGACTGCTACATTTTGTTGGCAGAATATTATTCCCACATTTTTATTTATCTACAACTAGGAGACAGGTTTTAGCATTGGGTATTGTTACTGCTGTTAAGTTTTATTTACATCCAGATAACATGTGGATTAACATGTCACACATTCTCAACTGAAAATTTCGTTGGGCCCGTACCTGGGTGGCAGGGTTTAAATACTCAGGTTTGTAAAAGATTACTTTCGTATACTCTACTACTAATACAGCTAAAACCCAGATCTAAGCCCACAGGTATCACAGTATTTTATTGTTGCACAAGTATTCTTAGCTTATTTATTTGCTATGTGATTTCTCATATGTTCCTGCACCTGTCACCAACTGACCATTTATATACCAGGCAATAATTCAGATCATTACATATTGTTGTTATATATTTAATAGATGATGGTTCTTTATATCCTCTATAATCCTAGGTTTATATACGGTGAGTTTGCTAAATATATGTTAGCCCTCTGTTTTTACCTCTCATTTGTCTTATTATGAGACCAAGAGAGACCCTTTTGCTGATGAGCCGCATAATCATAATGCTGTTATATCATTAATTCCCCTGACACGTCCCCCCCCCCCCCTCCCAACTACATTATGGGGTCCAAGAGTGACCGTATATAGCATTTGGGCTCCTCCCCTAAATCATACAGATTTCATAGGTCCATGAGTGGCCTTCTGAAGTTTTGGAGGTGCATTCATTTCAGGGGGGGGGGGGGGATGAGGTTCCATTGCTAACAGTAACCTTATTGTACTGATCTTTTGTATTCACACAGTAGTGCATGTTATAACCCATTTAATTAATCCATGTATATAACAGCAAAAGAATTATTGATGCACCCACTGTAAATCCAATTGAACTTTTGCTTAACGTTGTACATTTGAATAACCTCAATAAAATAAATATATATTAAAAAAAAACTTATAAATGCCACAAAAACAACAAAAAGAGGAGCTCAGGTAAATAAATGGGTAAATTCTATTTATTAATAATTACATGGAAACAGCATAAAAAATGAAAACCTCTACATGCAGATAAATGGACTGGCAGACGTGTTTTGGCTCACACCTTCCTCCGTGACCTGAATTCATTAATACAAATTTCACATAAATACCCTCAGAAATGTCCTGATTGGTTCACAAATTACCTTGATTTCGGAGTGTCACCTCCCACTTAATTCATTCAAGTCTTATAAGCTGGTGCAGTGAAAATCCACAAAGAATGCTTACATTTGAAAGTTCAGCATGACAATATAAGACCAGCTAATTAACTGGAAAATGTATCAGAAATTGCTCTTAGAGCATATCAAAGTGTACTGCCTTTTCTTAACATAAACACACTAATCTGTCATATTATAGGCAAACAAATTAACATTTAAAACATAACTGTTCAGTAAAAACTTCCTAAAAAAAGGGATCCAATGATATTGTTAAAGTGTATATGTGGAGTATGACCTCAAGGGGGAAAAAAAACACTCCATACTAGATAAAAAATGTCCTTCAGCGCCATACATTTATAATATCTGCTTCTAAATTATAAATGTGTCACTAAAGTGCAACAATGACTGCGTGGAATAAAGCAGTGTTAAAGGGATAGTAAAGTCCAAATTGAACTTTCATGATTCAGATAGGGCCTGTCATTTTAAACAACTTTCTAATTTACTTTTAACTTCAAATTTGCTTTGTTCTCTTTGGCCTAGATTTAGAGTTTGGCGGTAGCCGTCAAAACCAGCGTTAGAGGCTCCTAACGCTGGTTTTAGGCTACCGCCGGTATTTGGAGTCAGTCAGGAAAGGGTCTAACGCTCACTTTGCAGCCGCGACTTTTCCATACCGCAGATCCCCTTACGTCAATTGCGTATCCTATCTTTTCAATGGGATCTTTCTAACTCCGATATTTAGAGTCGTGTCTGAAGTGAGCGTTAGAAATCTAACGACAAAACTCCAGCCGCAGAAAAACGTCAGTAGTTAAGAGCTTTCTGGGCTAACGCCGGTTTATAAAGCTCTTAACTACTGTGCTCTAAAGTACACTAACACCCATAAACTACCTATGTACCCCTAAACCGAGCCCCCCCCACATCGCCGCCACTCTATAAAAAATTTTTAACCCCTAATCTTCCGCTCCGTACCAGCTACGTTATCCCTATGTAGCCCTAATCTGCTGCCGCTAACACCGCCGACCCCTATATTATATTTATTAACCCCTAATCTGCCGCCCCCACTATCGCTGACCGCTGCATATTATTATTAACCCCTAATCTGCCGTCCGCACGCCGCCGCCAGCTACATTATAGCTATGTACCCCTAATCTGCTGCCCCTAACACCGCCGACCCCTATATTATATTTATTAACCCCTAATCTGCCCCCCACAACGTCGCCTCCACCTGCCTACACTTATTAACCCCTAATCTGCCGAGCGGACCGCACCGCTATTATAATAAAGTTATTAACCCCTAATCCTCCTCACTCCCGCCTCAATAACCCTATAATAAATAGTATTACCCCTAATCTGCCCTCCCTAACATCGCCAACACCTAACTTCAATTATTAATCCCTAATCTGCCGACCGAATCTCGCCGCTACTGTAATAAATGGATTAACCCCTAAAGCTAAGTCTAACCCTAACACTAACACCCCCTAAGTAAAATATAATTTTATTCTAACGAAATAAATTAACTCTTATTAAATAAATTATTCCTATTTAAATCTAAATACTTACCTGTAAAATAAACCCTAATATAGCTACAACATAAATTATAATTATATTATAGCTATTTTAGGATTTATATTTATTTTGCAGGTAACTTTGTATTTATTTTAACCAGGTACAATAGCTATTAAATAGTTAAGAACTATTTAATAGCTAAAATAGTTAAAATAATTACAAAATTACCTGTAAAATAAATACTAACCTAAGTTACAATAAAACCTAACACTACACTATCAATAAATTAATTAAATAAACTACCTACAAGTATCTACAATTAAACCTAACACTACACTAGCAATAAATAAATTAAATACAATTCCTACAAATAAATACAATTAAATAAACTAACTAAAGTACAAAAAATAAAAAAGAACTAAGTTACAAAAAATTGAGCTTGCATTCTATTGGCTGTTCCGATCAGCCAATAGAATGCGAGCTCAATCTGATTGGCTGATTGAATCAGCCAATCGGATTGAACTTGATTCTGATTGGCTGATTCCATCAGCCAATCAGAATTTTCCTACCTTTATTCCGATTGGCTGATAGAATCCTATCAGCCAATCGGAATTCGAGGGACGCCATCTTGGATGACGTCCCTTAAAGGAACCGTCATTCGTCGGGAAGTCGTCGAAGAAGAAGGATGGATCCGCAATGGAGGTCTTGAAGATCAGCCGGTCGTTATCGGATTGAAGAACATAGAAGATGCGGCTTGGATGAAGATGTTTTCCTGTCCGGATGTCCTCTTCTGCCCGCTTGGATCAAGACTTCAGCCGGAGGATGGACGTCACTCTTCAGCCCCCCGCTTGGGCTTGGATCAAGACATCGGAGGCTCTTCTGGATCGATCGGTGAACCTGGCATGGTGAAGACAAGGTGGGAAGATCTTCAGGGGCTTAGTGTTAGGTTTATTTAAGGGGGGTTTGGGTTAGATTAGGGGTATGTGGGTGGTGGGTTGTAATGTTGGGGGGGGGGGTATTGTATGTTTTTTTTTACAGGCAAAAGAGCTGAATTCTTTGGGGCATGCCCCGCAAAGGGCCCTGTTCAGGGCTGGTAAGGTAACAGAGCTTTGAACTTTTGTAATTTAGAATAGGGTAGGGCATTTTTTTATTTGGGGGGGCTTTGTTATTTTATTAGGGGGCTTAGAGTAGGTGTAATTAGTTTAAAATTGTTGTAATTTTTTTCTAATGTTTGTAAATATTTTTTTATTTTTTGTAACTTAGTTCTTTTTTTTTTTTTGTACTTTAGTTAGTTTATTTAATTGTATTTATTTGTAGGTAGTTTATTTAATTAATTTATTGATAGTGTAGTGTTAGGTTTAATTGTAACTTAGGTTAGGATTTATTTTACAGGTAATTTTGTAATTATTTTAACTATTTTAGCTATTAAATAGTTCTTAACTATTTAATAGCTATTGTACCTGGTTAAAATAAATACAAAGTTACCTGTAAAATAAATATAAATCCTAAAATAGCTATAATATAATTATAATTTATGTTGTAGCTATATTAGGGTTTATTTTACAGGTAAGTATTTAGATTTAAATAGGAATAATTTATTTAATAAGAGTTAATTTATTTAGTTAGAATAAAATTATATTTAAAGGGACAGTATACTGTAAAATAGTTTTTCCCTTAATGTGTTTACAATTGCTTTTTTTACCAACTGCAGAGTAAAAAATGTATGAAAATTAGCTTTTTAAGGCTTATTTGTGTTTGTAAATAATTTCAGTGAGAAACCGAAAGTTTGTGAAAAAATTTGTGAAAAAGTGAACGATTTTTTGTATTTGATCGCATTTGGCGGTGAAATTGTGGTATGAAATATACCAAAATTGGCCTAGATCAGTACTTTGGGATGTCTACTAAAAAAAAATATATACATGTCAAGGGATATTCAGGGATTCCTGAAAGATATTAGTGTTCTAATGTAACTAGCGCTAATTTTGGAAAAAAATGGTTTGGAAATAGCAAAGTGCTACTTGTATTTATGGCCCTATAACTTGCAAAAAAAGCAAAGAACATGTAAACATTGGGTATTTCTAAACTTTAGAAACTATTTAGCATGGGTGTTTTTTGGTGGTTTTAGATATGTAACAGATTTTGGGGGTCAAAGTTAGAAAAAGTGTGTTTTTTTCCATTTTTTTCCTCATATTTTATCATTTTTTTATAGTAAATTATAAGATATGATGAAAATAATGGTATCTTTAGAAAGTCCATTTAATGGCGAGAAAAACGGTATATAATATGTGTGGGTATAGTAAATGAGTAAGAAGAAAATTACAGCTAAACACAAACACCACAAAAATGTAAAAATAGCCTTGGTCCCAAACGGACAGAAAATGGAAAAGTGCTGTGGTCATTAAGGGGTTAAACAATAACACTTTGGTGTTTACTATCCCTTTAAGTATGAATTCTGCATTTCCACTTTTAAAAAGTATTGAAAAACCCACAATTTTCAGAATTAAATTACAGCAAGAGGGTAATGAAAGTATACTATTAAGGTGGGGTTTTTTTTTACGATACATCATTAACCATGTTATATGTTTAATGTCTCTTTAACCTCTGCAAAAGGAACAAACACATAGGTAACTGGCAGGATAGGAGAGGTCAGACAAACAGGTTGTACAAATATGCCAATCACTGGCTATTTTCTGCTTGAGAGCTACAAGGAACCCCTTAAAGGAACCGTCATTCGTCGGGAAGTCGTCGAAGAAGAAGGATGGATCCGCGATGGAGGTCTTGAAGATCAGCCGGTCGTTATCGGATTGAAGAACATAGAAGATGCGGCTTGGATGAAGATGTTTTCCTGTCCGGATGTCCTCTTCTGCCCGCTTGGATCAAGACTTCAGCCGGAGGATGGACGTCACTCTTCAGCCCCCCGCTTGGGCTTGGATCAAGACATCGGAGGCTCTTCTGGATCGATCGGTGAACCTGGCATGGTGAAGACAAGGTAGGAAGATCTTCAGGGGCTTAGTGTTAGGTTTATTTAAGGGGGGTTTGGGTTAGATTAGGGGTATGTGGGTGGTGGGTTGTAATGTTGGGGGGGGTATTGTATGGGTTTTTTTACAGGCAAAAGAGCTGAATTCTTTGGGGCATGCCCCGCAAAGGGCCCTGTTCAGGGCTGGTAAGGTAACAGAGCTTTGAACTTTTGTAATTTAGAATAGGGTAGGGCATTTTTTTATTTGGGGGGGGCTTTGTTATTTTATTAGGGGGCTTAGAGTAGGTGTAATTAGTTTAAAATTGTTGTAATTTTTTTCTAATGTTTGTAAATATTTTTTTATTTTTTGTAACTTAGTTCTTTTTTATTTTTTGTACTTTAGTTAGTTTATTTAATTGTATTTATTTGTAGGTAGTTTATTTAATTAATTTATTGATAGTGTAGTGTTAGGTTTAATTGTAACTTTATTTTACAGGTAATTTTGTAATTATTTTAACTATTTTAGCTATTAAATAGTTCTTAACTATTTAATAGCTATTGTACCTGGTTAAAATAAATACAAAGTTACCTGTAAAATAAATATAAATCCTAAAATAGCTATAATATAATTATAATTTATGTTGTAGCTATATTAGGGTTTATTTTACAGGTAAGTATTTAGATTTAAATAGGACTAATTTATTTAATAAGAGTTAATTTATTTAGTTAGAATAAAATTATATTTAAAGGGACAGTATACTGTAAAATAGTTTTTCCCTTAATGTGTTTACAATTGCTTTTTTTACCAACTGCAGAGTAAAAAATGTATGAAAATTAGCTTTTTAAGGCTTATTTGTGTTTATTAAAGCTCTGATTTTGTGTTTTGAAGCCACAACCTAATAAAATGGGTTGAGCTTGTAGATATAATCCGATCTCATTACTGTATCACATTGTGCAAATATACCTGCTTCTTTATCTTATATCTGTCCTTAAAACAATCACCAATACTTTGAGAGAACAATGGAAAATCAACATTGTATTACCTTATCTCTGCTATATCACACTGGGAGTGTAATTTCTTCTGCTGGCTGTGTTTACAAAGCTTATCTATAGCTGGTACGCGCGGCCACAAACTTTCAGAATAGGTGGGGATACCACATGCTAAATCAACAATTTCAAATGCCAATATAAGGGTAAAGGAGCTACTTGTAAACAATTTAATACACTCCAGCAAGTAAAGTGGATCATTGGGAACAAATTAAAGGGGAGAATTTTTTTGAGTAAACTGTCCCTTTAACTTAGGGGGGTGTTAGTGTTAGGGTTAGACTTAGCTTTAGGGGTTAATCCATTTATTACAGTAGCGGCGAGATTCGGTCAGCAGATTAGGGGTTAATAATTGAAGTTAGGTGTCGGCGATGTTAGGGAGGGCAGATTAGGGGTTAATACTATTTATTATAGGGTTATTGAGGTGGGAGTGAGGCGGATTAGGGGTTAATACATTTATTATAGTAGCGCTCAGGTCCGGTCGGTAGATTAGGGGTTAATAAGTGTAGTTAGGTGGAGGCGACGTTGGGGGCAGCATATTAGGGGTTAATAAATATAATATAGGGGTCGGCGATGTTAGGCCAGCAGATTAGGGGTACATAGGGATAATGTAGGTGGCGGGGGTGTACGGAGCGGCAGATTAGGGGTTAAAAATAATATGCAGGGGTCAGCGATAGCGGGGGCGGCAGAATAGGGGTTAATAAGTGTAAGGTTAGGGGTGTTTAGACTCGGGGTACATGTTAGAGTGTTAGGTGCAGACGTAGGAAGTGTTTCCCCATAGAAAACAATGGGGCTGCGTTAGGAGCTGAATGCAGCTTTTTTGCAGGTGTTAGGTTTTTTTTCAGCTCAAACAGCCCCATTGTTTTCTATGGGGGAATCGTGCACAAGCACGTTTTTGAAGCTGGCCGTGTCCGTAAGCACCGCTGGTATTGAGAGTTGAAGTTGCGTTAAATATGCTCTACGCTCCTTTTTTGGAGCCTAACGCAGCCATTCTGTGAACTCTCAATACCAGAGGTATTTAAAAGGTGCGGCCAGAAAAAAGCACGCGTAGCTAACGCACCCCTTTGGCCGCAAAACTCTAAATCTAGGCGTTTGTATTTTGTTTTCACAGCAAGAGGGCATTAGTTCATGTGTTTCATATAAATAACATTGTGCTCATGCAAGTGGAGTTAATTAAAGGGACACTCAGGTTATATTCAAATTTTATGATTCAGATACAGCATGTAATTTTAAACAACTTTCCAATTTACTTCCATTAAAAAAAATATGCACAGTCTTTTATATTTACAATTTTTGAGTCACCAGATCCTACTGAGCATGTGCAAGAATTCACAGAGTATACGTATATGCATTTGTGATTGGCTGATTGCTATCACATGGTACAAGGGGAGTGGAAATATACATAACTTTGAAATTTGTTATTAAAAAAATCTACTACTCATTTGAAGTTCAGACTAAGTGCTATTGCATTGTCTTGTTATCTTGCAATTGTTGATTATGCAAATCTAATGTGTTGACTGGTCCTTTAAGAGTCAGCGCTAATTGCCAGAAATGCAAGTCTATCAAAAAATCTGAGATAAGGAGGCAGTCTGCAGAAGCTTAGATACAAGGTAATTACAGAGGTAAAATGTATATTTATATAACAGTATTGGTTATGCAAAGCTGGGGAATGGTAAACAAAGTGATTATCTATCTTTTTTAACCCCTTAACGACTGAGGACGTGCAGGGTACGTCCTCAAAAAAAAGGCAGTTAATGCCTGAGAACGTACCCTGCATGTCCTCGGTGTGGAAAGCAGCTGGAAGGGATCCTGCTCGCTTCCAGCTGCTTTCCGGTTATTGCAGTGATGCCTCGATATGGAGGCATCCTGCAATAACCTTTTTAAGCCATCCGGTGCAGAGAGAGCCACTCTGTGGCCCTCTCTGCACTGGAGATCGGTGACTTACTGCGTTGGTGGGTGGGAGCCGGACCGGGAGGCGGGTGGCGGCCATCGATGGCCCTGGTGATGTGAAGGGGGGCGGGATCGTGGGCGGGGGTGGCTTGGGGCGGGCATGGGCGCGTGCGCGTGCACGGGAGGGTGGGGGCGGGCGAGTGCACGGGGAGGGAGCGGGTGGGAACCGCTACACTACAGAAAATGATGTAATAAAAAATGTTAAAAAAAATGTCTAAAATGTTAAAAAAAAAACGATCAGCAAGGTGGTGGGGGTTTGTCTGTGTGTGGGGGGGGAAGCTACACTACAGAAAAACAAACAAACAAAAAAAAGCACTTTTTATTGCAAACTGGGTACTGGAAGACAGCTGCCAGTACCCAAGATGGCCCCCAATAAGGCAGAGGGGAAGGTTAGAGAGCAGTTTTGGGGGGGATCAGGGAGGTTGGGGGCTAAGGGGGGATCCTACACAGTAGCATATGTAAATATGCTAAAAAAATATTTATTTTTTTTAAAACCCTTTTATTTTAGTAATGGCAGACTTTCTGCCAGTACTTAAGATGGCGGGGACAATTGTGGGGTGGGGGAGGGAAGTGAGCTGTTTGAGAGGGATCAGGGGGTGGGATGTGTCAGATGGGAGGCTGATCTCTACACTAAAACTAAAATTAACCCTGCAAGCTCCCTACAAACTCCCTAATTAACCCCTTCACTACTAGCCATAATACACGTGTGAGGCGCAGCAGGATTTAGCGGCCTTCTAATTACCAGAAAGCAACGCCAAAGTCATATATGTCTGCTATTTCTGAACAAAGGGGATCCCAGACAAGCATTTACAACCATTTGTGCCATAATTGCACAAGCTGTTTGTAAATGATTTCAGTGAGAAACCTAAAATTGTGAAAAATGTAACTTTTTTTTAATTTGATCGCATTTGGCGGTGAAATGGTGGCATGAAATATACCAAAATGGGCCTAGATCAATACTTGGGGTTGTCTACTACACTACACTAAAGCTAAAATTAACCCTACAAGCTCCCTAAAAGCTCCCTAATTAACCCCTTAACTGCTGGGCATAATACACTTGTGGTGCGCAGTGGCATTTAGCGGCCTTCTAATTACCAAAAAGCAACGCCAAAGCCATATATGTCTGCTATTTCTGAACAAAAGGGATCCCAGAGAAGAATTTACAACCATTTATGCCATAATTGCACAAGTTGTTTGTAAATAATTTCAGTGAGAAACCGAAAGTTTGTGAAAAAATTTGTGAAAAAGTGAACGATTTTTTGTATTTGATCGCATTTGGCGGTGAAATTGTGGTATGAAATATACCAAAATTGGCCTAGATCAGTACTTTGGGATGTCTACTAAAAAAAAAATATATACATGTCAAGGGATATTCAGGGATTCCTGAAAGATATTAGTGTTCTAATGTAACTAGCGCTAATTTTGGAAAAAAATGGTTTGGAAATAGCAAAGTGCTACTTGTATTTATGGCCCTATAACTTGCAAAAAAAGCAAAGAACATGTAAACATTGGGTATTTCTAAACTTTAGAAACTATTTAGCATGGGTGTTTTTTGGTGGTTTTAGATATGTAACAGATTTTGGGGGTCAAAGTTAGAAAAAGTGTGTTTTTTTCCATTTTTTTCCTCATATTTTATCATTTTTTTATAGTAAATTATAAGATATGATGAAAATAATGGTATCTTTAGAAAGTCCATTTAATGGCGAGAAAAACGGTATATAATATGTGTGGGTATAGTAAATGAGTAAGAAGAAAATTACAGCTAAACACAAACACCACAAAAATGTAAAAATAGCCTTGGTCCCAAACGGACAGAAAATGGAAAAGTGCTGTGGTCATTAAGGGGTTAAACAATAACACTTTGGTGTTTACTATCCCTTTAAGTATGAAGTCTGCATTTCCACTTTTAAAAAGTATTGAAAAACCCACAATTTTCAGAATTAAATTACAGCAAGAGGGTAATGAAAGTATACTATTAAGGTGGGGTTTTTTTTTACGATACATCATTAACCATGTTATATGTTTAATGTCTCTTTAACCTCTGCAAAAGGAATAAACACATAGGTAACTGGCAGGATAGGAGAGGTCAGACAAACAGGTTGTACAAATCTGCCAATCACTGGCTATTTTCTGCTTGAGAGCTACAAGGTTTGCAGCTTCAAAGAAGGATGATACCTTTAACAGAGGTTACCTACGTTTGTTAGAATGTAACAAATTAGAGCATGACATTTTTGCATCCGTATGTCATTTTAATAATATTAAGTGTTGCAGTTTTTTATATATACAAATATATATTTAGAAAGAGAGAGGGTTACCCACCCCCAAGCCTCATGATTTGGGGAAACCCACACTGTGAGGGGTGAAGGTATGAGAAGGTGCAATGTATATACTGTATTTGGTTGATGAGCAAATGTTAATGGTATCAGGAGGTGTAATATAAAGTGTCATTCTTTATACAGGATACACTGAATGTTAGGACAGTGGTGGGCTATACATAGGGAGTGGAAAAGGGGGTTTGGCTGAGCGGCTCCACACATTTTGCTAATGCTCTTTTGAATATATTGAAATATAATACTTTATTATTTTCTGCCAGCGATATAAATGTGTATTTTAAAAAAACGTTAATCATTTTAAATGCAAAAAAATTATATGGACTTTAGATTAAATAAATACATAGAGGCCCATTTATCAAGCTCCGAATGGAGCTTGAGGGCCCGTGTTTCTGGCGAGTCTTCTAAAGACCGCTGCTCCATAACCCTGTCCGCCTGCTCTGGTGATTTCCACAATTCAACTCGATCGATTCAATTCGTACTCGATTGGGTTGATTGACACCCCCTGCTGGCGGTCAATTGGCCACGAGTCTGCAGGGGGCGCGTTGCACCAACAGCTCACAAGAGCTACTGATGCATTGCTGAATACGGAGATCATATTGCTCTCCGCATTCAGCGATGTCTGTCGGACCTGATCCGCACTGTTGGATCAGGTCCGACAGACATTTGATAAATAGGCCTCTTTGTGTAAAAACAAACATATATTCTATGGATTTTTTAGAAATGTTTTATAGTATGTATAATTTGTTTTATTATTATTTATACTTTTTATTATTTTATGTTTAATATTTCAAGAATGTGCATTGAAGTTAGCATTTCTTAATGTGAATAGTTATATAGGTAAATGCATATAGATAAATAGATAGATAGATATATATATATATGTATTTACAAAAAAAAGTACATTGTTTTGTAAGTGAAGAACACCGAAATGTAATATATTAATAAATCCTAGGTGATTTTCTTCTGTACTCTCCATTGACTTCTATAGAGAGAAGTTAACATGGTCGCCATATTTGGTTAGCGGGCAAATCAATTCTGTCTAGCGAAGTTTAAGCTTGAGTGGGTGCGAATGTTTTACATTCCTATTCCTAAGGCTCAAAGAGAGATTATTGACTAGAGGTTACCAGGACAAATTACTGCAGAATACTAAGGATCTGGTAGATTAAATTCCTAGAGATGAACTACTAAAATATTAAAAGACAAAAATTAATAAGAAAAAGAAAACTACAAAGATTGACAAGAAAGACAACAAAATTATTTTAAGTACTAATTATTGCTTGGAATACAAAAGTGTTTGTAAAATCATTAAAGAAAGTCTACTTATTTTAACTACTGACCCAATCTTAGAGCAGGTTATGACTAAAGGTTTTCAGTTTGTGGCCAAAAAAGCCAAACCTGTAGGGAATCATGTTGCTCCATCTTTTCTAAATGCTAAGAAAAGTAGCACCTTTGTGACTTTGTGACAGAAGGGGATACTTTAATCTCAAGTGTTACTGGAATGGAGTATAACATATACCACACACTTAATTTAAGATCCACAAATGTAATCTACCTACTCACCTGTAGAGGGTGCCAAATATAGTATACTGGAAAAACGAGTAGGATGCTAAAAGATAGAGCTCTGGAACACATTAGAGATGAGAATCCTGATGTATATACACCAGTAGCCAAACACTTTAAAAATGAACACTTTGTAATGCATCATTAGTACAAATTCAAGATTTTGACCATGTCCCCTTTTCTAACAGAGGAGGAGATAGGGATTATCCTCTCAGTAATGCTAGAAATCCTTGGGGTATAAATATGGGTGTAAATTTATTCGTCTAACATTTTGTATACATGCACTAATAATTTTTGAAAAAAATAACCTAGGCCTAGATTTAGAGTTCGGCGGTAGCCGTCAAAACCAGCGTTAGAGGCTCCTAACGCTGGTTTTGGCCGCCCGCTGGTATTTGGAGTCAGTGATTAAAGGGTCTAACGCTCACTTTACAGCCGCGACTTTTCCATACCGCAGATCCCCCTACGCCATTTGCGTAGCCTATCTTTTCAATGGGATCTTTCTAACGCCGGTATTTAGAGTCGTTTCTGCAGTGAGCGTTAGAGCTCTAACGACAAGATTCCAGCCGCCTGAAAATAGCAGGAGTTAAGAGCTTTATGGCTAACGCCGGTTTATAAAGCTCTTAACTACTGTACCCTAAAGTACACTAACACCCATAAACTACCTATGTACCCCTAAACCGAGGTCCCCCCACATCGCCGCCACTCGATTAAAAATTTTAACCCCTAATCTGCCGACCGCCACCTACGTTATACTTATGTACCCCTAATCTGCTGCCCCTAACCCCGCCGACCCCTATATTACATTTATTAACCCCTAATCTGCCCCCCACAACATCGCCGCCAGCTACTTAAAATAATTAACCCCTAATCTTCCGACCGCAAAGCGCCGCCACCTACGTTATCCCTATGTACCCCTAATCTGCTGCCCCTAACACCGCCGACCCCTATATTATATTTATTAACCCCTAATCTGCCCCCCTCAACGTCGCCGACACCTACCTACACTTATTAACTCCTAATCTGCCGAGCGGACCTGAGCGCTACTATAATAAAGTTATTAGCCCCTAATCCGCCTCACTAACCCTATCATAAATAGTATTAACCCCTAATCTGCCCTCCCTAACATCGCCGACACCTAACTTCAATTATTAACCCCTAATCTTCCGATCGGAGATCACCGCTATTCTAATAAATGTATTAACCCCTAAAGCTAAGTCTAACCCTAACACTAACACCCCCCTAACTTAAATATAATTTACATCTAACGAAATAAATTAACTCATTAAATAAATTAATCCTATTTAAAGCTAAATACTTACCTGTAAAATAAACCCTAATATAGCTACAATATAAATTATAATTATATTATAGCTATTTTAGGATTAATATTTATTTTACAGGCAACTTGGTATTTATTTTAACTAGGTACAATAGCTATTAAATAGTTAAGAACTATTTAATAGTTACCTAGTTAAAATAATTACAAAATTACCTGTAAAATAAATCCTAACCTAAGATATAATTAAACCTAACACTACCCTATCAATAAAATAATTAAATAAACTACCTACAATTACCTACAATTAACCTAACACTACACTATCAATAAATTAAATAAACACAATTGCTACAAAGAAATACAATTAAATAAACTAGCTAAAGTACAAAAAATAAAAAAGAACTAAGTTACAGAAAATAAAAAAATATTTACAAACATAAGAAAAATATTACAACAATTTTAAACTAATTACACCTACTCTAAGCCCCCTAATAAAATAACAAAGACCCCCAAAATAAAAAATTCCCTACCCTATTCTAAATTAAAAAAGTTACAAGCTCTTTTACCTTACCAGCCCTGAACAGGGCCCTTTGCGGGGCATGCCCCAAGAAGTTCAGCTCTTTTGCCTGTAAAAAAAAACATACAATACCCCCCCCCCCAACATTACAACCCACCACCCACATACCCCTAATCTAACCCAAACCCCCCTTAAATAAACCTAACACTAATCCCCTGAAGATCTTCCTACCTTGTCTTCACCATCCAGGTATCACCGATCGGTCCTGGCTCCGATATCTTCATCCAACCCAAGCGAGGGCTAGACATCCACTGAAGAAGTCCAGAAGAGGGTCCAAAGTCTTCCTCCTATCCGGCAAGAAGAGGACATCCGGACCGGCAAACATCTTCTCCAAGCGGCATCTTCGATCTTCTTCCATCCCGAGCGAAGCGGCAGGATCCTGAAGACCCCCAGCGCGGAACATCCATCCGGACCGACGACTGAACGACGAATGACGGTTCCTTTAAATGACGTCATCCAAGATGGCGTCCCTCGAATTCCGATTGGCTGATAGGATTCTATCAGCCAATCGGAATTAAGGTATGAATTTTCTGATTGGCTGATGGAATCAGCCAATCAGAATCTAGTTCAATCCGATTGGCTGATCCAATCAGCCAATCAGATTGAGCTTGCATTCTATTGGCTGATCGGAACAGCCAATAGAATGCGAGCTCAATCTGATTGGCTGATTGGATCAGCCAATCGGATTGAACTAGATTCTGATTGGCTGATTCCATCAGCCAATCAGAAAATTCATACCTTAATTCCGATTGGCTGATAGAATCCTATCAGCCAATCGGAATTCGAGGGACGCCATCTTGGATGACGTCATTTAAAGGAACCGTCATTCGTCGTTCAGTCGTCGGTCCGGATGGATGTTCCGCGCTGGGGGTCTTCAGGATCCTGCCGCTTCGCTCCGGATGGAAGAAGATCGAAGATGCCGCTTGGAGAAGATGTTTGCCGGTCCGGATGTCCTCTTCTTGCCGGATAGGAGGAAGACTTTGGACCCTCTTCTGGACTTCTTCAGTGGATGTCTAGCCCCCGCTTGGGTTGGATGAAGATATCGGAGCCAGGACCGATCGGTGATACCTGGATGGTGAAGACAAGGTAGGAAGATCTTCAGGGGATTAGTGTTAGGTTTATTTAAGGGGGGTTTGGGTTAGATTAGGGGTATGTGGGTGGTGGGTTGTAATGTTGGGGGGGGGGTATTGTATGTTTTTTTTTACAGGCAAAAGAGCTGAACTTCTTGGGGCATGCCCCGCAAAGGGCCCTGTTCAGGGCTGGTAAGGTAAAAGAGCTTGTAACTTTTTTAATTTAGAATAGGGTAGGGAATTTTTTATTTTGGGGGTCTTTGTTATTTTATTAGGGGGCTTAGAGTAGGTGTAATTAGTTTAAAATTGTTGTAATATTTTTCTTATGTTTGTAAATATTTTTTTATTTTCTGTAACTTAGTTCTTTTTTATTTTTTGTACTTTAGCTAGTTTATTTAATTGTATTTATTTGTAGCAATTGTGTTTAATTAATTTATTGATAGTGTAGTGTTAGGTTAATTGTAGGTAATTGTAGGTAGTTTATTTAATTATTTTATTGATAGGGTAGTGTTAGGTTTAATTATATCTTAGGTTAGGATTTATTTTACAGGTAAATTTGTTATTATTTTAACTAGGTAACTATTAAATAGTTCTTAACTATTTAATAGCTATTGTACCTAGTTAAAATAAATACCAAGTTGCCTGTAAAATAAATATTAATCCTAAAATAGCTATAATATAATTATAATTTATATTGTAGCTATATTAGGGTTTATTTTACAGGTAAGTATTTAGCTTTAAATAGGATTAATTTATTTAATAAGAGTTAATTTATTTCGTTAGATGTAAATTATATTTAAGTTAGGGGGGTGTTAGTGTTAGGGTTAGACTTAGCTTTAGGGGTTAATACATTTATTAGAATAGCGGTGAGCTCCGATCGGAAGATTAGGGGTTAATAATTGAAGGTAGGTGTCGGCGATGTTAGGGAGGGCAGATTAGGGGTTAATACTATTTATGATAGGGTTAGTGAGGCGGATTAGGGGTTAATAACTTTATTATAGTAGCGCTCAGGTCCGCTCGGCAGATTAGGGGTTAATAAGTGTAGGTAGGTGTCGGCGACGTTGTGGGGGGCAGATTAGGGGTTAATAAATATAACATAGGGGTCGGCGATGTTAGGGCAGCAGATTAGGGGTACATAGGGATAACGTAGGTTGCGGCGGTTTACGGAGCGGCAGATTAGGGGTTAAAAGTGTAATGCAGGGGTCAGCGATAGCGGGGGCGGCAGATTAGGGGTTAATAAGTGTAAGGCTAGGGGTGTTTAGACTCGGGGTACATGTTAGAGTGTTAGGTGCAGACGTAGGAAGTGTTTCCCCATAGTAAACAATGGGGCTGCGTTAGGAGCTGAACGCTGCTTTTTTGCAGGTGTTAGGTTTTTTTTCAGCTCAAACAGCCCCATTGTTTCCTATGGGGGAATCGTGCACGAGCACGTTTTTGATGCCGGCCGCGTCCGTAAGCAACTCTGGTATCGAGAGTTGCATTTGCGGTAAAAATGCTCTACGCTCCTTTTTTAGAGCCTAACGCAGCATTTGTTTGAACTCTCGATACCAGAGTTAAATTTATGGTGCGGCCAGAAAAAAGCCCGCGGAGCGTTAACAGCCCTTTTACCGCCGAACTCCAAATCTAGGCCCTAAGAATGTTAAAACTTAACAAAAAATTGTTTAATATGTCTAATATATATCTATCTTGTACTTTGTATTTCCAGATAAATAGATATGGAGGAACATATAAGTAAATGTTGAGAATTATTAGGAATCATATTACCTATTATCTAGAATGGAAGGCATGTGTCTAATTTCATTTTAATTTTCTCTCATGTACAGAAATTGTTCTATGCTGCATTACGATCCATGCTTAAGTCAGTAAACAGTTCATTCTGATTGTTGTAATTAAGCATATGCCTTTAAATAGCAGGTGTCAGATTAGTTGTGTATGCAGTGATCAGGTGCGGTAGTCCCACATGAAACGCGTCTGATGTTGCTGCTCCTGTCTCCTTTATTTCTAATGACTATATGTCTGTTGCTCTATTGTTTTTAAGTGCACCTAATAAACACCTTCACTTTTGCTTTGAACTATCCTGGCTTTTGGTTTTGTGAGTTGGATTGACAGTGAGCCGGAATCTTTTTGTTATGGGTGTTATGTTTAGCTTATATGCTTATTTCTATTGCGCTTGTTTCCTGTTTGGCATTTCCTGTTCCTGTTGATCCTCTGCTAAGATCATGGCTTCTGTACACTAATGCTTGTACTGTCATTATTTACACCACATGAAACATGGTGTCAGAAGTATCTGAATATGCGCTGTTTCTACACATCTGATGCTAAGAACTTGCCAGTCTTGCAGTGAGAGACTTTAGAGCTGATTGTGCCTCCTGTTGCAATTGCAGTCCTGTCCTGAAAGTTGAGCAATTAAAGCAAGAAAACCAGCACCATGGCAGCTGCTAACAGCATTTCACTGCCTGAGGCAGTGAGGGTGAGTGGGGATTGCAGCAGTAACTGGGACAACTTCAGAGTTTAGTTTGAGGATAACTCCCTAGCCACAGGGTTAAATGAGAAGCCTGCAGCCACACTGAGGAGGGTGATGGGCAGTGAATGCCACCATATTTACAAGCATAATTTAAACCTCACAGAGGAGCAAAAGAGGGACACGAAAGACATCCTAGATGCATTTAGAACCTTTTTTCAGACCTTCTAAAAATGTCATATATGAAAGATATATATTTGGCAGCTGCAAGCAAGAAGAAGGTGAAGCAATAGACAACTTTGTCACACGGCTAAGAGAAAAAGCTGCAAGCTGTGAGTATGGCTCTCTGAGAGATGAACTTATTCGGGACAAAATAGTTCTAGGTATTAATAGTGAAAGTACATGCCGCCGCCTATTGAGGGAACATGATTTAAATTCAGAGTAGTGGAAACAGCACACCTGTATCTTCCTTCAGTGGGGCACAGAGCAACAGACTTGCCAAGTCTCACCAAAATCCATAAATTTCAAAAGAACTCCAGCCACCAACTTCTTTAAAAGACCTTTATTCTTTTATCTTGGGTCCCATTGATAATACAACGTTTCAAGCCTGCACTAGGCTCTTAGTCATGTACACTTTAGTGTAAAGAATAAAGGTCTTTTAAAGAAGTTAGTGGCTGGAGTTCTTTTGAAATTTATGGAACATGATTTAAACCTACAAGCAGCAATTGAGATATGTCACACTGCAGAACCTACTGACAAACATATGAGAGCTATGGAGCAGGATAAATAGACTGACAGTATCAATGCAGCCTCCAAGCAACAGCTAAGCTTGAAGTACCACCAGCACAAGTTTCAGCACAAAAATCACCTACGCAACTCACCTATGAGCAAGCCTGCATTCTGCAAGTACTGTGGCAGTGTGCATGTACGAGAGAAAGAACAGTGCCCTGCTTATGGAAAAATCTGTAGAGCATGTGGTAGACTAAATCATTTTGCTGGAGTATGTCTGTCAAGTAGAATGGAAGCAAGAAAGCTGCACACAATTGAGCAAACGTCAGATTCTGAGGATGCACATTTACATAGCACTGAGGTGGTTTACTCAAAAGAATGCATTGGTGCTGTAAAATCTAAGGGCCAAAAATGGTTTGTAAATCTCAGACTAAATAATATATGCCAACCCTGTCAGTTGGACTCAGGTGCAACGTGTGATGTCATGAGTTTAAAAGACAAGATGAAACTGGCACCTAGGGTACCTCTCCAGCCAAGTAGCACTAAATTGAAGTTATATTCAGGGGAACTAATGGATTCATTGGGACTTTTCCAAACAGAATGCAGCCTATGTGAACGTATTCACAAACTTGAATTTGAGATTGTTGAGGCTAATCAGAAACCGCTATTGTCTGGTTCAACATGTGAGCGCCTGGGTCTGATGCAGTTCACCATTCCTGCTGAGCTACAAAATATCGATAATCAGCCTCCAAAATCCTTGAATAGGCCACTGAAAAAAAAAAGCAAATCCTAAGTGTCTATAGTGATGTGTTTGATGGCCCAGTAGTATCTGTTCCAGGAGAGGTACATTTTGAACTTGATTCTTGCATTCCACCAGAACAATGTGCCCCACGCAATGTTCCAATAGCCATTAAGCCGCAGGTCAAAGCACAACTGGATAAGTATGAAGCTGAAGGACATCTTACTTCAGTATCAGAGCCTACGGATTGGATAAGCAACATGGTAGTTATTAGGAAGCCTGAGAAGATCAGAATTTGCATTGATCCCAAGTTTCTGAATATGGCTAATTAATGCCAACACTTGATGACGTTTTGCACAAACTACCCAAAGCACAGGTTTTTACGCTTGTTGATGCGAGAGATGCCTTTTTACAGTGCACTGGATGAAAAGAGTAGCTACATGACCACCTTCTGGACTCCTTGGGGCAGAAAGAGATGGCTGAAACTGCCATTTGGAGTCTCTGTAGCATCGGTGGTGTATCAGCGAAAGCAGCATGAACTATTATGTGGGCTCCACAGAATTGAGCCAATAGCCGATGACATTTTTATAGTTGGCTGTGGTAATACAGATGAAGAAGCTGAGCATGACTATGATGAGAATCTAACAGCGCTACTGGATCATTGCAGGCAGGTGATGCTGAGACTCAGCATAAAGAAATTGCAGTTCAAGGTGCAAGAAGTTTGTTTCCATGGACATATCCTGTCCTCATAAGGCTTAAAAGCTGACTCAGATAAGATTAGAGCCATTGTGGACATGCCACAGCCTGGTGACGCCAAAGCGGTACAGCGTTTTATTGGCTTTGTCACATACCTAGTGAAATACATGCCACACTTGTCTGAGGTGTGTCAGCCATTGAGAAGACTTCTGGACAAAGATGCCATTTGGAACTGGCTTCCCAAGCATGACCAGGCAGTGGAGGAGATAAAACGCTTGATCACCGCTGCCCCGGTCTTGAAACATTATGATGTCACAAAGCCTGTCACAATACAAAGTGACTCAAGCAAAAATGGCCTAGGATGTTGTCTATTGCAAGAAGGTCAGCCAGTTGCATATGCTTCCAGAGCTCTTTCGTCAGTCGAGCAGAATTATACTCAAATTGAAAAGGAATGTTTAAGCATTGTGTTTGCTTACCAGAGTTTTCATCATTATCTTTATGGCCGGGATACAATCAGAGCTGAAACTGATCACAAACCGCTAATAGCCATATTCAAAAAGCCCCTTTTATGTGCTCCCAAGCGTTTGCAGAGCATGATGCTTACATTGCAGCATTTCAACCTCAATGTTGTCTACAAGCCAGGATGTGAAATGTATATCAGTGATACCCTGAGCAGAGCTACAACTGATCATGTGGCACCCGGAGGTGAGCATAAGCATCATACAGTTTGTTTGCTGCAACAGGAACAAACTTTCTTTGCTGAAGTCAATCAAGCGGACTATCTAAATGTCACAGATCAGCAGCTACATCAGCTCATACAGCACACAGATAGAGATGCAACTTTACAAGCACTGAAGTCTATTGTTCTGAGTGGGTGGCCAGATGAAAAGGATGCAGCACCTGCAATTGTGAAGGAATATTGGTCCTTCAGAGATGAGATCAGCATACAAAATGGTATCTTATACAAAGGTCCAAGAGTCATAATACCAAAGTCACTTAGAGCAGAGATGTTATTACGCATACACTCAAGTCACATTGGGGGTGAGGCATGCTACAAACAAGCTTGTGATACTCTTTACTGGCCCAACATGCAAGGTGAAATCAAAGACTTTGTCAGCAATTGTCTCACTTGCAATGAATATGCACATTTGCAACAAAAAGAAACCATGATGTCACATGAGATACCTACACGTCCTTGGCAGATCGTCAGTATAGACTTATTCAACTATGCAGGAAAAGAATATCTGATATTAGTTGATCATTACTCAGACTTCTGGGAAATTGAACTTCTTCCTGGCTTATCCACTGAAACTACAGTTAAGAGGTGCAAGGCTCAGTTTGCATGTCATGGACAACCAGATAAAGTGATCTCTGATAATGGCCCTCAGTTCGCAAGCTTACAATTCAGGAAATTTGCCACTGAATGGGAGTTTGAGCATGTGACTTCTTCACCACGTCATCCACAGGCTAACGGCAAAGCTGAATCTGCTGTGAAGATTGTTAAAAATGTATGCAAGGGATGGTAAAGACCCGTGGAAAGCCATCTTACATTGGAGAAACATTCCGGCACAGAGACTGATGTCAAGGAGATTAAAGACCTCCTTACCAGTTGCCAACAAGCTACTTGAACCCTCTGTGATACATAGTATACCAGAAAAGTTACGACAAGAGGCAAGTTTTCAATGCACGATATGACAAATCTGCCAGAGATTTGCATGAATTGAATATTGGGGAACGAATCCGTATGAAACCCCTGCCTGGAGATCGAACAAGTCATTGGAGAATGGGTACCTGTCTCCAAAAAGTTTCACCATGCTCCTATTTTGTGGACATTGAAGGAACCCTCTATCGCCGCAATTGTGTGGATCTGCGAGTGGCTGAGCAGCCTGATTTTCAATATCCAGTTGACAGACCAGACTCATCTGATATTATAAGTGCACACTCACCCATTTGCAGTAAGGAATGTAGAGAGGTGATGCCACAGACTAATATTAATGACAGTTCTGAGCAAGCAAGTATACCTCATGGCAATCAAGCACAGAGCATGCCAGCAAGTATTGAGAAGAGCCCATTAACCTCAGAGAGGGCTAAGAAACTCTTTGTCCAAGGAGGGCCAGTCTTCACCCGTAGTGGCAGACATTCACAACCGCCCAAGAGACTTAACCTGTAGAATGTGTTATTACAAGGACTCATCCAAATTTCACAATGTTGATTTATTAAAACTAAAAGAGGGAGATGTTATGGTTGTTATGTTTAGCTTATATATGCAACTCTATGATTTATTTCTATTGCACTTGTTTCCTGTTTGGCATTTGCTGTTCCTGTTGATCCTCTGCTAAGATCATGGCTTCTGTACACTAATGCTTGTACTGTCATTAGTTACACCACAAGAAACCCTTTTCTGTTATTTATGTATATACACAGTATATATATATATATATATATATATATATATATATATATATATATATATAATTTTTATCAGCTAGTGTTTATATGCGTTTGACTGTAATTTTGAATGAATTTATGTTGTGTTTAGCGCAATTTCTATGAATGCTCTATCCTTTATGCAAGAGTTTCAGTTAACCTGATGAGTATAAAATGTGATTGCGCTCTCTCGCTATAGAATTTTCTTTCAACTTGTAATATGCGTGCTATTTCTGAAGCACACAAAAAAATATATATCTCTAGAGTGAATCTGGGAAATAATACATATCTATTAATAGTTAACTTACCACTTGTCATATAGCCCATTGTGTTTCTTGCATGAAATGCTGCTTACGTTTAGATTAATGCTATCAGAAAATTGATGTTTATTTTATTGTTCATTATTACCAGTTATCTTGGCTGAGTGCATTTATTCTTAAAAAAAGAACATCACTTATGAAAATTATTCTATTTTATTCTGTTATATTCGTCTTACATGCAATCCTTATACCACAAAACTAATGTCGTTGACTTGATCTCCATCTGCAGATTCATTTCCTTTAGCTTCTTTGTCACAAGGGTCAATCAGAAAGTATTGCACTATGAAATGTAGCTAACTCTATATTGTTCTTGTCCTATGTTGTTTTTTTACTCACAAATCAATAAAGTATATGGGGTCAGTCACAATCCTTTTAAAATATCCCCTCAAATGATCTATCTACAAAAGTCCCTATAGACGTTAATGGTGAATTTTCTAGAAAAATCATTAGATACATTTTTTCTAAATGATTTTGTTCAACCCCATTATTTTTAAGTATACGAAGCCCAGTTATGTGTGGCACTAAAGAAAGAGAGATTGGAGATGTATTCTGTTTGCAGTAGTTAAGCTTGACTCTCCCAACAACCAACATTCAGTTGTCTTCAAGGTTGCCTTGACATTTCCAAGTAATTGATTTGTTTTTACTGTCTTAATATATGTTTATCCATGTTTTAATGCAACTGTGCAGACAGCAGATACAATTTGAGGGTCTACAGATCATAATGAGAAGGAAGTCAGTACACAAAAACACTACTTTTGCTTTCTGAATTAAATAATCTGTTCACTGTAATTTTCACCATTCTTTATCTTTCTTTTAAAAAGTGTATTAGAATGATTACATAGGGGCATATGTATCAAGCTCAGAATGGAGCTTGATGCCCCGTGTTTCTGGCGAGCCTGCAGGCTCGCCAGAAACAGCAGTTATGAAGCAGCGGTCACAAAGACCACTGCTCCATAACCTGTCTGTCTGCTCTTAACAGGCGGACAGACATCGCTGGAAATCAACCCGATCGAGTACGATCAGGTTGATTGACACTCCCTGCTGACGGTCCATTGGCCACGAGTCAGCAGGGGGCGGCGTTGCACCAGCAGCTCTTGTGAGCTGCTGTTGCAATGCTGAATACGGTGAGCGTATTGCTCACCGTATTCAGGGAGGTTTGTCGGACCTGATCCACACTGTCGGATCAGGTCCGACAAACCTTCATAACTAGAGGCCATAATCTCCATAGAATATTTTCAATGAGCTGAATTCTAAGAAAAAACTGATTTATATTGTGTTTCAATATAATTTTGTGTTTCCTCATTAACAATTCATTTTGGTTTAAACTTAAAAGCTCAACATATAGGGCTCCCTTTATCATTGTGCAGACATACAATTTTCACAACTAGGGAACCTGTCCACTTGACTGCGCAAGAGCAGGAGCTGTCAATTATCTTTAAACCACCAACTCAGAGGTAGTGGAGGAGTTAAAAAACAGCGGTCATAACAAAGTTCCAAAGCTGCATCTGGAAGTTTATAAATAAAGCCTATTGACCTTTTTAAATAATCAGTTTTGTTACTCTTTACCTTATTTCTGCATTGACATATCATTCTTACTTGGAACATTAAATATTTTTTGTATGTAAATTTATAAAAAAAATGAATTCATACTGATTAAAAGTTCTCAGAGAGATGTATAGAATCTAATCAATCACCTTTCAATGCCTGTTGACACACAGCCTCCTCATTTTTTGTTAGTATGTTTATGAATATATATTTTACCTTGCCTAAAAACAATCTAATGGAGGACGTTAGCAATATACATCTTAAAATAAATTAATATTGAATATTAGAAGCATTAAAACAAACTTTATTTAAAAGAATTTTAACGTATAACACAGAACTCTAACAATGAAATAACATTTTTAGTTATAAAAGCCACATCATAAAAATAAATGTTGAAAAATTATCTTTTTTCTCTAGAACATTTTAAACAGTTTGTAAACATTTTGCATCTAAAATCTAAAAAAAATGTAACCTTTGTTTACATGCAGTATAACAAAATGTTTTTATTAGATAAGAAACAATGTCTGAGCGTTTTCGTCTGCTCTTTTGTTTTCCGTTGGGAAAAATGGACAGGAGGCCAGTATACTTCCTTGAACTAAAGTGAATCTGGGAAATAATACATATCTATTAATAGTGCATGGTCAGGACTGTCTCCTATTAGTATGCCATTAATGTAATGACCCTTGTACTACATTTAAAGATCATCAAGATCAATTTTTATTCTGAGGTCAGACATATTGATTGTTCAGTAAAATGAGTCACATTTAATACATCCCATCATGATAATTAGTTTTATAGTGAAATGCAGCACTAATATGTGAATAATGAACATTATTGCGGATGAGGTACATCAAATCAAAAGGGGATATGTTTACTAGATAAAAACAAGATATAGGTCTGTAGCTAAATATTGTTATGACTAAGGAGTAATGTGTGCTTCAAAAATGTAAGTAATAAAGACCAATTAATGTTTAGAGGATAGATAATTAACATCCACATATAGTTAGTTTCATTTTATACTATTGGAATTACTTTAAAAAGATTAATATCATTAATCTATAGGTTCACTCAAAGAATAGAATCGCAACCTCAATACTCATCAACTTATTATTTAGGACAATCCATTATTATTTTTAAGGTAAGGTATTAAACAGTTAAATAGTAGTACCTGCAATTTATTTGCATTACAGATATTTAGATGTGTCTGTATATGATATTGATAATAGAAAAATAAATATGTTGTACAATTCTTTCACAGCTTACCATTTTCAAAAAGTAACATTACATCAGCTTTCCTCCAGCCCTGGGGTACTATGCCTGAGTATAATGAGTCTTGAAAAATAAAGAGTAGGTGTTTAGCTATAATAGTGCTAATTTACCATAAAACTCTTGAGTATGTTCTCTGGACCTGGAGTTTTATTCACCTTAATATTATCCCGTTTTTCCTGATATCCTCTAGAGATAACAAAGTTAATGATACAGGCTTGTATGTTCTAGTTTGTTTCAAAGTATCTTCCATTAGTTCCTCTCTTGTGTATACTGAAGAAATGAACTGGTTTAGTACCTCACCCTTCTCACTGTCACTGTTAACCTTCACACATTTTAATGTACCTATATGTTCCTTCTTAGATTTTTTGCCATTTATTTACTTAAAAAACCTTTTAGTGTTTGACTTAGAATCCTTTGCAATTAATCTTTCATTTTAAATTCAGGCTAATTTGATTGATTTTTGGCAAGCTATGTTACATTTCTTATACATTTGGTATGTTAAGCTTGTAATATTTTCTTTGAATAATTTAAATGCCTTACATTTTTATTAATTTTCATTTATTTTAAATAAAATAGGTAACCCCTTCAGGAGAAAACCTTTTTGAATTAAAATCTAAAGCATTACAATTAGACACTAGGAGGCCTATTTATCAAGCCGTGAACCGCAAATACGCCGGAATTCTGCAGCGTAATTGTGGCGAGCTTGATTCGACCTATTTATCAAAGCCTACAGACCGGCAAAAGATGAAATTTGTGTCGTAACATACGATACGCCGGTCTCAATCCGACATTACAGATGTTCCTTATACAAATTCTGCACTATCTGACACCTTTTGCAAGTTAACAAATTTCTAACAGGTACACTCGCCACTATTCCAGCCCAGCGTACCTGGTTTTCAAACCACCACCCTGGACGCCGCGGATGCCATAGGAATCAATGGGAGTCTGAAAGCAGCAAAAGCTTATGTTCGATGCTGCCAGATATCCCATTGATTTCTATGGTAGAAAACAAATTACGTTTACACCTAGCACCCTAACATAAGCCCCGAGTCTAAACACCCCTAATCTGCCACCCCGAAATCGCCGCCACCTACATAAAGTTATTAACCCCTATCCCGCCGCTCCCCGACCCCGCCGCAACTGTAATAAAATTATTAACCCCTGGCCTCCCACATCACTACCATTAACTAAGGCCTAGATTTAGAGTTTGGCGGTAGCCGTGAAAACCAGCGTTAGAGGCTCCTAACGCTGGTTTTAGGCTACCACCGGTATTTGGAGTCAGTCAGGAAAGGGTCTAACGCTCACTTTCCAGCAGCGACTTTTCCATACCGCAGATCCCCTTACGTCAATTGCGTATCCTATCTTTTCAATGGGATCTTTCTAACTCCGGTATTTAGAGTCGTGTCTGAAGTGAGCGTTAGAAATCTAACGACAAAACTCCAGCCGCAGAAAAAAAGTCAGTAGTTAAGAGCTTTCTGGGCTAACGCCGGTTTATAAAGCTCTTAACTACTGTGCTCTAAAGTACACTAACACCCATAAACTACCTATGTACCCCTAAACCGAGGCCCCCCCACATCGCCGCCACTCGATTAATTTTTTTTAACCCCTAATATGCCGACCGCCACCTATGTTATACTTATGTATCCCTAATCTGCTGCCCCTAACACCGCCGACCCCTATATTATATTTATTAACCCCTAACCTGCCCCCCACAACGTCGCCTCCACCTGCCTACACTTATTAACCCCTAATCTGCCGAGCGGACCACACCGCTACTATAATAAAGTTATTAACCCCTAATCCGCCTCACTCCCGCCTCAATAACCCTATAATAAATAGTATTAACCCCTAATCTGTCCTCCCTAACATCGCCGACACCTAACTTCAATTATTAACCCCTAATCTGCCGACTGGAGCTCACCGCAATTCTAATAAATGTATTAACCCCTAAAGCTAAGTCTAACCCTAACACTCCCCTAAATTAAATATAATTTTAATCTAACGAAATTAATTAACTCTTCTTAAATAAATTATTCCTATTTAAAACTAAATACTTACCTGTAAAATAAATCCTAATATAGCTACAATATAAATTATATTTATATTGTAGCTATTTTAGGATTTATATTTATTTTACAGGTAACTTTGTATTTATTTTAACTAGGTACAATAGCTATTAAATAGTTAATAACTATTTAATAGCTAAAATAGTTAAAATAATTACAAATTTACCTGTAAAATAAATCCTAACCTAAGTTACAATTAAACCTAACACTACACTATCAATAAATTAATTAAATAAAATACCTATAATTATCTACAATTAAACCTAACACTACACTATCAATAAATAAATTAAATACAATTCCTACAAATAAATACAATGAAATAAACTAACTGAAGTACAAAAAATAAAAAAGAACTAAGTTACAAAAAATAAAAAAATATTTACAAACATTAGAAAAATATTACAACAATTTTAAACTAATTACACCTACTCTAAGCCCCCTAATAAAATAACAAAGACCACCAAAATAAAAAAATGCCCTACCCTATTCTAAATTACTAAAGTTCAAAGCTCTTTTACCTTACCAGCCCTGAACAGGGCCCTTTGCGGGCATGCCCCAAGAAGTTCAGCTCTTTTGCCTGTAAAAAAAAACATACAATACCCCCCCCCCAACATTACAACCCACCACCCACATACCCCTAATCTAACCCAAACCCCCCTTAAATAAACCTAACACTAAGCCCCTGAAGATCTTCCTACCTTGAGTCGTCTTCACCCACCCGAGCCAAATTCTTCATCCAAGCGGAGCAAGAAGAGGTCCTCCATCCGGTAGAAGTCTTCATCCAAGCGGGGCAAGAAGAGGTCCTCCATCCGGTAGAAGTCTTCATCCAAGCGGGGCAGAAGAGTTCTTCCATCCGATTGAAGACTTCATCTAAGCGGCATCCATCCGGAGCGGAGCGGCAGCATCCTGAAGACCTCCGACGCGGAACATCCATCCTGGCCGACGACTGAACGACGAATGACGGTTCCTTTAAATGACGTCATCCAAGATGGCGTCCCTCGAATTCCGATTGGCTGATAGGATTCTATCAGCCAATCGGAATTAAGGTAGGAATATTCTGATTGACTGATGGAATCAGCCAATCAGAATCAAGTTCAATCCGATTGGCTGATCCAATCAGCCAATCAGATTGAGCTTGCATTCTATTGGCTGTTCCGATCAGCCAATAGAATGCGAGCTCAATCTGATTGGCTGATCGGATCAGCCAATTGGATTGAACTTGATTCTGATTGGCTGACTCCATCAGCCAATCAGAATATTCCTACCTTAATTCCGATTGGCTGATAGAATCCTATCAGCCAATCGGAATTCGAGGGACGCAATCTTGGATGACGTCATTTAAAGGAACCGTCATTCGTCGTTCAGTCGTCGGCCAGGATGGATGTTCCGCATCGGAGGTCTTCAGGATGATGCCGCTCCGCTCCGGATGGATGCCGCTTGGATGAAGACTTCAATCGGATGGAAGACCTCTTCTGCCCCGCTTGGATGAAGACTTCTACCGGATGGACGACCTCTTCTTGCCCCGCTTGGTTGAAGACTTCTACCAGATGGAGGACCTCTTCTTGCTCCGCTTGGATGAAGAATTTGGCTCGGCTGGGTGAAGACGACTCAAGGTAGGAAGATCTTCAGGGGCTTAGTGTTAGGCTTATTTAAGGGGGGTTTGGGTTAGATTAGGGGTATGTGGGTGGTGGGTTGTAATGTTGGGGGGGGGGTATTGTATGTTTTTTTTTACAGGCAAAAGAGCTGAACTTCTTGGGGCATGCCCCGCAAAGGGCCCTGTTCAGGGCTGGTAAGGTAAAAGAGCTTTGAACTTTAGTAATTTAGAATAGGGTAGGGCATTTTTTTATTTTGGGGGTCTTTGTTATTTTATTAGGGGGCTTAGAATAGGTGTAATTAGTTTAAAATTGTTGTAATATTTTTCTAATGTTTGTAAATATTTTTTTATTTTTTGTAACTTAGTTCTTTTTTATTTTTCGTACTTTAGTTAGTTTATTTCATTGTATTTATTTGTAGGAATTGTATTTAATTTATTTATTGATAGTGTAGTGTTAGGTTTAATTGTAGATAATTATAGGTATTTTATTTAATTAATTTATTGATAGTGTAGTGTTAGGTTTAATTGTAACTTAGGTTAGGATTTATTTTACAGGTAAATTTGTAATTATTTTAACTATTTTAGCTATTAAATAGTTCTTAACTATTTAATAGCTATTGTACCTGGTTAAAATAAATACAAAGTTGCCTGTAAAATAAATATTAATCCTAAAATAGCTACAATATAATTATAATTTATATTGTAGCTATATTAGGGTTTATTTTACAGGTAAGTATTTAGCTTTAAATAGGAATAATTTATTTAATAAGAGTTAATTAATTTCATTAGATGTAAATTATATTTAACTTAGGGGGGTGTTAGTGTTAGGGTTAGACTTAGCTTTAGGGGTTAATACATTTATTAGAATAGCGGTGAGCTCTAGTTGGCAGATTAGGGGTTAATGTTTGAAGTTAGGTGTCGGCGATGTTAGGGAGGGCAGATTAGGGGTTAATACTATTTATTATAGGGTTAGTGAGGCGGATTAGGGGTTAATAACTTTATTATAATAGCGGTGCGGTCGGGTCGGGTCGGCAGATTAGGGGTTAATAAGTGTAGGCAGGTGGAGGCGACGTTGTGGGGGGCAGATTAGGGGTTAATAAATATAATATAGGGGTCGGCGGTGTTAGGGGCAGCAGATTAGGGGTACATAGGGATAATGTAAGTAGCGGTGGTTTACGGAGCGGCAGATTAGGGGTTAATAATAATATGCAGGGGTCAGCGATAGCGGGGGCGGCAGAATAGGGGTTAATAAGTGTAAGGTTAGGGGTGTTTAGTCTCGGGGTACATGTTAGAGTGTTAGGTGCAGACGTAGGAAGTGTTTCCCCATAGCAAACAATGGGGCTGCGTTAGGAGCTGAACGCGGCTTTTTTGCAGGTGTTAGGTTTTTTTTCAGCTCAAACTGCCCCATTGTTTCCTATGGGGGAATCGTGCACGAGCACGTTTTTGAAGCTGGCCGCTTCCGTAAGCAACTCTGGTATCGAGAGTTGCAGTGGCGTTAAATATGCTGTACGCTCCTTTTTTGGAGCCTAACGCAGCCATTCTGTGGACTCTCAATACCAGAGTTATTTAAAAGGTGCGGCCAGAAAAAATCTAGCCGTAAACCTATTAACCCCTAAACCTAACAACCCGCTAACTTTACATTAAAATTACCTCATCCCTATCTTATAATAAATTAAAACTTACCTTTAGAATAAAAATACATTATATTAAACTATTAATTAACCTACCCTAACTATTATACTACAATTACATTAAACTATATTAAGCTATTAATTAACCTACCCTATTATACTAAAATTACATTAAACTATATTAAACTATTAATTAACTTACCCTAACTATTATACTAAAATTACATTAAACTACCAATTAGATTAACTATATTACATATTTAAAAACCTAACCCTACTCAAATTAAAAATGACTAAATTACAAAAAAATAAACGCTAAGTTACAAAAATTAAAAAATACTAAGTGGCAAAAAAATAAAAAACACTAAGTTACAAAAAACAAACAAACCACAGTATAAAAAATAAAAAAGAATTACACCTAATCTAGTAGAATAAAAAGCAGAATACCAGCGAGATCAATGACTTTTAGTTACTGTAACAACAGTCCGCTGCTCATCACCCCGTACTTGGTGCGCAGATTTTTGCCTGCTTTTTTTATAAATATGGAGATCGTATTCAGGTCCACGGCCGCTATGTTAGGCGAGTGTATTGGTGCCGGCGAATGCAGCATAGTTGACGGCTTGATAAATAGGCCTCTAAGAGAAGTTAAACATAAAAGGTTAGCTAATTTAGCTGATAACTGTTTGAGAGAAAGGAGATTATTAAGAGGCAAGGATTTTGAAAGAGCACAAAGAGGTCAAAATCTCAAAAGCAAGTATATTTAGGAGTAGGGTCTCTTTAAGTCAAATTGCTTTCATAATTCTGCAAACCAGAGGGTGTTTATCTGCAGGGAGACCATTAATAAATTCCTGTCTAGCTAAAATAGCCGAATAATTTGATCTGTATGCAAGACCTGAATTGAAGAGGAAAGAAAGCTAATAATAAGTTACATTAGCTGAAACGGGATCCTTATTCCTCTCCAGGCACCAGCCAGACTATCAAGCCTATGTGGAAAGGTAACATTTATAGGTTCCGGGAGTCCATGAGTATCGCATGAGAATTTTAGCTCCTTCTGAAAGGCTATTGAGTGAGCAAGAAAAAAATTATCCAAACTATGAGACAAAGAGACACTAAACAAATTAGTTTATCAGGTAATTTTTCTGGGTGGATGAAAAGATGAGGGGAAAGAGAGAGATGAATAGGATTATTGACAAACAGTTCAAGAAGAGGGGTGATTATGAGAAGGGTCAAGATATCTCGATGTACGTAGAGATCAATAAGGTCCACAAAATTACAGAGAAAGAGGAAACTCATAAGCTCCTTGATAAGGCCAAAACTGAAGGAAAGCATAGATCAGTGCCGCTTCTGGACCCGGGCGCTATCTAAAATACGGAATGATCTGTTCAGTTTCCAGTAGCTGGAATCTCTGAGATAAAGGAACTTCCAATCTGCAGATTTGTTTGACTAGCTTGGAATGTACTCTGCCTTGACAGAAATATTTCTGATTAGACTAGGAGGCCTATTTATCAAGCCATCAACTGCAAATACGCTGGAATTCTGCAGCATAGTTGTGGGGAGCCTGATTTGACTTATTTATCAAAGCCTACAGAACGGCAAAAGTTGAAATTTGTGACGTAACATACGATCCGCTGGTCTCAATCCGACACAGATCGATGCTTACATCATTACAGATGTTCCGAATACAAATTCGGCACTATCTGACAACTTTTGCAAGTTATCAAATTTCTAACAGGTACTCTCACCACTATTCCGGCCCAGCGCACCTGGTTTTCATTCCGCCACCCTGGAGGCCGCGAATGCCATAGGAATCAATGGGAGTCTGAAAGCAGCTAAAGCTCATGTTCGATGCTGCCAGATATCCCATTGATTTCTATGGTAGAAAACAAATTACGTTTACACCTAACACAAGCCCCGAGTCTAAACACCCCTAATCTGCCACCCCTGACATCGCCGCCACATACATAATATTATTAGAAACCTAAATTAAAGAGAGAAATTGTAGAAATGTACATAAGTAACTACACACAAGACAGGGATTTCAGCACTTTGTTTTATTTATAAATGGTTCAAATAACCTAGCCAAAATGTAATATGTGGTATTTTGCACAGTGCAGTATTGTTCATGCATGTATACAACAGGTTGGAATTCCACTAAAAATATAGCTATGCAAAAGAACCTCAACAAATTAGTACACAGTAGCATTATGCCTTATAGTCTTGAACCACAAGGTTGTGATTGTGAGCAAATGTTCAAAGTGCTAAGTTTCCTTGAACAAACACCTCCACTAGAGGATGGCTATGCAAAGTTGCACAAATCGGCCATCATAGTGAGCCATGAGGATCTATGTTTGCAAAAAGCACCACCTCTAAAAAGTGTATGTGATTACAAGCAATTAATATTGCTACTAAGTCAGGTAAACAATTTGTATATGTATACGTAAGCACATAGATAAAACACTGCTCTATAAAGGTAATAGTGGACCAAGGGGTACTGAACCACACCTATTTCAGAGGACACCACTATATTGTGATAGTATCCGGTGCCATGAAATATAAATTGTTTGATAGGATCTATGTTCAGTTCCCCCAAAGCGGGTCTCAAAATTACCAACTGTACACAGTGTTGCAAACACAGATATAGAAAGTACAAACAGAGGTATCAGGTAACATGAGCAGGGTAAGCAGTTTTATATATAAGAGCTGTAGTAACGTCCTGCCATACAGGAATCTTGTCAGGTATAGTAAATAGTCCTGAACAAATCAAAAGAAAACATTCCAGCTCTTATGTCCTCCAGACATGTTATTACCATGCGTTATATACCATCCAAATATTCAGGATCATGGGCAAGGTAATTTTGCAGTGTGGTTAGTTTTCAAGAGGGGTAAAATCCATCCCACCATAAAGGCAACTCTCGACTCCAATAGAAACTTCCTCGTAGGCACAAGCAGCAATCAAGTATGGTATGGAAATACACTTTGCGCCAATTTGAAATCCTCCTTAATTATTGCAACACTGTTTCAAACTTGTTAGATCAAGGACAGAGCACCCCATATTCCGCTGCTCCCGGACTCGGATTAAGCTATTAACCCCCTAAACCTAACAACCCGCTAACTTTGCATTAAATATTAACTCCCTATCTTATAATTAATTTAAACTTACCTTTAGAATTAAAATAAACTATATTAAACTATTAATTAACCTACCCTAACTATTACCCTACAATTACATTAAACTAAAAATTTAATTAACTATATTATATATTTAAAAACATAACCCTACTCAAATTATTTAAATCTACAATAAAGAATTACTAAGTTACAAAAAAATAACAACTAAGTTACACAAAATAAAAAAAACAAAATTACACAAAATAAGAAACACTGTTACACAAAATATAAAATAAAATATCAAATATTTAAACTAATTACACCTAATCTAATAGCCCTATTAAAATAAAAAAGCCCCCCAAAATAAAAAAACCCTAGCCTACAATAAACTACCAATGGCCCTTAAAAGGGCCTTTTGCAGGGCATTGCCCCAAATAAATTAGCTCTTTTACCTGTAAAATAAAATAAAAACATCCCCCTCAACAATAAAACCCACCACCCACGCAACCAAACCCCTCAAATAAAAACCTATCTAAAAAACCTAAGCTCCCCATTGCCCTGAAAAGGGCATTTGTATGGGCATTGCCCTTAAAAGGACATTTAGCTCTTTTTCCGCCCAAAGTCCCTAACCTAAAATTAAAACCCACCCAATAAACCCTTAAAAATACCTAACACTAACCCCCGAAGATCCACTTACAGTTTTCGAAGACCCAACATCCATCCTCATCCAAGCAGCAGAAGTCCTCAGCGAAACCGGCAGAAGTCTTCATCCAACCGGGCAGAAGCCTTCATCCAGACGGCATCTTCTATCTTCATCTATCCGGCGTGGAGCGGCTCCATCTTCAAGACATCTGGCACGGAGCATCCTCTTCTTACGATCGCCGCTGAAGAATGAAGTTTCCTTTAAATGACGTCATCCAAAATGGCATCTCTTACATTCCGATTGGCTGATAGAATTCTATCAGCCAATAGGAATTAAGGTGGAAAAAATCCTATTGGCTGTTGCAATCAGCCAATAGGATTGAGCTTTAATCCTATTGGCTGATCCTAACACCCACCTAAGTTACCTCATAAAAAATTACCTTACCTGAAAAAAACCCAACAGTACCTTTAATTATAAAAATCTAAACTTACCTGAAAAAAAAACTAAGATTACCTGAAAAATATAATAACCTAACATTACAGAAAAAAGGGCATTGCCCTAAAGTGGTTTAGCTCTATTTCAATTTAAAAAAAACAAAAAAAAACAATCTACAAGTAACCCCACACACACACACACACACACACACACACAAAAAGGTTATCTAAATAAAAAATACTCTAAATATTGCCCTGAAAGGGGCATTCTGCTGGGCATTGGCCATAGAAGGGCATTTGCTCTTTTTTTGTCCAAAAAAACACCCAAACAAATGCGAACACTAAACCCCAAAGATGGTGGTCCCCAAAGTTGAATCCGGGTGGCAGCGCTTCATCTTCATCCCGGTGGTGCTCCATCTTCATCCCAGTGGTGCTCCATCGTCATCCCGGCAGCGCTCCATCTTTATACTGGTGGTGTTCCATCTCCATCCTGGCAGCCATCTTCTATCTTCATCCCGGCCAGGTCATCCATCTTCTTATCTTCTCAAATATGTCCACCCCTCTGGCCACTGAAACTGCTTACAAACGGCAATGTTGGCAATGTTTAGCTGATGTAGTGCCATTATATCCTAAGGGAGACACATTGCCACTCGCCGGCACTTTGCGGGTCCTCCCTTTTTTTTAGAAAATGCAGATGCCTTGAATATCGGGGGCACAGTGAGCTGGGTTAGTATATTTTTTTTAAAAAAACATCTTTTTATTTTACTAGAATTTTGAAAATAAGTGTGATCTGAGATTCCAAAGTTCAAAATGATCAGAGAAAGCAAACTCAGTTCCCTTTTTATGACAATTGTTTAAGTTAGAGAAATCTGAGACAGCAAACTTGTTTGCGCCCCACAGAATCAGAAAAATTCCTCCAGTAAGTTTAGACAGACAGAAGAATAAATTACTTACCAATTGAAGGCTAATAAATTTAGCTTGTATTGACATGAAAATTAAATTATGAACAGAGAAAAACAGCTATCCCATGTTACTGAAAATGTCTTACTTTTAAATGATGTATGTATAGAGAACTGAAACCTTAATAGGATGGTTTGTCAAAAAAAATAAAAAACAGTGGCTGCTGAGATATAAAGGTTTAAAGCCATTTATTTCAATATATTTCAAGCATTCTTATTAGAAGCAAATGGCAAATTAATGCAAGTTAACAAAGACAGAAGCATCATTTGGCAGTAGAGGAATGTGGAAATTGCAGTCCCAAATATTGGTCTTTATGATACTGTAGCCTAGAGGGTAAAGAGTAACTGAAGGTATATGTGTGTGTGTGGATAGATAGATAGATAGATAGATAGATAGATGATAGATAGATATAAAATGGGTCAGCTTGGAGACGGGATGAGACCAAGGCCCCTAGTTATCAAGCCGTCAACCTCAAATATGCTGGAATTCCGCAGCGTATTTGTGGCGAGGCTGATTCGCCTTAGTAATCAAGCCCTAGATACCGGCAAAAGTAGAATTTAGTGACGTAAGCTTCGATCCGCCGGACTCAGTCCGACACAGATCGATGCTTACGTCACTACAGATGTTCCACACACAAGTGCGGCACAATCTGACTACTTTTGCTAGTTATCAAAAAACTAGCAGGTACGCTCTGCACTTTTCCGGCCCAGCGTACCTGGTTTTAAAACCGCCACCCTGGAGGTGGCGGATCCCATAGGAATCAATGGGATTCTGAGCATAGCGAAAGTTCATGTTCGCTGCTGCCAGACATCCCATTGATTCCTATGGGAGATGTCTACACCTAACACCCTAACATGTACCCCGAGTCTAAACACCCCTAATCTGTCCCCCCCTACACCGCCGCAACTAAATAAAGTTATTACCCCCTAAACCGCCGCTCCCAGAGCCCACCGCCACTATAATAAATATGTTAACCCCTAAACTGCCGCTCCCGGAGCCCACCACCACTATAATAAATATGTTAACCCCTAAACCGCCGCTCCCGGACCCCGCCGCCACCTACATTATACCTATTAACCCCTATCCTGCCCCCCTATACCGTCGCCACCTATAATAAAGTTATTAACCCTTATCCTGCCCCCCCACACCGCCGCCACTGTAATAAAATTATTAACCCCTAAGCCTAAGTCTAACACTAACCCTAACACCCCCCTAACTTAAATATTAATTAAATAAATCTAAATAATATTTCTCTTATTAAATAAATTAATCCTATTTAAAACTAAATACTTACCTTTAAAATAAACCCTAATATAGCTACAATATAAATAATAATTATATTGTAGCTATTTTAGGATTTATTTTTATTTTACAGGCAACTTTCAATTTATTTTAACTAGGTACAATAGCTATTAAATAGTTATTAACTATTTAATAGCTACCTAGCTAAAATAAAGAGAAATTTACCTGTAAAATAAAAACTAACCTAAGTTACAATTACACCTAACACTACACTATACTTTAATAAATTATTCCTATTTAAAACTAAATACTTACCTATAAAATAAACCCTAAGATAGCTACAATATAAATAATAATTATATTGTAGCTATTTTAGGATTTATATTTATTTTACAGGTAACTTTGTATTTATTGTAGCTAGTTAGAATAGTTATTAAATAGTTATTAACTATTTAATAACTAACTAGCTAAAAGAAATACAAAATTACCTGTAAAATAAATCCTAACCTAAGTTACAATTAAACCTAACACTACACTATCATTAAATTAATTAAATAAATTACCTACAAATAACTACAATTAAATTAAATTAAATAAACTAAAGTACAAAAAATAAAAAAAGCTAAGTTACAAAAAATAAAAAAAGTAAGTTAAAAAATTTAAAAATATTACAACAATTTTAAGCTACTTACACCTAATCTAAGCCCCCTAATAAAATAACAAAGCCCCCCAAAATAAAAAAAATGCCCTACCCTATTCTAAATTAAAAAGTTACCAGCTCTTTTACCTTACCAGCCCTTAAAAGGGCCTTTTGCGGGGGAATGCCCCAAAGAATTCTGCTCTTTTGCCTGTAAAATAAAAATACAACCCCCCAACATTAAAACCCACCACCCACATACCCCTAATCTAACCCAAACCCCCCTTAAATAAACCTAACACTACCCCCCTGAAGATCATCCTACCTTGAGTCGTCTTCAGCCAGCCGACCACCGATGGAACCGAAGAGGAGATCCGGAGCAGCAGAATTCATCATCCAAGGGGCGCTGAAGAAGTCTTCCATCCGATGAAGTCCTCATCCAGGCGGCGCTGAAGAGGTCTTCCATCCGATAGAAGTCTTCATCCAGGCGGCGTCTTCAATCTTCATCCATCCGGAACGGAGCGGAGCCATCTTCAGACGAGCCGACGCGGAGCCATCCTCTTCTTCCCGACGACTAACGACGAATGGATATTCCTTTAAGGGACGTCATCTAAGATGGCGTCCCTTCAATTCCAATTGGCTGATAGGATTCTATCAGCCAATCGGAATTAAGGTAGGAAAAATCTGATTGGCTGATTGAATCAGCCAATCAGATTGAAGTTCAATCCGATTGGCTGATCCAATCAGCCAATCAGATTGAGCTCGCATTCTATTGGCTGATCGGAACATGTCATAATACAGCTTATACATGTAACCTAAAGTTAATTTTCTATCATTTTATTCCTTTTGTATGAAGATACAGCACTGCAATCAGAAAGGTAACAGTTGTTTTAAATAATAATTTAAATTTAGAATGAGCATTTGCATTTTAGAACACAAAAACAAACCAAAGATTCAGGCAGAGAAGTTTGTGATTTACATGTAGAAAAAATGGCAGTTTTTAATAAAAAAAAAATATTTAAAAAATATGAATAAAAAAGGTTTGGATTTTGGAATTCCCTATTTGGAGATTTTGTACCTGTTTGTGTGTGTGTGTGTGTGTGTATATATATATATATATATATATATATATATATATATACTGTATATACAGTATATATATATATATATATATATATATGTATATATATATATATATATATATATATATACACACACAGTATATATATATATTAGAGGTGAACGATTAACCGCATATGCAGTTTTAAATCGTGATTAACTGCCGTGATTTAAAAACCGAGTACACGATTTTTCGCCCCGCCCCCTGTAACATACAAATGCCACTAAAGTACCTCTGATCTCTGTGGTGATGCATTCAAAAATGTACGGGCATGAGGAAGAGGCTGTGAATCTGCGCTTGTGCTATGCTCCATATGTTCTTTCTTTATTGTAGGAGAGTGGGGGAGCCCCTTGTGTAAAGAAAAGAAAACTGGAGGAGGAGCAGTGACTGACCATGTGATTACTTCTGTATGGTCCCCGAGGGGCTTACTCATATCCCCTGTGCTGTATAGGTAGGCAGAGCAGAGAATGTGTGCTAGGCATGGCATGGTAAAGGAGTCTGTGTGCTTAACACAAAGCAACGTTCCCGTTGCTTGATGCAGCTGCTTCCACTCGAGCCTTCAAGCTTAAGACCGCTGCTTCTTAAATCGTCTGTCGCCTCTGAGGTGGAGGACAGCAATCCACCCGATCACATACAGTCGGGTTGATTGACACCCCCCTGCTAGCGGCCGATTGGCCGTGAATCTGCAGGGGGCGGCATTGCACAAGTAGTTCACCAGAACTGCGTGTGCAATGATAAATGCAGAAAGCGTATGCTGTTGGCATTTATCGATGTGCGGCGTAAATGATCACTACAGCAGATCATGTCCATCCGCACTTTCATAAATCGGCCCCAAAGTCTTAAATCTGGGTAAACCTAGGATTACCCAGGTAAACCTGACATTACCCAAGTGGCTGTGGGTAAAGCCAGATGTAATGTAATTCCCCCATCTACACTATTTTGTTCCCTCTCTGCACGGGGGGGTTCAAGGAAGGTACCCCGCCGATCCTCTGGCATCCACCCCAAATAAGGGTGAACTAAAAGAAGCGCTATAAGCAAAAACACATCAACCAGTAATGAGTATATAAGATATAGGATATTTTATTCATAAAATATATAATAGTAAATTTCAAATATAAACTTCACAATATAAACCACCGGTGGTAAATGTTAAAGATAGTCTATTGGTATTTTAACCTATATTTCTATAAAATATGCAGTACAATTCAAAGAAAAACATATGTTAAATGTAGGAATAAATTAATAAAAATGTGTAAAAAATATATAAAAAGTAATGCCAATCTCCTCAAAAAGTATTAATAAAACTCTGTTTTGGTAATATTCCAGATAATCCAAAAAGAATGATATATTGTTCCTTAAATTGTAACACTATGTGTCGGTAGTATCGCTTTCAGCGGGTAAAAAGTCACATATGTATCATATGTATCAGTTCATAGGGGTTGATAAAGCCACAGTGTGGTCTTAGATATTCGGCGGAGTTATCCTTAGTGCTAGTAGTGGCTATAGATCTTCCTTATCCCACAAAAATACTACTTTAACGGCTAGTTTTCACCTCCCTGTACCTTTCACAGACCGCTGTGGTGACGTGCGCCTCGTGTGAGTATCTCATTTACTTCCGGGTTTCTGGTCTCTGGTATCACCTGGGTAGGGATTAGCCAATCCTGGGTAGTTTTCTCGCTTTCAAGCTCTGTGCTGAAGACTGTGTGTGGTTTCAAAGTAAAATGTCCTCCCTTCTTCATAGAGCGATCTATATCAAGGGATTAATAAATGTGTAGAATTTCCAAGTCTCATGATGAAAAAAAAATTGTTTCATTTCGTTTTCAATTAGTTAAAAAATTATTTAGTTTTGGCAAACTAGTTTAGTTAAAGGGACACTGTACCCAATTTTTTTCTTTTGTAATTCAGAAAGAGCATGCAATTTTAAGCAACTTTCTAATTTACTCCTATTATCAATTTTTTTCGTTCCCTTGCTATCATTATTTGAAAAAGAAGGCATCTAAGCTTTTTTTTTGTTTGTTTCAGTACTCTGGACAGCACTTTTTTATTGGTGGATGGATTTATCCACCAATCAACAAGGACAACCCAGGTTGTTCACCAAAAATGGGCCGGCATCTAAACTTACATTCTTGCATTTCAAATAAAGATACCAAGAGAATGAAGAAAATTTGATAATAGGAGTAAATTAGAAAGTTACTTAAAATTTCATGCTCAATCTGAATCACAAAAGAAAATTTTTGGGTACAGTGTCCCTTTAAGTTTAAAAAAAAAATAGTTTCGGCAAATTAGTTACGTTAAATCGGTTTTGAATCTGTTCGTTTTTTTTGATCCATTCTTATTTCATATGCATTATTCTATTCTGAAGTTATAGAATAATGCATATGAATAAAGAATGGATCCGAAAAAATGAAAGGATCCGAAAAAATGGTTTAATTTTACATAACTAATGTGCCGGCAAATGCTGAAACAAAATTATGTAAAACCACCTCCGTCACCCACGCTGCCACTAAATAAGCTATTAACCACTAAACAACTGTCCCCCCACATCGCCAACACTACCTAAACCTATTAACCCCTAAACCGCCGCCCCCCACATCGCCGACACTAACTAAATCACTAAATAAAGTTATTAACCCCTAAACCGCTGTTCCCCGACATCAACACTAACTAAACCTATTAACCCCTAAACTGCACCCCTCCACACATCGCCAACACTACCTAAACCTATTAACCCCTAAACCGCCACCCCCCACATCGCCGACACTAACTAAATCACTAAATAAAGTTATTAACCCCTAAACCGCCATTCTCCGACATCGTCAACACTAACTAAACCTATTAACCTCTAAACTGCTCCCCTCCCCAGATCGCCAACACTACCTAAACCTATTAACTCCTAAACCGCCGTTCCCCGACATCGCCGACACTAACTAAACCTATTAACCCCTAAAATGCACCCCCCATCCCCAACAGTACCTAAACCTATTAACTTTAACATAATTAAAATAGACCTAAATTAAAGTTACAATTATTAACTAAATAATACCTATTTAAAACTAAATACAGACTTACCTATGAAATAAAAATAAAACCTAAGCTAGCTACTAATAGTTATATTGTATCTAGCTTAGGTTTTTATTTCACAGGAAAGTTTGTATTTATTTTAACTAGGTAGACTAGTTAGTAAATAGTTATTAACTATTTTTGCTAACCACCTAGTTAAAATAAATACAAACTTACCTGTGAAATAAAAGTAAAACCTAAACTGCCTTACACTAAAACCTAACATTACAAAAATAAAAAAAACTACCATTACAAAAAATAAAAAACACTACCATTACAAAAAATAACAAACGAAATTATCCAAAACAATAAAAATTATTCCTAATCTAATATCCCGTTAAAAAAAAATTCTTTAGGGCAATGCCATACAAAAGGCCCATGAAAAGGGCCTTTTGTATGGCATTGCCCTAAATAAATCAGTTCTTTTGCTACAAAATAAAAAAAAACATAATCCCTAACATTACAAACCCCAAACCCACAAAATAAAAATACAGTTAAACCTAATCGCTGGGATGAAGATCGTTCAAGTCGAACTTCAGCAACTGTGAGTACCTAAAGAGGGGTTAGTGTTAGGTTTTTGTAAGTTTTTTTGGGGGGTGTTTTTTTTTTTGGGCAATCTTAAAAGAGATAAATGCCCTTTTAAGGGCAGTAAAAGAGCTGAATGCCCTTTTAAGGGCAATGCCTATATAAATGCCCATTTCAGGGCAATGGGTAGATTAGGTTTTTTTAGTTAGGTTTTATTTATTTTGTGGGTTTGGGGGGTGGGGTTCTTTAGGGCAATGCCCTACAAAAGGCCCTTTAAAGGGCTATTGGTAGTTTATAATAGATTAGGTTTCCTTTATTTTGGGGTGGTTTATTTTTAAAACGGGGTATTAGAATAGGAATAATTATTATTTTGTATAATTCGATTTTGTGTAATGTTTTTTCTTTTTGGGGTGTTTTTTTTTTTTTTTTTTTTTTAGAATAACCATTTTTTTATTTTTAATGGGAAGCAAAAGAGCTGAATGCCCTTTTAAGGGCAATGCCCATACAAATGCCCTTTTCGGGGCAATGGGTAGATTAGGTTTAACTTTATTTTTATTTTGTGGATTTGGGGGGTGGGGGTTTGTATACTGTTAGGGGGTGTTTGTTTTTCTTTTTCAGCAAAATAGCTGATTTATTTAGGGCAATGCCCTACAAAAGGCCCTTTTAAGGGCCCTTGGTAGTTTATTATAGATCAGGGTTTTTTATTTTGGAGTGTTTGTTTTTTTGTTTGTTTTTTTTAAATGGGGTATTAGAATAGGAATAATTTTGATTTTTTTGGATAATTTTGTTTGTTATTTTTTGTAATGGAAGTTTTTTTTATTTTTGTAATGTTAGTTGTTTTTTTGTAATGTTAGGTTTTAGTGTAAGGCAGCTTAGGTTTTACTTTTATTTCACAGGTAAGTTTGTATTTTTTTTAAGTAGGTAGTTAGTAAAAAATAGGTAATAACTAACTATTTACTAACTAGTCTACCTAGTTAAAATAAATACAAACTTACCTGTGAAATAAAAACCTAAGCTAGCTACAATATAACTATTAGTTATATTATAGCTAGCTTAGGTTTAGGTTTTATTTTTATTTCACAGGTAAGTTTGTTTTTAGTTTTAAATAGGTATTATTTAGCTAATAATTGTAACTTTAATTTTGGTCTATTTTAATTATGTTAAAGTTAGGGGATGTTAGGGTTACGGTTAGGTTTAGGGGTTAATATAGTTTAATTTAGTTTGTTGGGATGTGGGGGCCAGCGGTTTAGGGGTTAATAGGTTTAGGTAGTGTTGGCAATGTGGGGGGGTTTGGTTTAGGGGTTAATAGATTTAGTTAGTGCTGGCGATGTTAGAGAATGGCGGTTTAGGTGTTAATACTTTATATAGTGATTTCGTTTGTGTTGGCAATGTTTGGGAACGGCAGTTTAGGGGTTAATAGGTTTAGTTTGTGTCTTAAATGTTTCAGAACGGCGGTTTTGGGGTTAATAGGTTTAGTTAGTGTCTGCGATGTTTCGGAACGAAGTTTTAGGGGGGTTAATAGGTTTAGTCAGTTTCTGCGATGTTGGGGAATGGCGGATTAGGGGTTAATAGCTTTATTTAGTGATTTCGTTAGTGTCGGCGATGTCGGGGGAACTGTGGTTTAGGGGTTAATAGGTTTAGTTAGTGTTGGCAATGTGGTGTGTGTGGTTTAGGGGTTAATAGGTTTAGGTAGTGTTGGCGATGTGGGGGGGGGTGCGGTTTAGGGGTTAATATGTTTAGTTTGTGTCTGCGATGTTTCGGAACGGTGGTTTAGGGGTTAATATGTTTAGTTCATGTCGGCTATGTTTTGGAACAGTGTTTTAAGGGTTAATATGTTTAGTTAATGTCAGCGATGTCTGGGAATGGTGGTTTAGGGGTTAATAGCTTTATTTAATTATTTAGACTTAGAGTTAGTGTCGGCGATGTGCGGTTTACATTAGGGACAATGAAAAATTCTGAATATGAATAATGGATCCGAAAATTCGGAAACTAACCGCTAGATTTAGAGTTCTGCGGCCAAAGGGGTGCGTTAGCTACGCATGCTTTTTTTCTCCCGCACATTTTAAATACCGGTGGTATTTAGAGTTCACAGAAGGGCTGCGTTAGGCTCCAAAAAGGGAGCGTATAGCATAATTTACCGCCACTGCAACTCTCAATACCAGCGGTGCTTACGGACGCGGCCAGCTTCAAAAACGTGCTCGTGCACGATTCCCCCATAGGAAACAATGGGGCCGTTTGAGCTTGAAAAAAACCTAACACCTGCAAAAAAGCAGCGTTCAGCTCCTAACGCAGCCCCATTGTTTCCTATGGGGAAACACTTCCTACATCTGCACCTAACACCCTAACATGTACCCCGAGTCTAAACAACCCTAACCTTACACTTATTAACCCCTAATCTGCCGCCCCCGCTATCGCTGACCCCTGCATATTTTTTTTAACCCCTAATCTGCTGACCGCACACCTCCGCAACCTACATTATCCCTATGAACCCCTAATCTGCTGCCCCTAACACCGCCGACCCCTATATTATATTTATTAACCCCTAATCTGCCGCCCCCTACCAACAGTTATTAACCCCTAATCTGCCGCCCCCTAACGTCGCCGCCACCTACCTACATTTATTAACCCCTAATCTGCCGACCCGACCTCACTGCTACTATAATAAAGTTATTAACCCCTAATCCGCCTCACTCCCACCTCAATAACCCTATAATAAATAGTATTAACCCCTAATCTGCCCTCCCTAACATCGCCGACAAGTAACTTCAAGTATTAACCCCTAATCTGCCGACCGGACCTCACCGCTACTCTATTAAATTTATTAACCCCTAAAGCTAAATCTAACCCTAACACTAACACCCCCCTAAGTTAAATATAATTTTTATCTAACGAAAAAAATAACTCTTATTAAATAAATTATTCCTATTTAAAACTAAATACTTACCTGTAAAATAAACCCTAATATAGCTACAATATAAATAATAATTATATTGCAGCTATTTTCGGATTAATATTTATTTTACAGGCAGCTTTGTATTTATTTTAACCAGGTACAATAGCTATTAAATAGTTAAGAACTATTTAATAGCTACCTAGTTAAAATAATTACAAAATTACCTGTAAAATAAATCCTAACCTAAGTTACAATTAAACCTAACACTACACTATTAATAAATTAATTAAATAAACTACCTACAATTACCTACAATTAAACCTAACACTACACTATCAATAAATTAATTAAATAAAATACCTAACACTACACTATCAATAAATTAATTAAATAAAATACCTACAAATAAATACAATTAAATAAACTAACTAAAGTACAGAAAATAAAAAAAGAACTAAGTTACAAAAAATAAAAAAATAATTTACAAACATTAGAAAAAGATTACAACAATTTTAAGCTAATTACACCTACTCTAAGCCCCCTAAGAAAATAACAAAGCCCCCCAAAATAAAAAATGCCCTACCCTATTCTAAAATACAAATAGAAAAGTTATTTTACCTTACCAGCCCTTAAAAGGGCCTTTTGCGGCGCATGCCCCAAAGAATTCAGCTCTTTTGCCTGTAAAAAACCCACCACCCACATACCCCTAATCTAACCCAAAACCCCCCTTAAATAAACCTAACACTAAGCCCCTGAAGATCTCCCTACCTTATCTTCACCACGCCGGGTATCACCGATCCGTCCAGAGGAGCCTCTGAAGTCTTCATCCAAGCCCAAGCAGGGGCTGAAGAATTCCATCATCGGGCTGAAGAGGTCCGTCATTGGGCTGAAGTCTTGATCCAAGCGGGCGCTGAAGAGGTCCATCATCGGGCTAAAGTCTTCTATCAAGCGGCATCTTCAATCTTCATCCATCCGGAGCGGAGCGGAGCCATCTTCTTCCAGCCGACGCGGATCCATCCTCTTCTACCGACGCCTACTCGCCGAATGACGGTTCCTTTAAATGACGTCATCCAAGATGGCGTCCCTCGAATTCCGATTGACTGATAGGATTCTATCAGCCAATCGGAATTAAGGTAGGAAAATTCCGATCCGATCAGCCAATAGAATGCGAGCTCAATCTGATTGGCCGATTGGATCAGCCAATCGGATTGAACTTGAATCTGATTGGCTGATTCCATCAGCCAATCAGAATTATCCTACCTTAATTCCGATTGGCTGATAGAATCCTATCAGCCAATCGGAATTCGAGGGACGCCATCTTGGATGACGTCATTTAAAGGAACCGTCATTCGGCGAGTAGGCGTCGGTAGAAGAGGATGGATCCACGTCGGCTGGAAGAAGATGGCTCCGCTCCGGATGGATGAAGATTGAAGATGCCGCTTGATAGAAGACTTCAGCCCGATGATGGACCTCTTCAGCCCGATGATGGACTTCTTCAGCCCCCGCTTGGGCTTGGATGAAGACTTCGGAGGCTCCTCTGGACGGATCGGTGATACCCGGCGTGGTGAAGATAAGGTAGGGAGATCTTCAGGGGCTTAGTGTTAGGTTGATTTAAGGGGGGTTTGGGTTAGATTAGGGGTATGTGGGTGGTGGGTTGTAATGTTGGGGGGGTATTGTATGGTTTTATTTACAGGCAAAAGAGCTGAATTCTTTGGGGCATGCCCTGCAAAAGACCTTTTTAAGGGCTGGTAAGATAAAATAACTTTTCTATTTGTATTTTAGAATAGGGTAGGGCATTTTTTTATATTTTGGGGCTTTGTTATTTTCTTAGGGGGCTTAGAGTAGGTGTAATTAGCTTAAAATTGTTGTAATCTTTTTCTAATGTTTGTAAATTATTTTTTTATTTTTTGTAACTTAGTTCCTTTTTTATTTTCTGTACTTTAGTTAGTTTATTTAATTGTATTTATTTGTAGGTATTTTATTTAATTAATTTATTGATAGTGTAGTGTTAGGTTTAATTGTAGATAATTGTAGGTATTTTATTTAATTAATTTATTGATAGTGTAGTGTTAAGTTTAATTGTAACTTAGGTTAGGATTTATTTTACAGGTAATTTTGTAATTATTTTAACTAGATAGCTATTAAATAGTTCTTAACTATTTAATAGCTATTGTACCTGGTTAAAATAAATACAAAGTTGCCTGTAAAATAAATATTAATCCTAAAATAGCTACAATATAATTATTATTTATATTGTAGCTATATTAGGGTTTATTTTACAGGTAAGTATTTAGCTTTAAATAGGAATAATTTATTTAATAAGAGTTAATTTTTTCCGTTAGATAAAAATTATATTTAACTTAGGGGGGTGTTAGTGTTAGGGTTAGACTTAGCTTTAGGGGTTAATAAATTTAATAGAGTAGCGGTGAGGTCCGGTCGGCAGATTAGGGGTTAATACTTGAAGTTAGGTGTCGGCGATGTTAGGGAGGGCAGATTAGGGGTTAATACTATTTATTATAGGGTTATTGAGGCGGGAGTGAGGCGGATTAGGGGTTAATAACTTTATTATAGTAGCGGTGAGGTCGGGTCGGCAGATTAGGGGTTAATAAGTGTAGGTAGGTGGCGGCGACGTTGGGGGCGGCAGATTAGGGGTTAATAAATATAATATAGGGGTTAGCGGTGTTAGGGGCAGCAGATTGGGGTACATAGGGATAACGTAGGTTGCGGCGGTGTGCGGTCGGCAGATTAGGGGTTAAAAAAATGTATTAGAGTGGCGGCGATGTGGGGGGGCCTCGGTTTAGGGGTACATAGGTAGTTTATGGGTGTTAGTGTACTTTAGAACACAGTAGTTAAGAGCTTTATGAACCGGCGTTAGCCCAGAAAGCTCATAACCCCTGGCTTTTTTCTGCAGCTGGAGTCTTGTCATTAGAATTCTAACGCTCACTTCAGCCAAGACTCTAAGTACCGGCATTAGAAAGATCCCATTGAAAAGATAGGATACGCAAATGGCGTAGTGGGATCTGTGGTATGGAAAAGTCGCGGCTGCAAAGTGAGCGTTAGACCCTTTCCTGACTGACTCTAAATACCAGCGGGTGGCCAAAACCAGCGTTAGGAGCCCCTAACGCTGGTTTTGACGGCTAACGCCAAACTCTAAATCTAGGCGTAATTTACTAATCTTTGGAATTTTTCGGGATGTGCCGAGCCAGAAATTCGGATGCATCGGAATCTCCGAATTTTCCAAAATTCGGCAGAAAAATTAATTCTGCTGAAACGAAACGCACATGTCTAATTATGGCCCACCTTTATTATTCTGCATGTGGACATGTTTTAAGTCTGCCACGGGACCACAGCTCCATAATGTGTGATTGCAGGCTCACTTAAAGGGACCCTAAACACTTTCTGTTTCCATGTATTTATGATTTATTTTTACAAACTGTTTATATATTTTAATGTTACTTGTTTTTTACTTTGTTATCTAAGCTCTGTGCAAATATTTTTCTTTTTCAATTTTACACCTAAACCACCGCCTACTGAATGTAGTGGTAGCCGCCATGTTGTAACGCACGTTGCATCCAACAGCCTATTCAGTGATGTGCACTCCCTTATTCACTACCGTGCATGCGCATACTAAGAGAAGTCTTTGCTGCATCTATGAAGCTCGTTCTTAGTAACCTCGTAAGCGAGCTTCATAGATTTAGTGGATTGCAGCTGTTTTCACTGAATGACAGCTGTGTGAGAGGACCGGCTTGTCAGTGCTCAGTGATCATAATGTTTAGATTTTGTAAGACAACCATTCATATGCTAATTATATTAGATACTTTTAAAAAATCCTCTCTCTTAAAATTATTTCTTTTAATTAAATCTCTTTCAGCGGGACCGTTTTTAGGGGTGGGGGAACCGGACAGCTGCACAGGGCGCCAGCCACGCATAATTCTCCAACTGCTCACAACATCTGTATCCTTCCTATGCTGGAACATATAGTTATCTATTGGTAACTACAGCTCCCATCATGCCGCAAAGCTCAAAATCAGTTGTCCGGTGCCTGCTCTAGGTGATATCATTGAGGTGCGTGTGCACTGTGGTGGGCCATTTGTTCCTGCAGTGCTTTATTGAGGGAAGGTGTGGGAGCTCAGCGTGGACACACACACACACACAGCCTTGGCAGCCAGTCACTAAGCCCTCTGTGCAAGGTAAATTTTGAAACCTACATTATCACACTTGTGATGATTCACAGACACCGCTAGTTTTTTAAACTTTACCATCAAGTACTGTCATATATAACACCTCTCTACATTGCTAACTGCATAGAACAGCCTATTGCCACTTCCTCCAGATGCCTTGGAACCACTCACCCCTTCCTTATCTCACATGTTCTGCTAACCATCCACTACTAGGTTGTATGGTAAGAAAACAAAACAAAACGAACCGACGGCATAAATCGGCCCGCGGGCCACATGTTGGACACTAAATATGGGAGAATAAAAAACTTCCCAATAAGCTTGTATAACCTGTAATTAAAAAAAAAAAATAGATCAGTACAATGAGGGAAATATCTGGTCACATCGGAAGATGGGTATGAGGGCAGTATAACAGCAAAGGATTATATTAACCCCTTCACTGACAAAGTGATAGATAAAATCGTTGTTACTCATTTTCTGTCCTCTTCACTGATATAAATATATATGTATTTATTTAATGTATTTTTACTGTACTGATATAAATAAATACATATATATATATATATATTTATATTTATCGTAATAAAGTATAGCAACAAACCATAGTGCATATGAAACCTATATTGGTATGTGACCTTTCTACCTCCTTTTATAAAGCAGATACCTTACACCATAGAGATGATTATAACCACCACAATATTGGTTACAGTTAATCATTTTTTTAGTTTTTATAATAATATAAATATTTTATTACAGATCTCTACAAGGCCTTAACATATGGATTCAGTAAGAAGCAAGAGGGTTGAACATTGATATTTTCTTTATACATACAATTAATACATGAGATATCAATTTGAGTACCAGGAATTCTTAATCATTTAAAAGTCTCTGTAACAGTATTATTAAATATCAGTATTAATATATAGAGATAACAGAGGAACTTTAAGTTGTATCTAACCTCTCTTTCAAATAACAGCACACATGACAATACAGTCATTTTTTTCTTTAAAATATATGCAATACTATTGCAGAGAAAATGGGGCCTATTTAACAAAGGTCTGTCTGACCTGATCCGACAGTGAGGATCAGGTCCGACAGACCTCGCTGAATACGGAGAGCAATATGCTCTCCGTATTCAGCATTGCACCAGCAGCTCTTGTGAGCTGCTGGTGCAACACCACCCCCTGCGAATTCGCAGCCAATTGGCCGCCAGCAGGCGGAGTCAATCAACCCGATCGTACTCGATCGGGGTTGAATTGCGGCGATGTATGTCCACCTGCTCTTTAGACCGCTGCTTCATAACTGGTGTCTGTCCGCCTGCTCTTTAGACTGCTGCTTCATAACTGGTGTTTCTGGCGAGCCTGCAGGGCCCTCAAGCTCCATCCGGAGCTTGATAAATGGGCCCCTTTGACTGCTATCTGTGTCCCATAGAAAGGTAGTTCCAGGACAGAGCACTTTCCACTTCAACACCCAAAACCTAAAGAGATGATTCCTAGTTCATTCTTTAAAATTTATTGTAAAGATATCTAAATATACTAACTTTACAAGTAACATCTTAAATGACAGACTCCTAGCTCTAAAGCTCTAAACTAACCCTGAGTCAAAATTCCCAAATAAATTCTACCAACATTATACCTTCATGTTACAAACTGCTATTTGTGACTGGCCCTTTAAATGGAAGGTTGCCCTGCTTCCCTGGATTTTGGAGAAGCCTATTTGCCAGCCTCCTTCCTCATGACTATGGCCCCTGGAAGATTGTGCCCCTGAGAGTATATTGACTTTTGTTGGGTGTGTGTGGCCCTTTGGGAAACGTCTGGGGACATATTGTGACTCTGGTGAACAATGCCCCCTTTAAGACTATGTCCCCAGACCTGTGAAATGACTTGTCCCTGGCTTTCTCCCACTTGGTTCAGTTTCATTGTGTGCCATTAAGAGTTAAATTTTGTTCAGCTTCAAGAAACCTATTCTAAATACAAGTCTGCTGGGATTAGCTCTAATTAGGTTTAGTGATCAACTTTCCCATTGTCTAATCAGACTTCTAGTAGTGATAAGGTGGACTACATTGTTTTATTGTGTGTAAAATGTTATCTGCTGAAGTAATGTTGTGGCCTGTCAAAGGGAGTGTCTCTCTATCTAATATCAAATGTGTGATGGGGGATTTTATGCCTCCCCCTGAGAGTGTCCTGTTTGCATGTAACCTGAATAAAAGCAGGCTGTGTGCTCCAGCACATGAGACCTATTTTTGACCCTCTAACTTGCAGCTTTGACTCATGTTTGTAGGGGACAGCTTATAATCACTACAGGGATTGCTATGCTCTTCATACTCCCTTAGCTACAGGGATTGCTACAGAAGGAAGAGGTTCACCTACTGGAGCCTGGTCATAGGTCCAGGGCGCAGAGCAGACGGCGAGATACCAGCCCAGCAGCGGTGGTTCATAGAGTCTGCATTACTTATGGTGGCTACGCAGCAGTTATAGTGTCCACGGTGCTGCTGCTCCTTTGGTGAGCGCTAGGAGCATCCTTTTCTACGGTCCAACTTCCAGCCAGCCTGGAGGCAACCGTAACATTTGGCGGCAGCGGTGGGATAGCGTCCTAGCGCAAGGAGCAGCACCACAACAGCACTGGTATCGTAGGAGAGTTATTGAGGGCAACGCTAGCCACTGCGCAGCGTCCCTACCTACAGCAGCATGGAGCTGACAAGACACTATTCAGAACCCTGTGAAGAGCACCTCAACCTGATCCGTCGCTATGAGGGCGCGGATTTCGTTCCAGAGGTAAAGAGGCGGCTAGTCCGATATGGTCCAGACCCTGCACAGGAGGTAGTCAGTCGCATCATCCGGGAATTGGATACGGAGAACAAAGCGGCACGAGCCTTTGAGCGCCAACTGTGGAGTTTGAGGGTCTGGACACCTGGTCTCCAGCGAGAAAGTGAGTCACAGGGAGCGGAGAGCAACGACCTCCCTTCCCAGCGGCAGCCAGAGTTACAGGGAGAGGAGAGCAGCGACCTCCCTCCCCAGCGGCAGTATACCGTGCAGAGGGAAGAGACAACCAGTCCCCTTCCCCAGCCAGAGATACCAGAGGCAGCAGGCCTCATAGACTGGTCCTGGGAGGACCCCCAGCAGGCAGGTGGAGATGGGACCGCAGTCTCTCTACCGGCCCTACAGGGATGCTGGGCAGGCGGCCCAGATCCCCAGTGACAGACCCAGCTACAGGGAGGGGAGAGCATCGACCTCCCTCCCCAGCCGGAGTGTGCCTTCCAGGGAGAGGAGACAGCCGGTGTCTCTCCCCAGCCGCAGCATGTTCCACAGGAAGCGGAGAGCATCGACCTCCCTTCCCAACGGCCACCGGAGTATCAGGAGGAGGAGGTAAGCCAATCTCCCCCTCCCCAGCTAACTCCTAACTTGGGCCCAGGGTTAACAGTGGAGATGTTAACCCCCACTGACCCCCACGTTCCCTTTGCCACCAGGCAGGACTATGCCCCAATTCCCCCAGCAGAAGAGCTGGCATCAGAACAGAGCGCTGCTGGCCTCTGCCCTACAGACCCCCTTGTTACAGGACTGGCCTGCAAACCCCTCACCCCAGCAGAAGCGCTGGCACCAGGGCAGAGTGCCGCTGGCCTCTGCCCCCCAAGAACCATCAGCTATTTGCACAGCTGCGCCAGGAAGGCAGAGGATGCTACACTTTCATCCTATAACCTGGAACCTACAGGCCAGTGCTACTTGTTGTGGGGGGGCTGCTTTGCTGCTAGTGTTTATTTGTGGGTGGGTTGCGAGACTAACTTAGGCACTGACCGACAGAAGGTCAGGTGCCTTGTTAGTCTCCCTCCAAAAGGGGAGATATGTTACAAACTGCTATTTGTGACTGGCCCTTTAAATGGAAGGTTGCCCTGCTTCCCTGGATTTTGGAGAAGCCTATTTGCCAGCCTCCTTCCTCATGACTATGGCCCCTGGAAGATTGTGCCCCTGAGAGTATATTGACTTTTGTTGGGTGTGTGTGGCCCTTTGGGAAACGTCTGGGGACATATTGTGACTCTGGTGAACAATGCCCCCTTTAAGACTATGTCCCCAGACCTGTGAAATGACTTGTCCCTGGCTTTCTCCCACTTGGTTCAGTTTCATTGTGTGCCATTAAGAGTTAAATTTTGTTCAGCTTCAAGAAACCTATTCTAAATACAAGTCTGCTGGGATTAGCTCTAATTAGGTTTAGTGATCAACTTTCCCATTGTCTAATCAGACTTCTAGTAGTGATAAGGTGGACTACATTGTTTTATTGTGTGTAAAATGTTATCTGCTGAAGTAATGTTGTGGCCTGTCAAAGGGAGTGTCTCTCTATCTAATATCAAATGTGTGATGGGGGATTTTATGCCTCCCCCTGAGAGTGTCCTGTTTGCATGTAACCTGAATAAAAGCAGGCTGTGTGCTCCAGCACATGAGACCTATTTTTGACCCTCTAACTTGCAGCTTTGACTCATGTTTGTAGGGGACAGCTTATAATCACTACAGGGATTGCTATGCTCTTCATACTCCCTTAGCTACAGGGATTGCTACAGAAGGAAGAGGTTCACCTACTGGAGCCTGGTCATAGGTCCAGGGCGCAGAGCAGACGGCGAGATACCAGCCCAGCAGCGGTGGTTCATAGAGTCTGCATTACTTATGGTGGCTACGCAGCAGTTATAGTGTCCACGGTGCTGCTGCTCCTTTGGTGAGCGCTAGGAGCATCCTTTTCTACGGTCCAACTTCCAGCCAGCCTGGAGGCAACCGTAACACTTCAATTCAAACAATGAACCACCTCTAATAGGAATAAAATACCTTCTGATATAAATCCCTCACCAAGACCTTCCTCAACCCAGAGAAGGTCTTCACCACTCAAAAGGTGAATATATGACACCAGTCTACAATGTAAAATTTGTAGTAATTGGATTTATGAGCATAGCACCTGAGGTGTGTTTGTTCCTTGCCGTAGCTGTACTATAGGGGATTGCAAAGAAAATTTTCTGTCAGCTTAGGTGATTTTCTACATTGCTATCTCTGTAATATATACATCACAGAAGATGTGTCTATTAAAGTAGTTCTCAGTATGAAATGATATAAAAAGTAAATATGTTGTTATGTCAGTCCGTATGAACCATCACAATAAATTGTGTATTTTTTACAAAATGTGGCTATATTTATAAATGTATGGTACATTATTGTTTGGCTTATATACAATAGAAGCATTCATTTTCAGTGCAACATAATTTGTAGGTGGTTTACAAAGTATCATTATTATTATCATTATTATTAATAATTAAAATAATAATAATAGCTTTCCAGTAATTATAGTGGTTAATTAATTGGCTGGTTTCATTATTTGTCTGATAGAATTTTTGAAATGTAATATTAATGTACAGGTTAAAACTACTACAATTCAAAGCATGATATCTCTTCTAGTGAATTGTTTGTTTTGCTGATTTTTATAAATAATTTCTTTTTCATTTTTGAAAAATAAAATAAAATACATAAGGCCAGATTACAAGTGGAGCGCTAATTAGCGCTCCTGCTGGAGCGTTAATTGTGCTAAAGTAAGCTTTGGGTTATACTCGTATTATAAGATTAAAGTAAACTTTTTTCTCTCGCGTGCTAACCGGACGCATGCAAAAAGGTGAATTTACAATATTGTGCAGGTGTATATGTTAAAAAAGGAACAAAAATAGTCACATGAAGATTTGGCCTATATAGGGTGCAATGATATATAAATGTTTAATAATGTGATCATTTTCAATTTGTTTATTAGGACTCTTTCTGTGAAGTTCTGTGAACCCTGTACATAAGCTGTGGAGGTAATTAAAAGAAAAAAAGTCTGCAAAAGTGTAATCTATGCACATGGGGTTTTATCCTATTGTAATACACAACGGGCTACATACAAATGGAGCATATGAGTAGTGTGATCGTATTATGAGTTAAAAGTAAAATGTTTTGGCTCTCGCGCTAACCAGACGAGTGCAAAAAGCCAAACTTATAATATTGCATGCACATTCATGTATTACCCCATGGAAGTCAATGGAGCTAAGAAAGTGGGGGGAAAACACCATACTCGCACACAAACCCAGTTGCATATTCTCATGTGTGCTAACCCAACATGAAAATATGAATATTTCACATTCCAATGTTCTTCTTAAATAAATATTTCTAAATATATCTGATGTTATTTTTTGTACAACATATATATATATATATATATATATAGATATATATATATATATATATATATATATATATATATATATATATATAGATATATATATATATACATATATATAGTAGTAAAGAATGGGGATACACTTGCCAGGATTTCCAAAGTTACCTTTAATGTAACGTTTTGGGGTATTACCCCCTTCGTCAGACAATACAAAATATTATTTTGTATTGTCTGGCAAAGGGGGTAACACCCCGAAACGTTACATTAAAGGTAACTTTGGAAATCCTGGTGAGTGCATCCCCATTCTTTCCTACTATCAATTGAAGCACCCTGGGTGGATGAAATGTTAACTGTGAGTGCTGGCCTGCCTGCTGTCTATATATATATATATATATATATATATATATATATATATAGTTAAAAACTTAAATATGAATATTGCATAAATATGTTTTATCTACTTAAGGGGCTTCAATGTACTTCTATATATGTCTATATATGTATACTTAAAGGGACACTCAAGTCAAAATTAAACTTCATGATTCAGATAGAGCATACAATTTTAAACAACTTTCCAATTTACTTACATTAACAAAATGTGCAGTCTTTTTATATTTACACTTTTTGAGTCACCAGTTCCTATTGAGCATGTGCAAGAATTCACAGTATATTTGTATATGCATTTGTGATTGGCTGATGGCTGTCACATGATACTATCTATCTACTACTCATTTGAAATTCAGACTAAGGGGCATATTTATCAAAGCGTCAACTGAAAATATGCTTATGCGCGTCGTATTTGTCCGCCGTAGTTATCGAAGCATCAAGATCATCAACTGTTGAAATTTGTAACGTAATATATGCTCTCGCAATCTCAATCTGATGCAGATCGATGCTTGCATCATTACAGATGTTTTGAATTCACATTCGACTTTATTTGACCCTTTTCCCAATTTATCAAACATTCAACAGGTACGCTTGCGTCTATTCTGACGCAGCGTACCTAGTTTTCAATCCGCCACCCTTGAGGCCACAGATGCCATAGAAATCAATGGGAGTCTGAAAACACAGAAAGCTTATGTTCAATGCTGCAAGAAAATTAAGTATATTACATAATAAAAGTAAATTAGAAACTTTTTTAAAATTGTATACCCTTTCTAAATCAAACAATATTATTGCTCCACATTTGGTACACTAGTAGATATAGGGATACAAATGAAAAATACATTACTACTTATGGATTATTTTACAACTTTGTCTCTCATTACAAAGCATGAGGACAATATTATTTCTCCAAATTTGCTGCAAAGTTTTGCCCCAAACTTGTTGCACTAATAGATATAGAGATACAAATTAAATAAATGCACAACATAATATAGCTAACTTCCTTTTTATTTTATTTTTTGGAAAAATCTATTTGCACCATGTCTAAGCCATGTAATACAAGTCCCACTTTCGACTTCGCCCCAAATTTGACGCAACACTTTTCGCACCAATTATGATGCAAACGCCTAAACAACCACACACTAGCGAATTTTTCAACCACTTTTGATTGGAATATGCATAATCACATGATTTATGACATCAGCCAATCTGATTCAAATATACATTTTGTACTATCACTAACGAATCAAATTGCTCAATACTTGTGTCATTGATCACTCATCAGAACTTATAAGTGCCATTTGTTACATTGTGTATTATACTTTGAAAGTATGTATATGGGAAATTAGTATTAAAGATAAACATTGATGCTGACATTAGGACACATAGTGTAATATTTTAGACAATGATTTTAAAATTAAATTTTTTATTCAATTTATTCTTAAACTGATAGCTCAAAGGGATAGCCCACCTAACATTAAACTGTCATGATTCAGATAAAGCAGAAATTAAAGTCACCTCTTTACTGTCATGCTATTTTCAGTGTATTTCTTCCTTCTCTTGAATTTCTTGTTCAGTAAGAAATGTCATCTTATACGCCAGCCCATTTTATAACATCTGTGTAGGGGTGGTTTTTAAAACTAGATTGCAATCATGAGGGGATACACAGGTACAGAGAGAAAACTGGCCCAGCTCTTAAAATATCCATTGATTGCAAATAAATACAAATGATACCCTGATTACATGTTATATTTGCAATTATTCCTGCTCAGAATAATAATATATTTACATATAGTGGTATAAATAAACACAGAGATATGAAAGACAACATTGTTTAGAACAAAAAAAGATATTTAGGGACATGTAAATATGTTTGCAAAAGATTTGTGACACAACACACATATATATATATATATATATATATATATATATATATATAAATAAATATATACAGTATATATATATATATATATATATATACACACATATATACAAGTATGTGCAACAATATATGTACAAATTCTAGCATTAATAATCATTTATAAAAAAAACATGAGATAAAAGCATATCATAAATTCTACAAATACTAATACACATTAATTCATGTGAAAGTATCATATAACAAATAAATATAAAAATAACGTTCTATGAGATATTATTTGTTGAGGTATAAATCTATCTATTTCTTGGACATTAACAGAAGAAAAATAAAAGATTAGCTTTAGAGAAATGTGCTTGTTCATGGACAGTAATGAAATGGTATAAATAAAGTTGGGAAAAACCCAAATAACCGCGACATTGATGACTGTTAGTTTACAACAGTCTGATGCTCATGGCACCGTACTTGACGCGTGTGTTTTTGATGTGTTTTTTATAAATAAGGGCGTATTGACGCTGGCGAATGCACTGAGATTGATGCTTTGATAAATATCCCACTAAGTGCTATTGCATTCTTCTTGATTATGCAAATCTACTGTATTGACTGGTCCTTTAAGTATCTATGTGTGTATATATGTCTGTAAATACATATATACACATATAAATACATATGTACACACACATATATATATATATACACACACACATACATTTACATCTTTAGACATATCTTTGTATGTATCTCTATTTTAAAGCCCTTTGCCTGCCTCTTTGTTTCTTACACATAAGACCTCATATCTTTGAGCCCTTTACTTTCAACCTGTAATACTAGCGATAAGCCAGACAAGCGCAAACAACCAAGATAAACTCCTTATTAGTCATGCGCAAACATTGGCGCTTCACTTGTAATATGGCCCATAATATTTAAGATATATGAGGTACTTTTCTTTAGCTACAGAAATGATTATAGGTCTGTTTGTGTTTATTTCCCCCACACAAACATTTTTAGTATTAAATTCATATTTATTGCTATTTTATATACCTATATATATATATATATATATATATATTTTTTAATATACCCATATAGAAAGCCCTGTTTGCCTGTTAAAAATATATATAATATGTATGAGTGAACTTAACAAGAGAGTGGGTAATTATGGTGAAACTAGGGGGGAAAAATCTCTGAGGGGCTAAATAGGATACTCCATTTTTGCTATGATAACCAAAGTAACAAGACTATGTTAGTTTTAACCCCTTAACGACAAAGGACGTGTGCTAGGCACATCCTACAAGAAACGATCGTTAACAACCAAGGACGTGCCTGGCATGTCCTCAGGGGTTGCAAACGCTGGAAGCGATCGTGATCGCATCCAGCTGCTTTCAGGGTATTGCAATGATGAGTCAATATTGAGGCATCCTGCAATACCCTTTTTTAAGCGACCAATGCAGAGAGAGCCACTCTGTGGCCCTCTCTGCATTGGCCAGTGATGGTGCCGATCATTGGTGACGTGGGAGGGATAGCAGGGAGGCGGGTTGGCGGCCCATCGCTGGTAGAGTTCCAACTTACTTCCTGTTAGCAGAGATGATGGGTCCGGGAGTGTGGGGGGGGGGCTGGAGTGGGTTTGGACTGCTACACTATGGCAATAAGTGTAATAGAGAGGCTAACAGAGGCAACTTTTCGAGTGTTGGGAAAGGATTCTGGGAGGGGGAGGGGGAAGGGGTAGGGTATTGATGGGGAGCAGCTACACTACAGAAAAATGGGGAGTTTATTTTTTTTATAAATTTTTTAGCAAACTGGGTACTGGCAGACAGCTGCCAGTACCCAAGATGGTGGCAAATAGATAGAGGGGGGAAGGGGGGAGGGTTAGAGAGCTGTTTGGGGGGATCAGGGAGGTTGAGGGCTATGGGGGAAGCCATCACTGCAGGATATATATAAAAAATGTAAAAAAAAAAATTATATATAAAAAAAAAAGACTTTTATTTTAGTACTGGCAGACTTTTTGCCAGTACTTAAGATGGCTGTGACAATTGTGAGGTGGGGGAGGGAAGAGAGCTGATTGAGAGGGGTCAGGGAGGGATCAGGGGGTGGGATGTGTCAGGTGGGTGGCTGATCTCTACACTAAAGCTAAAATTAACCCTATAAGCTACCTAATTAACCCCTTCACTGGTGGGTATAATACAAGTGTGGTTTGCAGCAGCATTTAGCAGCCTTCTAATTACCAAAAAGCAAAGCCAAAGCCATATATGTCTGCTATTTCTAAACAAAGGGGATCCCAGAGAAGCATTTACAACCATGTGTGCCATAATTGCACAAGCTGTTTTATCTGATCGCATTTGGTGGTGAAATGGTGGCAAGAAATATACCAAAATGGGCCTAGATCAATACTTTGGGTTGTCTACTAAAATATATATATATATACATGTGAAGGGCTATTCAAGGATTCCTGACAGAATTCAGTGTTACAATGTAACTATCGCTAATTTTGAAAAAAAAAATGGTTTGGAAATAGCAAAGCGCTGCTTGCAGTTATTGTCTATAAATTGCAAAAAAAAGCAAAGAACATGTAAACATTGGGTATTTCTAAGCTCAGGACAAAGTTTAGAAATTATTTAGCATGGGTGTTTTTTGGTGGTTTTAGATGTGTAACAGATTTTGGGGGTCAAAGTTAGAAAAAAAAGTATGTTTTTTTTTAAATTTGTTTCATCATATTTTCTAAACAAAAATTATAGTAAATTATAAGATATGATGAAAATAATGGTATCTTTAGAAAGTCGATTTAATGGTGCGAAAAACAGTATATAAAATGTGTGGATACAGTAAAAGAGTAAGAGGAAAATGACAGCTAAACACAAACACTGCAGAAATGTAAAAATAGCCCTGGTCCTTAACGGTAAGAAAAATTAAAAATGGTCTGGTCACTAAGGGGTTAAATAAATTATCAAATAAAATAATAATTAATTTAAAACATGGCTGTCCTCATTTTCATTTTGAGTGCACTTAGCCATTTACAAACAACATGCAATACATTCTAAACACATTAAGAAAATTATTTGGTATCACAAACCCAGGAAATTTCTTTACATTTTGTATAGCACCCATCACAGATATTTTTCAGTGAATTGACCTAACCAAACTCAATCTTGGGTGCCAGCACATCCCTGTAATATGTATGTGTGTGTATATACCTGTATATATATGTATTTGTGTGTTTATATGTGTGTTCATATGTATTTAAGTATTTATATATGTATATATGTATTTACAGACATGTATACACATATAAACACATAAATACATATGTATACATATATAGATATATATATATATATATAAGTGCATTGGAGCCCTTTGCAGTCAAGTAGCTGAAAACATGTAAAATCATATTGATGCACTATCCATATTTAACTATGTATTTATAAATAGTCATTCCTATATATATCTGTATATATCTATACCTATATATAATCATAGAGAGAGAGAGATGTTTATTTTTGTATTTGAAATAGCTGGTTTAGTTTAAAAAAAATCATCAGATGTGGTTATATAGGCCATGCCCATAACAATGGACTGATCTTGCAAATAAAGCAGATCTGCTAGTTATGACTGGCTGGATTAAATTAGCAAAACCATCTATTTCAATTACAAAATCTCTCCCTCCCTCGTACCCGCTAGAAGATTAATCGGTGATATCTACAGAGAAAACATTTGCCACTCATATTTGCAGTACAGGTAGAGATTCAACAGGAAAAAGTGGCTATTAAAAAAAAAATACAGGTAAAGGAGATGTTTGCAAACAATTAAATACATTCCAGCAGATAAAATGGAACATTGGGAACACATTAATGGGGAGAAAATTTTAGAGTACAATGCCCCTTTATTAAATGCCTGAATATATACTGTGTGTGTGTGTGTGTATATATATATATATATATATATATATATATATATACATACATTGTACAACTATTTTTATTTGTGAATTAGAAACCTCTTGAATTTGTGGTTTGTAATATGTATTGTTTCTTGTTATTTTTACATAATTAATTACAAAATAATATTCAACACAGTGCACTTTAAGAGGCAATTTTGCAATCCTTTGTTTTCCCAACCAGAGAAAAATAAACTGTCTTCTGTGACTTTCTTTAAATCTGGAGGCCAGTTATTACTTTGAACTCTTCAATTAGCAAAATGTTGAAAAAATATCCAAGTGGGAACCTTAATCAGTCAGGAAGTTGGCAAATTATACTTCATGTCATCCATATCAAGTATCCATTACTCCTGGACATAGCACATTAACTGACTCATTAGCTATTTCAAACCATATGGAGGTGGTTTGGGTAGGTCGCTTTAATAATATGCTGAGGTGATCTTCTTAATTATTGCAATTATGTGATTTCAATCATTGGTCCAGTCAAACTAAATAGTGTCATAGCCTTTAGAATGGTGTCACCTCACCGAGACAATGACAGAGCTGAGCACCATGAACTCTGTTTGTTGTGAATCCCACTGTAACCAAGTCATTATTTAAAAAGTTTTCTGAACTAACCATGCACATAGAAATGCATGCGCCGTATTGGTTGTTCACAGAAGCAAACAGATTTCTCAGTTTTAAACTTGACATCTTGCTGTTGATGTTGTTTATGCTGTGAAGGTATGTCAGCTGTGTAAATTTAGCAATGATATTTAAAGATACGTGCCAGACAGGAAAACATGTTAATAGGGGATGTGCTAAAATGTCAGTATAAAATACCATGAGGGTGTTACAATGATACACTGTTGGTAAGTGCAAGTTGCTCATATGCTGCAGAAAATGTAACATCCCTGTTGTGCGAAGCAGCCTAAGCTTATAAATAATCCTTTTAATTCTTTTGGATGATCAAGCTTCCGAAAACTGGAAGAATTTAAAGTTCTGAACTTTAAAAATGATTTTTTTTTCTCTGTATAAGGATTTCATAGAGATATTCAAATGGTTCCTGCAAGCAATATATGTAATGTTTTGTAAAGTGGATTCATTGTATTTGTAATCAATAAAGCTGGTTTGTGTGACAAACATAGAAGTTATTTGGTTATTATTGTTCTGATCTTACATCACAGAGCTTTAAAGAATCTTAATAACAGTAGATTATTGAGTAGTATATTTGAGTATATTCATTTATGCAACATAGAGAAATTTTTGAAAATTAAGCATTATATGAAGTATTTTTTTTAATATACAGTATATGCTGCTAGAATGATTTTTATGTTATCTTATCTGCAAATTAGTCTAAGGATTTGTTTTTGTAATATATATTGGGAATAGCCACCAATCAACAAGCGCTACCCAGGGTTCGGAACCAAAAATGGTCAGGCTCCTAAGCTTGCATTCCTGCTTTTCAAAAAAAAATCCCAGGAGAACAAAGAAAATTGATAATAGGAGTAAATTAGAAAGTTGGTTCAAATTGCATGTTCTATCCAAATCATTGAAGAAAAAAAAATAGGTTTCATATCCCTTTAATAAATACTTTAGTTACGGTGTACGCTTTGCTTTTTTTGTACACAACCTAAATTGGACTACAACTGACCAATTGCTTTAGCCTTGAACTTGGAATGCTTGCTCAAAGATAAACCGAGTTGTAGATATTATTGGTGGTCCTACTTGGAAGAACATCTTGAACTAATAATAATGAGCAATTCCAGGCTAGATGTATGTTTATTATGTTTGTTAACATTTACAGTTAAGAATACGGTTTTAAACATTTATTAAAAAGTAATTAATCATAGTGTGTTGTTTTTTTTTGGGTAGGTGTAAGGAAATGCTTCATACATTTTTAAGATAAGATTTTCATTCAGGATATAGTAAACTTTTGGATACACTCAATGTGAAAGGGTCATTATAGTGTTAAACTTATATGCTCTAGTTTGTTACAGCATGTCATTTTAACAATAATGATGCTGTAATGCTAGTGTGATGCAAGTAGTATTGCTAATTGGATCAGAAATAGTTTACACTCAGGGCTAGCGGTGAGGGGGTTAATAACATAACATTATAGCATTGCTAGTGTTAAAATTGCATGCTCTTATGGATTAGATCATGCAAGTTTAACACTATAATGGCCCCTTATGTAAATAAATAATAAATAATAATTATTGGTTGTTATCTCTCTCTTGCTAAACAGAAATATATTTTTTCTAGATAAAATAAAATTAACTAAAATATACATTTTCATAAGCATGCAGCTCAGTAAAATTAGTATAATTTGTCAAATATTTGTTATAAAGATGATATAATTTATGTTATATATATATATGTTATTGGATCACCCAATGGGTTCAGCTAGCAAGTTGTTTAAAATTGTATTCTCTATCTGAATAATGAAAGAAAAATTGTGTTTTTCATGTCCCTTTTAACCCCTTGTACCAATTGGACATAGGTACTACCTCACACAGTACTTTGCCCAGCATACTGTGTTGATGTGGTGACGTAGTACAACACTTTGCCTTATGCTACAATACCGGCTGTCAGCTTAGACAGCAGAGACTGCAGCTGGGGGAAGAAAGCATCTGCCTTCATATAGTAAGGGAGTGCTGATTATGTTCCCTTACTATATGAATCCAGATCGCTGATACAGACAGTAACACAGACAGTGTCACTGTATAAGGTTCAGTGGTGCCGAGTGAGGTTTGGAGGGAAGAAGGGAGGCAGGTGGTCGATCCACAATGGAAATATTTTTTTAAAGGGAAGAGGGAGGGATGCCTACACTAAGAAAAAGGGAAATTGGAGGGGCAGGGGGGCCCTACAAGTAATTTTTCTACTGGAAAAAAAACTTTAGTAAATAAAGAAATAAAATAAACACATTCCCTCACCCCAGATTGCACACTGGTATATTGCTAGCAACAAATTCAGAAGGGCAGTGGTGGGAGGGGGAAAGATAGCTATTTCGGATGGATCAGGAAGGTGGGAGTGTGAAAATAAAATAAATATTTGGAAAAAAACAACTAATGGCAGACTGGCTGCCATTACCTAAGATGGTGACCAGTGAGGGGGGGGGAGGGAAGAGAGCTGTTTGGGAGGATCAGGTAGGTGGTAGGGGTCAGGTGGGATGGTAATCACTGAACTAAAATACATTTTACCCTTAACAGCTGATTAACCCCTTCAATGAAGTAAATTTCAGAGGTGGGGTGCGCATCTGCAATTCACAGCCTTCTAATTACCAAATATCAATGGCAAAGTCATGCATATCTGCTATTTCTGAGCAAAGAGGATCCTAGAGAGACCTTTACAACCATGTTTCCTATGATTGCAGTAGTTATGTGTAAATACTTTTAGCTTGAAACTAAAATTTTGTTAAAAAGTTAACCATTTGTTTTATATAAAGGCATTTGGCAGTCTAATGGTGGCATGAAATATACCAAAATGGGCTTAGATCAATAGCTTGGGTTGCCTAGTTTAAAAATATGCATAGTTTTGGGGGTAGTTTTGATAATTTTGGCAGTAATGCTATACCAAATGAGAATTACCCCATTGCATCATTTTAGACATACATTTGTTATCAAAATTATTCAACCCCCATTGCAAATCAGGTTAATTGTCAAAACGTACAGACTTTCCACTGTTTACAATGAACAAATCAAACAAAAGCAATTTAAATAGCTTAACACAATGAATGCCTCAAGTGGCTTACCCAAATTCTATTGAATATGAAACTTTTAATGAATTCTGCAGTCTCAAAATGATTCATTTCCCTGATTAGAATCCCTCACAACAGCACAAATATGCAAAACAGGTGTTGTCTCAAGCACACCTGATGCAACTAATCAAGGGCTTCATTAGTTGCACTAGGTATTCTTGTGCTAGAACACATAAAATACCTGAACTGGCTAGGAGTTTGTTGAGTGTCACGTTTGACTACATGTTAGAAATATGGTTAAGTCAAAAGAATGGTTCAAAAGTTTAAGAGATAAGATCATCGCCCTTCACAAACAAAGGACAGGATACAAAAAGATAGTGAAGGCACTGAATGTTCCTAGAGACACCGTTGGAAGCATAGTTTGCAAGTTCAAAGTTAAAGGAACAGTGGTTACACTACCTGAATGGGGCAGAAAAAGGAAGCTATCAATGGCTGCAAACAGATTTCTGAGATGGCAGGTTGAGAAAAACCCTCGAGTGACAGCAAAAGACCTGCAACAAGACTTGAGTTTCAGTTTGCACAGTAAGGCATGTACTAAACGCAGAAGGTTTCTATTCCAGAACTCCAAGACGTACACACCTACTGACCCAAAAGCACAAGAAAAAATGTCTCCAATGTGCTCAAAATCATATAAATAAGCCACAGAAGTTTTGCGATTCTGTTCTGTGGCACGATGAAACAAAACTGGGACTTTTCGGCCCGATGGATCAGCGGTATGTCTGGAGGAAGAAGAATTAAGTATACGCTGAAAAGAACACTCTGCCTATGATTAAGCATGGTTGTGGCTTGGTGATGCTCTGTAGTTGCTTTGCTGAAGCTTGGGTGTCATTGGACCTTCCAACAGAACAATGATCCCAAGCATACCTCAAATTCCACCAAGGCTTGGTTGCAGAAGAAGTCCTGGAAGATTCTAGAGTGGCCATCACAGTCACCTGACAAACCCTATAGAAAATCTCTGGTGGGAGATTTGAAGAAGGCGTTTGCAGCATGCAAACCCTAGAATATTACTGAACTAGAGGCCATTTCTCATTGCTCCAGGCAGTGCATTGCCGCTTCTGAGCTTACCTAAGTATGCATTTCAATAAAAGATAACAAGAGAATTAAGCAAATCAGATAATAGAAGTAAAATAAATAGTTATTTATAATTGCATGCTCTATCTGAATCTTGAAAGCTTAATTTTGACTTTACTTATCTTTTAACGACAGACTGAAAATATAAAGAAAATATAAGGCAATTTATTTGTCTCTGTGTTTTTAATACAATCTAGTTTATACTGACACAAAACTAGGGTATATCTGAATTAAAATGTACATAAAATTATGTTTATTGTTGATACATAAATATGTGGTACAATGTGACATTTGAGTAATGCAATTACAATTTTACTTATATAGATAACATGCTAGATTTTTATTGTGATAAAGGTTTTTCTTTTTTAAAAGGTTTTCGATAAAAAAAAATGTCTTCTTACTTAGAGATAGAAAAATATCATGTAAACTGTTATGTCTACTGCAATAATGATAAATAGGTACATGGTTTTGGTATATTTTTATTAGAGTTTAAACTGTGTAAATACCCTTTGGATTTTATTTTGTTTTGGTATATTGCCTATTTTATGTGAAGCACAATTCTAGGCGTATTTCCAAGTCAAGGTCAGTAACAAGTATTGGTTTGAGCTGAAGCAGTTATTTAATGCTAGTACCATTTTAACATCTTTCTAGCATAACTGTAACCTGAATACAATGCATAAGCACTGATAAGAATAGAAGCACAATATTACTTTCCATATGTCAAACTGAACAGTTCTGCTTATTTAGCAAACAGTATTGCTCACAATTCTTTGGCAATAAAATACAACTCTTGATCATTATTCACATAGAATATACTGAATATGCTTTTTCTCTCTTCTTTGTGATCCTAACCAGCAAATTTAAATAAAAAAAGATAGTTCTTCTATTATTACTTTAAAATGTCCTAAATAGATGTTTTCCATTCTCATCATTAAATAATTTAGTTTTTATTGTGGCATCTGAAACATTATTTAAAAATTTGTATTCCTTTTTTTGGAGTGGAACTGGCTCTGTCAACCAACATAGCTGTGGAAGTTGATTTTTGAATATCAGCTACTCACTCACATGCATTTCAATTTAGTATTGAAGGCTTTAACATTAACTTTTTTCATGTATGTTTTTTTAACATTTTAATTATAACTCTTTCATTTCCATAATGGATTTGTTTTTAAGTTCAATGTTTCTTAAATTATAACTTTATGTAGTACTTAAAGAAAATATGTTAATGTATTCAGAATTTTTTTAGACTCAACCTCTGTGTTAATTTTTTTGCAAGCTTCAATAAAAACCTTGGAATTACATTTGGCTACATTACGAGTGGCGCACTAACTGTTGTGCACAAGCGAAAAGAGGATTTTCATGGGTGTAGCATGCATTTTAAAAGTTGAAAGTTAACACACTAACTTGAGCACAATTGAATTTAAAGTGATGGTGATAAACCGTAAGAAATCAAATGCCTTATTTTTAATCTTTGCCATTAAAAGGGTATATGTGTACATTTTATGTTTTTATTCCATCTGTGAAAGGGTTAAAGTAGTTCATATACGAATGCTTCTATTGCAATGTTATGCTTTCCCACTTGGATTAACTCTTTTCTTTATGACAATTCCAGTGAACATCCAATCAACATGTGTGTCAATTGACAATCTTGAAGTCCAGCCACTTTAAAGCCTATGTAGAGAGTGGATTTGACTGCTCTATACATCACAGCCCAGCCAAAAGAGGAAATTGAAGGGGGACAGGGGATCAGACAATACCAATTAGGATTATAAAACTTTTATTATAAAATAATAACATTGTCTAATAAAAATTATTTTAAAAAAATTGCATAAACAGTTTTAAGAGCTCAAAGATATGATGTCTCAGGTGTTAAAAGGCATGAAAAGGGCTTTACCATAGAGATACATACATATACATGTCTAAATATGTATGAGTGTGTGTATATATATAATATATATATATATATATATATATATATATATATATATATATATATATAAACAAAAAGGTATTGGCGCACATCCATTTTCAAAAGCACAGCATATTTTTTGAACTGCTGCAAAAAATTGCCTGCAAACAACATCAAGAGACAACTATTCTTTTTAAATAAAATTGGGATCTTAGTCACACTATATGGCCATATTTTGCTTAGCCAGTCACCACTTACAAGGTGCCCCAATATAAACTGGGAGATGGTCAGTCTCCCTGATTATGTTTAAATACAAATACAAATCAGGGAGACTGACCATCTCCCATTGGTTTAAGCACCCCACCAAAGCTCAGGTGTGCTCATGACAGTGTGATAGAGTTGTGAATATTAAGCCAGGGAGTCTCATTCTATTATGCAGCGTAAAAGCAGGAATGATTCAGCCCTCTGTGGCAAAAGGACTGTATTGTTAGGACAAGTCTATATTGGGGCACCTTGTAAGTGGTGACTGGCTAAGCAAAATATGGCCATATTGTGTGACTAAGATCCAAATTTTATTTAAAAAGAATAGTTGTGTCATGATCCGGTGTACATGCGCTCAGGACACAGACCCTCGGGGCAGTGGTAGGGATTTGAAGACACCGACCCCTGACCCGGGGAAGAGTATCCTGGACGTGGATAGATGATATTCTGTGATTCATAGTTGCTAGAAGTTATTGTAGAATAAATGGAGAGTGCAACATTTGTATACAATATATTCTGACTTCACTGTGACTTATAGTTAGTTAATAGAAGTAACTGCAGGATTCAATGAGAGAAAAAATATAGCAATGTGGAATGTTCAGGCTTCAGAGTAATCTAGTAAAAGATTGACACTTAGATGCAAACTAAGGTTTGTTGCAGGTTCACAGTACATAATATTATATAAAGCTGTATGTCAGCGTTTAAGCACAGCTGCACAGGTACTTAGACAAGCTGCAAGTTTAGGCATTAATTACTGTTTGTGCATTTAGATGCAAACTTGGTTTGTTGCAGGTTCACAGTATATAATATTATAAAGAGCTGTATGTCAGTAATTAGCAGAGCAGCACAGGTGAAAGTTAACTTTAAGGCATCAATTACTTTTTGAACATATATTGGAGAATCACATGAAAGCTTTTAATTGAACACATAGATGCAGAGTTCAGAATATGTTAACATATTTGCAGCAGGATATTTCAGCAATGACAACTTGTAGCAGAGAAATAGTTATAAAGTTCTGAGTAAGATGCTGTTGTAATTAGAGAGTGATGATAACCAAAAGTATGCTTGATTTATAATAAAGTTCTGAGTTTGTTAAGTAGCAGTGTCCAGGAAACAGAAAATGGAATTATTTGGATACTTGCGATTTGATGATTTTAGGCATTGGAATAGAAAATGTGGTAGGTTGAGATAGTTCGTAAATTCATACAGGAAAAAGTCACAGACCTCTGTTGTTCAGGATCACAACTTCAATGTTAATGCGAAGCACATTAGACCTGAGAAGGCTTAAAAAGAGGCTGAGGTAAACAGGTGCATGAATGATTAATCAGGCAGGCAAGCAAGCTGAATGTGAATACTGCCCAAATGCAGCAGTCAGAGAGCAGTCAGAGAAGGAAGTCTTAAAGGGATAGTGACATTAGGCTGAGATATGTTACAGATTGCCCTCCTTAAAGGCGACCTCCGGGCGCCCAATACAATCCAAAAGGAGAGAGAACAAAAATGATATGGAGTACTGGTAGTAGGTGTATGGAGGTAGTGAGTCCAATCAGAAATCAAGAAAGGAGGGTTGGAAATCTCTTGAAAAAGTTGAATGACGAGGTAAAGGCCATGTAATTCAGGTATCAAAAGATCTTGACAATGATGAGAGCAAAACTTGAAGTCAACTTTTTTGTAGTCATCGTGAGAATGCATGAACGTAACATACAATGAGCTTCCTACCACAGAATCATCCTGAGGGTAGATAGGCGGATGTTCTTCATGATAGATGACCATGTACATAGCCAATGAAAAGGCAGCCAGTCCTAGAGAAATGAATAGGCTTTCCTCAGCTTCAGAAATAGAGATGCAGCATTCTGGATTGATAACCAGATTAAGCACCTTTGGGTCAGAGATTTGAGTATCCTCAGAATTAACCTCTTGGCTGAGGATTAGATATACTCCAAAAGAAAAAGCTATAGCCACTTCTAACGCAATAGCAGGGCTTTCTTCAAAATAGGAGATAGGAGTATAGAGTGCAAGATTTGTCCAGTTCTTGCCATCTTCTAATTCAATATGAAATGTCTCCTTACTGGATTCAGAATCAAAAGTTTTCTTACTAAGAACAGGTATATGAATGTCCACACCAGGGCAAGGTTCAGGAATACCCACATCTGGGCAAGGTTCAGTCATATCCTCAGTAGGATCAGGTGAAGGAATGCCCATGCCAGGGCAAGGTTCAACTATAGAGAAAGAAAAAGAACCCACTTTAGAGCCAGGAACCATACTCTTTTCTGAGCAGAGGGCAAGGCTTTCTTCAGGGTTCATAAACGAAGAATTAACAAGGCCCACTTTAGAGCCAAGAACCATACTCGCTTCTGAGTAGAGGGCATGGCTATCTTCAGGATCAAGTATTATTACACCCATTTCTGGGTTAAACAAAGGAATACCCATACCAGGGTCAAAAACAGGAGAGTCCACCTTGATGTCAGGTTTAGTAGTATAATCATGGAAAACAGGAACAGGAATGGGCACAGGGGAATCTTCTTGAAGAACTTTTGTACAAGTTTCAGGTTCAAGAATGTCCACTTGCGAACTTGGTTCAAAGTTGTCCTCACAGGATTGAGTATCAGGAATTCCTGTACAGGAAACTGATGTAGTAGAAAATGTAGGTTGGTGCAAAGTATTTCCCAAGGGAAACAATTTCTTAGATGCAGTAACAGAAGAATTTTCAGAAGGTGAAGTGTACTGAAATATGCCACACTCAGGTAGATGCGGAGGAATTGTGACACAAGATTCTGACTGAGAAGTTATCTGGAGTTCAGCAGGCATGCTTATTTGAGTTTGAATATCAGAGCTAAATTCTCCAGGGATTATCTCTGGTAAATTGAAAGGTTGTATATCTGGAACAGAATTATCTTTTGCTTCTAGCACAGGGTTTACAGGTATTGAGGCAGCATGAGAGGAATGCAAGAAATCAATAGTTGGAAACAGTTTTTGTAGTTGTTGTAGAGTCTGAGAGGAGATACCATTAGATGCTTTAAGAACAGACTGATAGTGACTATAGACATCATCCAGCTTGGTGTTGACAGTGTTAGGAGGCAAGTGAGGGTCTGGTACAACAGAAACTAAAACAGGGGAATCAGGCTGAGTTTCCTCTTTGCACTTCTGATTTTCTGTGGGCAGAGGGATTTTCTTCTTCTTCTTCTTCTTGTTTTTCTTAGAGAGCTTAGATTTCTTCCCAGTATGAGGCTTCTTAGGTTGCTGCCATTGTGGCTTGTAGTTAGGTTGAGAACAGAAATCCTCTTCATCACTGGATGCATAATTCTGATGTGATAAATCAGCATAGTAGTTGAGGGGACCTTTTCTCCAAACAGCAGTCTGTAAACTAGATGTCTTTTCTTGCAGTTCTGAATCTGTCCAATCCAACGAATCCATGGTAATATCAGAAATAGGAAGATCAGTATTTCCATGAGAGGTTTCATGATGGGAGCTGTCTGTATCTTCCATATTGTAAATATAACAACCAAGGATGTCATTATAGCCAATAGGTTGAGGTTTTGTCTGAGTTTGTGGCGAATTAAAGTTGCGCTCATACCAGTCTAATGCCAGTTCAGCTGGATCTGTGAAGTCATCCTCCATGTTGACATATTCAGACTCAGAATCAGTATCACCAGGATAGGAATTACAAACAGGAGGAGTAGATGGTTTTCTGGAACAGTAGTCCTGTCTCTTTAAATCTTTAAAGGTCTGAATTTTTTCTGCTGAATCTATGAATGCATCCTCTTTAGTTACATAGTCAGACTCAGAATCAGTTTCACCAAAATGGAAATCACGAAATTGAGGAACAGATGACATTTTAGAAAAGTGGTTCTGTCTCTTTAAATCTTTAAAAATCTGAATTTTTTCTGCTGAAGCTATGGTTAAATCCTCTTCATTTTCATAGTCAGATTCAGGATCAGTTTCACCAAAATGGTAACCACGAACATGAGTAGAGGATTGTCTAGAATGGGAGTACTGTGTCTTTAAATTTTTTAAAGTTTGAAAATCTTCTGTTTTTCCTTTAGGGATTGCTTGGGTCTGAGTTATGTTGTAATTTTTTATTTTCCTTTGAGGGTCGGTGCATCCACTACCACTGCGGTTCCCGTTTTTAGGCATTAACATTCTGTCATGATCCGGTGTACATGCGCTCAGGACATAGACCCTCGGGGCAGTGGTAGGGATTTGAAGACACCGACCCCTGACCCGGGGAAGAGTATCCTGGACGTGGATAGATGATATTCTGTGATTCATAGTTGCTAGAAGTTATTGTAGAATAAATGGAGAGTGCAACATTTGTATACAATATATTCTGACTTCACTGTGACTTATAGTTAATAGAAGTAACTGCAGGATTCAATGAGAGAAAAAATATAGCAATGTGGAATGTTCAGGCTTCAGAGTAATCTAGTAAAAGATTGACACTTAGATGCAAACTAAGGTTTGTTGCAGGTTCACAGTACATAATATTATATAAAGCTGTATGTCAGAGTTTAAGCACAGCTGCACAGGTACTTAGACAAGCTGCAAGTTTAGGCATTAATTACTGTTTGTGCATTTAGATGCAAACTTGATTTGTTGCAGGTTCACAGTATATAATATTATAAAGAGCTGTATGTCAGTAATTAGCAGAGCAGCACAGGTGAAAGTTAACTTTAAGGCATCAATTACTGTTTGAACATATATTGGAGAATCACATGAAAGCTTTTAATTGAACACATAGATGCCTAGTTCAGAATATGTTAACATATTTGCAGCAGGATATTTCAGCAATGACAACTTGTAGCAGAGAAATAGTTATAAAGTTCTGAGTAAGATGCTGTTGTAATTAGAGAGTGATGATAACCAAAAGTATGCTTGATTTGTAATAAAGTTCTTAGTTTGTTAAGTAGCAGTGTCCAGGAAACAGAAAATGGAATTATTTGGATACTTGCGATTTGATGATTTTAGGCATTGGAATAGAATTCATACAGGAAACAGTCACAGACCTCTGTTGTTCAGGATCACAACTTCAATGTTAATGCGAAGCCAATTAGACCTGAGAAGGCTTAAAAAGAGGCTGAGGTAAACAGGTGCATGAATGATTAATCAGGCAGGCAAGCAAGCTGAATGTGAATACTGCCCAAATGCAGCAGTCAGAGAGCAGTCAGAGAAGGAAGTCTTAAAGGGATAGTGACATTAGGCTGAGATATGTTACAAGTTGTCTCTTGATGTTGTTTGCAGGCAATTTTTTGCAGCAGTTCAAAAAATATGCTTTTATGATGCCTCAACAAGTCTCAGCCTTAGAGAATACAATACCACTAAAATTAAATATATTTAATTATAATACCTGACTAACACTATCTATAACAAGATTTCTTGTATTGTTAGGTGAATTAGATTCCTAGACAATATAAGACCAGATTATGGGTAAGTATGTATATATAAAAAATTGGGCCTATAACCATCTAATACAAATCTTAATAAAGATCTTAAATGCAACTGTTTAAATATAATTATAGACTTTTTATACTTCCCCAAATGTTTGCTCCTCCAAGCCCTGGGTTATCAATAATCAAACTCTGTGTTTCCTTTGCATTCAATCCCAAAAATCTCTTAATCCACAAGAAAAATAGGCAAAAAGTTTCCAAGGATATCAAAAATATGAGATGGGTAACCAGAATTCCAAAGTTCTATTTCAGGGGAAAATTGGACAGCACTTTGCCCTCACTTTCATGCAATCCAGAGTTTTTTTTCTGTGAGTGCTCAGTGACCCAATTTATCCTGAAATACAACTCCGCCCCAATCACTAACAGCCATTCACAGATGTGTGAGGATCTGTAATACTTTGATTGGATGAATGCTAATTAGCCCCTTGGAATAATTCTCTCAATGCTAAGTATGGTGATGGTGAGTTGTGCTATAAAAGTGAACTAATTCTTACATTTATTCTGTTCAGCACTCATTCTTCATATATCATTTTTCATATATCATACATATATATATATACACAGTATGTCTACTTATACATAGCACATACTGTGTATATATATATATATATATATATATATATATATATATATATATACATACTTATATCCCTGTCTACTTACATGCATTCAAGTATATTTCATATAATATTTTTTTTATTTTTTTTGTTTAACTAAAATGTTACCAGTTTAAAATAAATCCTTATGACTTAGACACTTATTTATACATCAGGCATACACGTAAATAGGATTTTCTTATGTAGGCATCTCATATATAAGTGTATGTTACAAATGAGGTATAATGAATTATATAGTATTTTACAATAGTATCTCATTTGTATAGTTTAAACTGTCATGACTTTTCAATGCATGATGATACCTGGGAATATAATTTGGTCAGGTAATATATATATATATATATATATATATATATATATATATATATATATATATATATAGATATATAAAAGGACCAAAAGATGCACTCTCAGGACTTTTTCAAAAAAAAATTTAATGGAACGTTTTTGGGGTTCACAACCCCTTCATCAGCATACAACAAAGTCAAACTTCAACTCTTTTATAGTATACAAAAGCAATCAAATACACAAACCTAGTGCTCTCCAAAAAATGCGCCACTATTGTGAGTTTGGAACGCAGAATGCGTTCCACAGTAATAGCCGAAACCGGAAGTTCCAATACATCACTTCCGGTTTTCGGTAATAATGAGTAAATACAAAATGTCGATAAACAAACATAGTGACTTAGTGTGACATACTTCTAGTAAGATAACCTAATACAAATACGGCTAGATTTAGAGTTTTGTCGGTAACGACCCGCGTAGCTAACGCTGGCTTTTTTCTGGCCGCACCTTTAAAATAACTCTGGTATTGAGAGTCCACAGAATGGCTGCGTTAGGCTCCAAAAAGGGAGCGTAGAGCATATTTAACGCCACTGCAACTCTCGATACCAGAGTTGCTTACGGACGCGGCCAGCTTCAAAAACGTGCTCGTGCACGATTCCCCCATAGAAAACAATGGGGCTGTTTGAGCTGAAGAAAAACCTAACACCTGCAAAAAAGCCGCGTTCAGCTCCTAACGCAGCCCCATTGTTTGCTATGGGGAAACACTTCCTAAGTCTGCACCTAACACCCCTAACCTTACACTTATTAACCCTTATTCTGCCGCCCCCGCTATCGCTGACCCCTGCATATTATTATTAACCCCTAATCTGCCGCTCCGTAAACCGCCGCTACTTACATTATCCCTATGTACCCCTAATCTGCTGCCCCTAACACCGCCGACCCCTATATTATATTTATTAACCCCTAATCTGCTGCCCACAACGTCGCCTCCACCTGCCTACACTTATTAACCCTTAATCTGCCGACCGGACCGCACCGCTATCATAATAAAGTTATTAACCCCTAATCCGCCTCACTAACCCTATAATAAATAGTATTAACCCCTAATCTGCCCTCCCTAACATCGCCGACACCTAACTTCAAACATTAACCCCTAATCTGCCGACTGGAGCTCACCGCTATTCTAATAAATGTATTAACCCCTAAAGCTAAGTGTAACCCTAACACTAACACCCCCCTAACTTAAATATCATTTAAATCTAACGAAATAAATTAACTCTTATTAAATAAATTATTCCTATTTAAAGCTAAATACTTACCTGTAAAATAAATCCTAATATAGCTACAATATAAATTATAATTATATTATAGCTATTTTAAGATTAATATTTATTTTACAGGTAACTTTGCATTTATTTTAACCAGGTACAATAGCTATTAAATAGTTAAGAACTATTTAATAGCTACCTAGTTAAAATAATTACAAATTTACCTGTAAAATAAATCCTAACCTAAGTTACAATTAAACCTAGCACTACACTATCAATAAATAAATTAAATAAAATACCTACAATTACCTACAATTAAACCTAACACTACACTATCAATAAATGAATTAAAATTGTTATTTTATTAGGGGGCTTAGAGTAGGTGTAATTAGTTTAAAATTGTTGTAATATTTTTCTTATGTTTGTAAATATTTTTTTATTTTTTGTAACTTAGTTCTTTTTTATTTTTTGTACTTTTGTTAGTTTATTTCATTGTAGTTATTTGTAGGTATTGTATTTAATTCATTTATTGATAGTGTAGTGTTAGGTTTAATTGTAGGTAATTGTAGGTATTTTATTTAATTTATTTATTGATATTGTAGTGTTAGGTTTAATTGTAACTTAGGTTAGGATTTATTTTACAGGTAATTTTGTAATTATTTTAACTAGGTAGCTATTAAATAGTTCTTAACTATTTAATAGCTATTGCACCTGGTTAAAATAAATACAAAGTTACCTGTAAAATAAATATTAATCCTAAAATAGCTGTAATATAATTATAATTTATATTGTAGCTATATTAGGATTTATTTTCCAGGTAAGTATTTAGCTTTAAATAGGAATAATTTATTTAATAAGAGTTAATTTATTTTGTTAGATTTAAATGATATTTAAGTTAGGGGGGTGTTAGGGTTACACTTAGCTTTAGGGGTTAATACATTTATTAGAATAGCGGTGAGCTCCAGTCGGCAGATTAGGGGTTAATGTTTGAAGTTAGGTGTCGGCGATGTTAGGGAGGGCAGATTAGGGGTTAATACTATTTATTATAGGGTTAGTGAGGCGGATTAGGGGTTAATAACTTTATTATAGTAGCGGTGAGATCCGCTAAGGCAGATTAGGGGTTAATAAGTGTAGGCAGGTGGAGGCGATGTTGAGGGGGGCAGATTAGGGGTTAATAAATATAATATAGGGGTCGGCAGTGTTAGGGGCAGCAGATTAGGGGTACATAGCTATAATGTAGCTGGCGGCGGCGTGCGGACGGCAGTTTAGGGGTTAATAAGTGTAGGTAGCTGGCGGCGACGTTGTGGGGGGCAGATTAGGGGTTAATAAATATTATATACAGGGAGTGCAGAATTATTAGGCAAGTTGTATTTTTGAGGATTAATTTTATTATTGAACAACAACCATGTTCTCAATGAACCCAAAAAACTCATTAATATCAAAGCTGAATAGTTTTGGAAGTAGTTTTTAGTTTGTTTTTAGTTATAGCTATTTTAGGGGGATATCTGTTTGTGCAGGTGACTATTACTGTGCATAATTATTAGGCAACTTAACAAAAAACAAATATATTTCATTTCAATTATTTATTTTTACCAGTGAAACCAATATAACATCTCAACATTCACAAATATACATTTCTGACATTCAAAAACAAAACAAAAACAAATCAGTGACCAATATAGCCACCTTTCTTTGCAAGGACACTCAAAAGCCTGCCATCCATGGATTCTGTCAGTGTTTTGATCTGTTCACCATCAACATTGCGTGCAGCAGCAACCACAGCCTCCCAGACACTGTTCAGAGAGGTGTACTGTTTTCCTTCCTTGTAAATCTCACATTTGATGATGGACCACAGGTTCTCAATGGGGTTCAGATCAGGTGAACAAGGAGGCCATGTCATTAGATTTTCTTCTTTTTTTTTTTTTTAAATATTTATTTATATCCAACAAAGTGTACAATCAAATGAATTCAACCTCTTTGTGCCACGCAGGGCTGGGTAAGACATATTGTAAAACAAAACGGAACAGTTTAGAGCAACAGATTCACTTTCTCTTAGCAAATTAATGAACCCCTTATATGAAATATTTGTACACTTAGCTGGGATTTTTCTATTTTAAGTACACAGAGAAAACAATTAAACACTCAAATAAACAAGAACACACAAAAAGGAAATAGAGAGAGAAAAAAAAAAAAAAAAAAAAGGAAGACCAACAGCAAAAGACGGTAATACAATATCTACTCTCCGGTACATTAACGTATTTCGATCATAACAATCGTATAAACCGTCAGAGTTTTCTACTTATTACATTAATTTCTAGGCTATATGGGTATGCACCCTGATGTTGGGATTTTACATTTATTACAAACGAACACAAGTGATCACCTATCAGTTATAGAGGGAAAAAAGGAAGAAAGAAAGAAGAAAAAAAAAAAAAAAAGTCTTCTCCCAGTCCTCTGCCCCCTCTCCCCTTCTCATCTATGGAATCGATTGTCTCCAGAGTTCTGGGTAACTATCTGATAACATTAATTGTAAAAATTCTGCTGATTTACTAAAGTATCTTAATACTTGTAGCTGAACTTCCTTAGATTGACTTAAGATAACTTTATCCCATTTTACTAAAAACTTTTTAATCTTGTTTTCCTCGAATATTTGTGGGTCCTGCTGTTCTAGTAACATTTGATATTGGATATTACGGGTAACAGAGGCTATACTTGGAGCATTTCTATCCTTCCACCTTCTTAAGATCATCTGTCTTACTAATAATATTGTTGTGTTTATCAGAGATTTATTTTGAACCTGGTCCTGTATCAAGAAAAAAATATGTACCGGCTTAAGTGTTATTCTGACCGGTAGAAATCTGTTTAGCCAGAATTCTACCTGTTTCCATAGCTTAATGATTTTAGGACAGGCATAAAAGACATGGAAGAGATCAGCATAAGGGAATCTACATCTGAGACAGGCCGTGTTTCCTTTCCATTTAGCTAATCTACTGGGAGTAAGATATGCTCTGTTTAATAGCTTCAAATGCGATTCTCTTATTGCCATATTACTGGAAAATTTATTTACCCTATTAAAACTCCTTTGAAAGAATCCTCGGTCTATTTCAGGGAAATCTTGTTGCCACATACAAAAAAGACTATTTATTCTTGCCTCTGCATCCTTAGAGATAAGTAATTGATATATATATGAAATAGAGTGCTTCCCAATGGAGAATAAATTTATAACCGGCTCTAATGGGCCCAGTGGCCAGCCTTCCCCCTCCAGTGTCTCCAGACTATACAGGAAATGCCTGATTTGGAGATAGGCAAAAAATGATCTTCTATCTAAGCTGAACTCTTTCATTAGGGATTCAAAGGCTTTTACCTGGTTAGACAGTGGGTCTACCATCTGGCGTAGGAATATCAAATTATTTGCTGACCATTTCGCAAAGGCAGAGAAGGTACAGCCACTTTCAAAGTCAGGATTTCCTTTAATGGGTAGATATTTAGAGAGGGTGTGCCTAATCTTTAAATTTTTACAGATTTTATGCCAGGCTATAATTACATTATGTATTGTAAATTTTAAAGTGCACTTTCGCGCCTTTGAATGGTGTGAAAGATGTAATAATGCTTTGGGCATGTAGGGAGATGCAATATGCTCCTCAATCTCGAGACTGGTGACATAATTAGCGTTGGTTAGCCAGTCGAGAGCGATTCTAGCAAAACAGGCTAAATTATAGTTTACCAAATTTGGTAGGGCAAAACCGCCCATTTCTTTTGGATGCATTAATCTAGCTAATGCGATACGGGGTTTTTTGGAGGCCCAGAGAAAGCGGGAACACCCTACATTAAATTTTTTAATGTCGACCTTTCGTAAAAATACAGGGATGTTTTGAATGAAAAATAGAATTCTTGGGAGGGTTCGCATTTTAATTAGTGCAATCCTTGCCGAGAGTGACAGTGGTAATCTTTCCCACTTCTGCATCTCTGAGAGACATTTCCTCCATATAGGAGTAAAATTTAAATCGTACCATTTTTCTGGGTTTCTAGAGATATTAATTCCTAGATATTTAATAAAGTTGTCAGTTAATTTAAATGGGTTTTCCAAGAGGCTATTTTTTTTTTTAATTATCCAGAGGATTTCCGATTTAGATAAATTTACTCTATAGCCGGTGAAATCGCAAAATTCCGCCAATAGATCTACTATAATTGGGATGTTTTTCGGAGAATTCTTTATATAGAATAAGATATCATCCGCGTAGAGAGATAGAGTTACCTTTTGGTGTTTTAACTTGATACCTTCAAGTATTTCTCTGCTTTTTATAGCTAAAGGTTCTATTGCCAGATCGAACAGCAGGGGTGAGAGAGGACACCCCTGTCGTGTTCCTTTGCAGAGAGTTATTGGCGGAGAGAGAATATTATTTATACTCAGATATGAAATAGGATTTTGATATAATAGGGAGATATATGTAAGGAAGTGTCCTGAAAAACCAAAATTGTTTAGTGCCGTAAATAAGTGATCCCATAGGACAGAGTCAAAGGCCTTTTCGGCATCGACTGTCAGTAGAGCAAAATCGTGCTTCAGGTCTGACCCTGCCCTATGGGAGGCTCGTATATATATTCAATCAATAGCATCGCCTTTCTTATATTTTTCTGCGCTGTTCTGCCCGGTATAAAACCGGTTTGATCCGGGTGAACCACGTCTCCAATAACTTTTTTAAGGCGCGAAGCTAATATAGTTGCTAACATTTTATAATCGTTATTGAGGAGTGAAATGGGTCTAAATGCATCGAGTGAATTGGGGTCCTTATCCTTTTTTAGGATCAGTGTGATATTGGAAGCCGTAAAGTTTTGGAAGGGTTTGCAGTGTGACAAAAAATAGTTGTTAAATAACTTAGTCAGCGTAGGAGCAATCTCTTCCTTGAGTATTTTGTAGAATTCGATAGGCAATTGGTTCGGGCCTGGCGCCTTGCCTAAAGTTGAATCTTTAACAACTTTTATAATCTCCTCGACTGTAATCTCCTTATTTATTATATTTAGCTGAGCATCAGAGATTTTTGGGATCTTAATACTATTCCAAAACCTGTCTTTCGTTTCCTGATTGACTTCAGCAGGAGCATATAACTTCTGAAAAAATAAAAAGAATTGCCTGTTGATATCCTTTGGGGTATTACATTTTTGGCCTTCAGATACTATTGATCCTATGTAATTATTTTTCCTTTTGCTTTTCGAAATATTAACCAACATTTTTGCCATCCTTGAGGAGGCAGTACCAAACAGCGCTTTATTTTTGAGTTCAGCTTGTAACTGGTTTTGTGTCAAGAATATTTCCCTTTCTTTTTTAGCCCTCTGATAGATGTCCCAATTCTCTCTACTCGGATTATCAATATATCTAGTGAATTTATTCTTCAATGCATTAGTTAGTTGAAGTTCCCTTGCTTTTGTCTTTCTTTTCCTTTTGATCATGTAGGCCTTGATCTCCCCCCTAAGAAATGCCTTGGCGGCTTCCCAATATATTTCTATCTTGTGGAAATATTCCTTATTTAATGAAGCATAATCCCTCCATTTTTGAGTGAGCCAATTCCGAAAGTGGATATTGGCCTGGAGAAATGAGGGGAAAAAAAACTTGCCACACAAATTCTCTCTGTTATTCCCCAGCTGGACAGATATAGAGATAATAGCATGGTCCGATAGAACTATGTTCTTAATATCTGACTTAATTTCCAAGCGTAGAAGTCTTTCCGTTACCAGGAACATGTCTATTCTGGAAAATGTATGAAAGGTCTTTGACTCACACGTGAACATTTTCTCATCCGGGTGTTGTGTTCTCCAGATATCCCTTAGCCCGAGACCCTTCATAAAAGATTTCAGAATATTAGCCTCCTTTCTGGACCTATAAGAACCGCTTGCTCTTAATCTATCCAGCTGGGGAACACAGACGCTGTTAAAATCACCACCAATAATCAGTTGTGAATCTGCTGATTCGATTAGTTTTGTGTATAGCTCATCCCAAAAGTCTGGCCGACACTCATTTGGTGCATAGAGGTTGCATAGTGTATAGTGGCATTTGTTAATTTCTACTTCTAAGATAATATACCTGCCCTCTACATCGCTATACTGTGATATTAGCTGAAATTCTAAATCCTTATTAAAAATACAAGCTACTCCTCTCTTTTTTTTTACTGCTGAAGCCGCATACACTTCCCCAATCCATCCCATTCTTAGTTTCTCTATTTCCTTCAGACTCAGGTGTGTTTCCTGTAGGAAAGCAATATCAGGTTTATGACTCTTTAGATGGTGAATTATTTTTTTCCTTTTAATGGGGGAGGAAAACCCCCCCACATTCCATGACACTAACTTAAGTGAGTTTTTCATCTCTATTGCAGTACCTTTTTAGAACTACTAACAGCACCCAATAATGGCGAGTGACGACAAGGGGAGACCGAGAGGGGAGAGGGAGAGATGAGAAGAAGAAGAAGAGAAAAAAAAAAAAAAAGGAAGACAACAACAGAAAACAGACAAAGACGAAAGGAAACAAAATAAATAGGTGGTAGAGAACGACCCACCAGATAGCCATTTGCTTGGTCCAAAATCAAGATACAGCTTAATTCAGAATTTCTTATTTTTCTAAAAATTGCTTAACTTCCTCTACTGTATTTAGTATAACTGTATCAGTATCGAGAAAATTTTTGATTTTAGCTGGGTAAATCATTGTGGCTCTATATCCTGCATTAATTAGTTTTGTGCACCAAGGAGCCATCAATCTCCTCCTGTTAAAGGTTTCCACAGAAAAATCTTGGAATAGATAGATACGTTCTTTGTCTACCTCTATAACACCTTTTTTCCTGTAATAGGAGAGGAATCTCTGCTTGTCCTGAAAATTCAGAAGTTTCACTAAAACTGGTCTTTTAAATTTTGAGCCATTATCTTTCTTTGGCCCCAATCTGTGAGCCCTCTCCACAGCTATCTCTGTACCATTTAAGGGCATGTCTAACAGTTTTGGTAATGTAGAATTGATAAAGGTTATTAAGTCAGAGAATTCTGAAGTCTCCGGGAGACCCACTATTTTCATATTGTTTCTCCGCGACCTATCTTCTAGGTCGTCGATACGTGCTTGCAGAGTATCAATGGTCTTAGTATGTGTATTTAGACATGTCTGATGAGTGTGCTGGAGATCCTCAATATCAGAGATCCTATTCTCCATTTCTCCTAACCTGCTTGAGACCTGTTTAAGTTCGTTTGTCAGAGTCGCTAAATCTGTTTTAACTTCTTCAAAGTGTGGTAGAAATTGTTTTACCAAATTATTAGTATCTATCATAGTGTTAGAGCTCAGTATGGACTCTGTTGCCCCTATTTCTACATTGCCTATACTTGACCTGGGCTTTCTGTCTTTTATTTTTGGTGGCATTGTGTTTATCTCCGGTCTACTAATCCCTAAAAATTTGTCCATAAATCGAAATAGGTGGGGGGAAACAAAAGCTATACAGTCCGCGTGATTTTCTTCTTTTATACCCTTTCTTGCCAGCCACACTGTGGAGTACTTGGACGCGTGTGATGGAGCATTGTCCTGCATGAAAATCATGTTTCTCTTGTTAAGTGTATCCAGTCCACGGATCATCCATTACTTATGGGATATATTCTCCTTCCCAACAGGAAGTTGCAAGAGTCCACCCACAGCAAAGCTGCTATATAGCTCCTCCCCTAACTGCCATTACCAGTCATTCTCTTGCAAGTCTCAACATAGATAGGAGGTCGTGAGAGTCTGTGATTTTTTATACTTAGTTTATTTCTTCAATCAAAAGTTTGTTATTTTTAAATGGCACCGGAGTGTGCTGTTTATCTCAGGCAGTATTTGGAAGAAGAATCTGCCTGCGTTTTTTCTATGATCTTAGCAGACGTAACTAAGATCCAGTTGCTGTTCTCACACATTCTGAGGAGTAAGGTACTTCAGAGGGGGAATGGCGTGCAGGTTTTTCTGCAAATAAGGTATGTGCAGTAAAATATTTTTCTAAGGAATGGAATTGACTAAGAAAATTCTGCTGATACCGAAGTAATGTAAGTACAGCCTTTAAATGCAGTGAAAGCGACTGGTACCAGGCTGATTGATAGAGATATATGCTAAGGTATGTGCAGTAATATATTTTTCTAAGGAATGGAATTGACTAAGAAAATACTGCTGATACCGAAGTAATGTAAGTAAAGCCTTAAATGCAGTGATAGCGACTGGATCAGGCTTATTAATAGACATACATACTCTTATAAGAATGTGTTTTAAAACGTTTGCTGGCATGTTTAATCGTTTTTTAACATATGTTTGGTGATAAAACTTATTGGGGCCTAATTTTTCCACATGGCTGGCTTAAATTTTGCATAGAAACAGTTATAGGGAAGGTAATCCACAGCTCAGCTGTGGCAGTTTTGTTGTGTCTGTTTAAAAAAATGTCGTTTTTTTTTTTTTTTTTTTATCTGTTTTTTTGCATTAAGGGGTTAATCATCCATTTGCAAGTGGGTGCAATGCTCTGTTAACTTATTACATGTACTGTAAAAATTTTGTTTGATTTACTGCCTTTTTTCACTGTTTTTCAAATTTTGACAAAATTTGTTTCTCTTAAAGGCACAGTAACGTTTGTTATATTTGCTTGTTAACTTGATTTAAAGTGTTTTCCAAGCTTACTAGTCTCTTTATTAGTTCTAACATGTCTAACATAGAGGAGGCTCTGTGTTTATTATGTTTAAAGCCATGGTGGAACCCCATTTTAGAATGTGTACCAGATGTACTGATTTCATGTTAAACAATAAAGATCATTTTTTGTATTTAAAAACATTATCACCAGAGGATTCTGTCGAGGGGGAAGTTATGCCGACTAACTCTCCCCACGTGTCAGACCCTTTGACTCCCGCTTTAGGGACTCACGCTCAAATGGCGCCAAGTACATCAAGGGCACCCATAGCGTTTATTTTACCAGAGGATTCTGTCGAGGGGGAAGTTATGCCGACTAACTCTCCCCACGTGTCAGACCCTTTGACTCCCGCTCCAGGGACTCACGCTCAAAGGGCGCCAAGTATATCAATGGCGCCCATAGCGTTTATTTTACAAGACATGGCAAAGGTTGTGTATAATACACTGGCAGCAGTATTAGTCAGACTACCTGAAATTAAAGGAAAGCAAAACAGCTCTGGGGGTAGATACAGAGCATACAGACGCTTTAAGAACCATGTCTGATACTACCTCACAATATGCTTAGTCTGTGGGTGATATTTGTGACTCAGGGAAGATGATTTAACCTGATTCTGATATTTCTACATTTAAAATTTATGCTTGAGAACCTCCACTTGTTGCTCAGGGAGGCTTTAGCTGCTCTGAATGAATGTGTACAATCGCAGTGCCAGAGAAATTGTGTAGACTGGATAAATAATATGCAGTGCCGGTGTGTACTTATGTTTTTCCAATACCTAAAGAGGTTTACTAAAATTTTTCATAAGGAATGGGATAGACCAGGTGTGCCGTTCACTTCCCCTCCTATTTTTTAGAAGAATGTTTTCTAATAGTTGCCACCACACGGGACTTATGGCAGACAGTTCCTAAGGTGGAGAGAAGAGTTTCTACTCTAGCTAAGCGTACCACTACCTCTGGCGAGGACTGTTGTGCTTTTTTAGATCCAATGGATAAAAAATGTTTATTCAACAAGGTTTTATCCTGCAGCCCCTTGCACGCATTGCTCCTGTCACTGCTGCTGCGGCGTTCTGGTTTGAGTCTCTTGATGAGGCTTTACAGGCTCCATTGGATGAATATATTTGACAAGCTTAGAGCACTTAAGCTAGCCAATTCCTTTGTTTTCTGATGCCTTTGTTCCTTTGACTAGACTAACGGCTAAGAATTCTGTTTTTTACTATACTGGCGCGCAGAGTGCTATGGCTTATATCATGGTCAGCTGTCGTGACTTTAATAAATAAGCTACTTAACTTCCCTTCAAGGGGCAGACCCTATTCAGGCCTAGTTTGAAGGAGATTATTACTTATATCACTGGAGGAAAAGATCATGCCCTTCCTCAGGACAGGTCCAAATCAAGGGACAAAAAAGGCCTAATTTTCGTGCCTTTCGAAAATTCAAGGCAGGTGTGGCATCAACTTCCTCTAAGGCAAAATAAGAGGGAACGTTTGCTCAGTCCAAGGCGGTCTGGAGACAACCGGACCTGGAACAAAGATAAGCAGGTCAAGGAGCCTGCTGCTGCCTCTAAAACAGCATGAGGAACGGACCCCTATCTGGTAACGGATCCTATAGGGGGCAGACTTCATTCTTCGCCCAGGCGTGGGCAAGAGATGCCCAGGATCCCTGGGCATTGGAAATTATACCCCAGAGATATCTTCTGGATTTCAAAGCTTTCCCCACCAAAAAAGGGGAGTTTTTGCCTTTCACATTTATCTGCAAACCAGATAAAGAAAGAGACATTCTTGCATTGTGTACGTGACCCATTCAGTTCCAATAGAGGAACAGGGACACAGTTTTCCTCAAATCGGTTTGTGGTTCCAAAGGAAAGGAAACCTTCAGACCTATTTTGGATCTAAAAGATCTTAAACAAATTCTTTAGAATTCTATCATTTAAGATGGAAACTATTCGTACCATCTTAACTATGATCCAGGAGAGTCAATAGAGGACTACAATGGATTTGAAGGATGCTTATCCTCACATTACGATGCATAAAGATCACCATCGGTTTTTCAGGTTTGCCTTTCTAGACAGGCATTACCAGTTTGTAGCTCTTTCCTTTGGGTTAACTACAGCCCCTAGAATCTTTATGGAGGTTCTGGGGTCACTTTGGCGGTCCTTAGGCTGCGGGGCATAGAAGTGGCCCCTTATTTAGACGACATCCTGATACAGGCGTCAAACATCCAAGTTGCCAAGTCTCATACGGACGTAGTACTGGCATTTCTGAGATCGCATGGGTGGAAAGTGAATAAGGAAAGAGTTCTCTATCCCCAATATCAAGGGTTTCCCTCCTAGGGATTCTGATAGATTTTGTAGAAATTAAAATTTACCTGACGGAGTCCAGGTTGTCAAAGTTTCTAAATTTCTGCCGTGTTCTTCATTCCATCCGCGCCCTTTGGTGGCTCAGTACATGAATGTAATCGGCTTAATGGTAGCGGCAAGGGACATAGTACCGTTTGCACGCCTACATTTCAGACCACTGCAACTATGCATGCTCAGCCAGAGGAACGGGGATTACACAGATTTGTTCTCCTGTTAAATCCGGACCAAGAAACCAGAGATTCTCTTCTCTGGTGACTATCTCGGGTCCATCTGTCCAAGGGTATGACCTTCCGCAGGTCAGATGGGACAGTTGTTACAACAGATGCCAGCCTTTTAGGTTGGGATACAGTCTGGAACTCCCTGAAGGCTCAGGGATAGTGGACTCAGGAGGAGACCCTCCTTCTAATGAATATTCTGGAACTGGGAGCAATATTCCATGCTCTTCAGACTTGGCCTCAGTTAGCAACTCTGAGGTACATCATATTTCAGTCGGACAATATCACGACTGTGGCTTACATCAACCATCAAGGGGGAACAGAAGTTCCCTAGCAATGTTAGAAGTCTTAAAATAATTCACTGGACAGAGACTCACTCTTGTCTAAAAGCTATCCCTATCCCAGGTGTTGAGAACTGGGAGGCAGATTTTCTAAGTCGTCAGACTTTTCATCCGGGGGAGTGGGAATTCCCTCCGGAGGGGTTTGCACAAGATCAAGCAGGAGAGTGCTTTGGTGCTTTTGACAGCGCCTGCGTGGCCACGCAGGACCTGGTATGCAGATCTGGTGGACATGTCATCCTTTCCACCACGGTCTCTGCTTCTGAGACAGGACCCTCTACCTCAGGGTCTTTTCAACCATCTAAATATAACTAATCTGAGATGGACTGCCTGGAGACAGAACGCTTGATGTTATCAAAGCATGGCTTCTCCGAGTCAGTAATTGATACCTTAATACAGGCATAAAAGCCTGTCTCTAGGAAAATTTAACATAAGATATGGTGTAAATATCTTATTGTTATGAATCCAAGGGTTACTCATGGAGTAAAGTCTGGATTCCCAGGATATTATCTTTTCTCCAAGATGATTTTGAGAAAAGGGTTGTCAGCTAGTTCTTTAAAAGGACAGATTTCTACTCTGTCTATTCTTTTGCACAAGCGTCTGGCAGGTATTCTAGACGTTCAGGCATTTGGTCAGGCTTTGGTTAGAACCAAGCCTGTGGTTAAAAATGTTGCTCCGCCATGGAGCTTAAAGCTGGTTCTTAAGGTTCTTCAAGGAGTTCCATTTGAACCTTTTCATTCCATAGATATCAAACTTCTATCTTGGAAAGTTCCTTTTTGGTAGCTATTTCCTCGGCTCATAGAGTCTCCGAGTTATCTGCGTTGCAATGTGATTCTCCTTATCTGGTTCTCCGTACGGATAAGGTAGTCCTGTGTACCAACCTGGGTTTTTACCTAAGGTGGTATCTAACAAGAATATCACTCAAGAGATTGTTGTTCCATTCTTGTATCCTAATCCTTCTTCAAAGAAGGAACGTCTATTACACAATTTGGACGTGGTTCGTGTTTTAAAGTTTTACTTACAAGCTACTACAGATTTTCATCAAACATTCACCTTGTTTGTTGTCTATTCTGGACAGAGGAGAGGTCAAAGGACTTCAGCAACCTCTCTGTCTTTTTGGTTAAAAAGCATAATTCATTTAGCTTATGAGACTGCTGGACAGCAGCCTCCTGAAGGGATTACAGCTCATTCTACTAGAGCTGTGGTTTTCACTTGGGCCTTTTTTAAATGTGGCTTCTGTTGAACAGATTACAAGACGGAGTCTTGGTCTGCGTTTCATACTTTTTCAAATTTAACAAATTTGATACCTTGCTTCTTCGGAGGCTATTTTTGGGAGAAAGGGTTTTTTACAGGCAGTGGTAACTTCCGTTTAAGTACCTGCCTTGTCCCTCCCATCATCCGTGTACTTTAGCTTTGGTATTGGTATCCCATAAGTAATGGATGATCCGTGGACTGGATACACTTAACAAGAGAAAACATAATTTATGCTTACCTGATAAATTTATTTCTCTTGTAGTGTATCCAGTCCACGGCCCGCCCTGTCACTTTAAGGCAGGTAATTTTTCCATTAAACTACAGTCACCACTGCACCCTATGGTTTTCCTTTCTCTGCATGTTTTCGGTCGAATGACTGGTAATGGCAGTTAGGGGAGGAGCTATATAGCAGCTTTGCTGTGGGTGGACTCTTGCAACTTCCTGTTGGGAAGGAGAATATATCCCATAAGTAATGGATGATCCGTGGACTGGATACACTACAAGAGAAATAAATTTATCAGGTAAGCATAAATTATGTTTTTTCTTGAAGGATGCAGACTTCTTCCTGTACCATTGCTTGAAGAAGGTGTCTTCCAGAAACTGGCAGTAGGACTGGGAGTTGAGCTTGACTCCATCCTCAACCCGAAAAGGCCCCACAAGCTCATCTTTGATGATACCAGCCCAAACCAGTACTCCACCTCCACCTTGCTGGCGTCTGAGTCGGACTGGAGCTCTCTGCCCTTTACCAATCCAGCCACGGGCCCATCCATCTGGCCCATCAAGACTCACTCTCATTTCATCAGTCTATAAAACCTTAGAAAAATCAGTCTTGAGATATTTCTTGGCCCAGTCTTGACGTTTCAGCTTGTGTGTCTTGTTCAGTGGTGGTCGTCTTTCAACCTTTCTTACCTTGGCCATGTCTCTGAGTATTGCACACCTTGTGCTTTTGGGCACTCCAGTGATGTTGCAGCTCTGAAATATGGCCAAACTGGTGGCAAGTGGCATCTTGGCAGCTGCACGCTTGACTTTTCTCAGTTCATGGGCAGTTATTTTGCGCCTTGGTTTTTCCACACGCTTCTTGCGACCCTGTTGACTATTTTGAATGAAACGCTTGATTGTTCAATGATCACGCTTCAGAAGCTTTGCAATTTTAAGAGTGCTGCATCCCTCTGCAAGATATCTCACTATTTTTGACTTTTCTGAGCCTGTCAAGTCCTTCTTTTGACCCATTTTGCCAAAGGAAAGGAAGTTGCCTAATAATTATGCACACCTGATATAGGGTGTTGATGTCATTAGACCACACCCCTTCTCATTACAGAGATGCACATCACCTAATATGCTTAATTGGTAGTAGGCTTTCGAGCCTATACAGCTTGGAGTAAGACAACATGCATAAAGAGGATGATGTGGTCAAAATACTCATTTGCCTAATAATTCTGCACTCCCTGTAGGGGTCGGCGGTGTTAGGGGCAGCAGATTAGGGGTACATAGCTATAATGTAGCTGGCAGCGGCGTGCGGACGGCAGATTAGGGGTTAATAAATGTAGGTAGCTGGCGGCGACGTTGTGGGGGGCAGATTAGGGGTTAATAAATATAATATAGGGGTCAGCGGTGTTATGGGCAGCAGATTAGGGGTACATAGCTATAATGTAGCTGGTGGCGGCATGCGGACGGCAGATTAGGGGTTAATAAGTGTAGGTAGCTGGCGGCGACGTTGTGGGGGGCAGATTAGGGGTTAATAAATATAATATAGGGGTCGGCGGTGTTAGGGGCAGCAGATTAGGGGTACATAAGTATAACGTAGGTGGCGGTCGGCAGATTAGGGGTTAAAAAAATTTAATCGAGTGTCGGCGATGTGGGGGGACCTTGGTTTAGGGGTGAATAGGTAGTTTATGGGTGTTAGTGTACTTTAGGGCACAGTAGTTAAGAGCTTTATGAACCGGCATTAGCCCAGAAAGCTCTTAACTCCTGACTTTTTTCTGCGGCTGGAGTTTTGTCGTTAGATTTCTAACGCTCACTTCAGCCACGACTCTAAATACCGGAGTTAGAAAGATCCCATTGAAAAGATAGGATACACAATTGACGTAAGGGGATCTGCGGTATGGAAAAGTCGCGGCTGAAAAGTGAGCGTTAGACCCTTTTTTGACTGACTCCAAATACCGGCGGTAGCCTAAAACCAGCGTTAGGAGCCTCTAACGCTGGTTTTCACGGCTACCGCCAAACTCCAAATCTAGGCCATAGTGAATAAAGTGTAACAAATTAGTTTGTACTCAAGATCACCCTGTTTGTTTGTGATCGCAATCAACATGGTATGTGTATAATCTAATCGTCATGGTAACGGTTACCAGGGTAACAGAGATCAACTCTGAATTTCAATAGAATCAAGTGCTTGTGTCAATGTTTGAACGAAAAACACACAAATAAAATTAATAATAAAATTGAATTAAAATAAGTATAATAGTAAACATAATAACAATAGTTATAACTCATTATAACCATTTGTAAATCAACAGTTGGGCTCTATAATGGTGCTTAGAATGGCAACTTATTGCCCATCAAAAGGAAATGATGGATGCTGATTAGTGATGTCGCAAACCTAAAAATGTGGGTTCGCAAACTTCCATAGGGCGAACCGCCATAGACTTCAATAGGCAGGCGAATTTTAAAACCCACAGGGACTCTTTCTGGCCACTATAGTGATGGAAAAATTGTTTCTAACACCTGGACTGTGGCATGCCGGAGGGGGATCCATGGCAAAACTCCTATGGAAAATTACATAGTTGATGCAGAGTCTGGTTTTAATCCATAAAGGGCATAAATCACCTAACATTCCTAAATTGTTTGGAATAACGTGTTTTAAAACATCAGGTATGATGTTGTATCGATCAGGTAGTGTAAGGGTTATGCCCGCTTCACAGTGCGCAGTGTAGGTGATATACCTGCCCTGACCATGCTTTGTAGACCAGGTATCAGTGGTCAGATAAACCATTGCCCCAACACTGTGTGCCAGACATCCCATTATAGCAGACTTATATGGCTTTGGTGTTGCTTTTTGGTAATTAGAAGGCTGCTAAATGCCACTGAGCTCCACACGTGTTTTATGCCCAGCAGTGAAGGGGTTAATTAGGGAGCATGTAGGGAGCTTGTATAGTTAATTTTAGCTTAAGTGTAGTGTAGTAGACAACCCAAAATATTGATCTAGGCCCATTTTGGTATATTTCATGCCACCATTTCACCGCCAAATGCGATCAAATTTAAAAAAAACAGATTTTTTTGCAATTTTAGGTTTCTCACTGAAATTATTTACAAACAGCTTATGCAATTATGGCATAAATGGTTGTAAATGCTTCTCTGGGATCCCCTTTGTTCAAAAATAGCAGACATATGGCTTTGGCGTTGCTTTTTGGTAATTAGAAGGCTGCTAAATGCCACTGCGCACCACACGTGTTTTATGCCCAGAAGTGAAGGGGTTAATTAGGGAGCATGTAGGGAGCTTGTAGAGTTCATTTTAGCTTAAGTGTAGTGTAGTAGACAACCCAAAGTATTGATCTAGGCCAATTTTGGTATATTTCATGCCACCATTTCACCGCCAAATGCGATCAAATTTAAAACAAAATATTTTTTTTTGCAATTTTAGGTTTCTCACTGAAATTATTTACAAACAGCTTGTGCAATTATGGCACAAATGGTTGTAAATGCTTCTCTGGGATCCCCTTTTTTTCAGAAATAGCAGACATATATGACTTTGGCGTTGCTTTCTGGTAATTAGAAGGCCGCTAAATGCTGCTGTGCATCACACGTGTATTATGGCTAGCAGTAATTAGGTAGTTTGTAGTGTAGAGATCAGCCTCCCACCTGATACATCAGACCCCCTGATCTCTCCCAAACAGCTCCCTTCTCTCCCCCACCCCACAATTGTCCCCGCCATCTTAAGTACTGGGAGAAAGTCTGCCAGTACTAAAATAAAAGGTTTTTAAAAAAAAAAAAATTTTTTTTTAGCATATTTACATATGCTGTGGTGTAGCATCCCCCCTTAGCCCCCAACCTCCCTGATCCCCCCAAAACAGCTCTCTAACCCTCCCCATCTGCCTTATTGGCGGCCATCTTGGGTACTGGCAGCTGTCTGCTATTATTTCACAGTCAAAAAAGTGTTTTGGTTTTTTTTAAATGTACACTACTGTTACACCAGATATGAGTGGTGGCACTGGGCAAGTGGGCACAGTATACGCTGTGAGCCTGACACACACGCTGGCAGGCAGGCAACTGCAATTAGATTACACAAGAAAAAAAAAACAGACTGATGTTCTAGCCCTAAAAAGGGCTTTTTGGGGTGCTGTCCTTACAGCAGAGATCAGATGAGTGCTTCAGGACTGTAGTGGACACTGAATACACTAGCCTAGCTATCGATTTCCCTATTAAATCAGCAGCAGCTACACTGTCCCTCCTCTCACTAAGAATGCAGCTTCCAAATGAATCTAAAATGGATGCTGTCCAGGAGGTGGGAGGGTCTGGGAGGGAGGGTCTGCTGCTGATTGGCTGTAATGTGTCTTCTGACTGTGAGGTACAGGGTCAAAGTTTACTCAATGATGACGAATAGGGGGCGGATTGAACATCGCATATGTTCGCCCCCCGAGGCGAACCTGAACATGCTATTCGCTGGCGAACTATTCGCGACATCACTAATGCTGATATGAAAATGATTGTGGGTGGGATTTATATGTGAACCATGCCATAAACAGCATCAACTGATAGATATGTAAACAACCAGGTAATGTCATGTGTTGTGCCAATAGGCATGTACATAGGAGAAATAGACATGTGTATGGTCAAAAATTGGGTATATGTACATACATGGTATATAAATCCATGTAGTAAAAAACACGAAACCAGGTATTGTCATATTATGTGTACAACACAACAGGTGAAAATCCAGGTTGCCCCCTATTGGAAATGTATAGGCTTAAATGTAAACCATATACCAATTAAATATCAGATGCAATATAGACTGTCCAAAAAATAATAAGAATGCTCCAAGAAGATGTAATTGTAAATGTGATCATATATGTTGGAAAATTAAATTTATGTGCATTGAAAACTGAGTAATGGAACAAGAGAGGCCAGGGTTCCACTTAAGGAGATGGAAACAGATGTTGCCACTCCATAGTGCCGTTAGTGACATGCCCACCCCCCAAAATCAAGGGAGAGGTGAAGTATGAAACAAAGACGCAGCCACAATGCCCCCTTGCCATACCCCAAGTATGTGGCACCACTAGTTCCGATCACATGAGGCTCTTGAAGTCTGTCATGGTGTTCAGGCTGCCGGGTTGTATGGTGCCCAATCTGAACATCCATTGGGCCTCACACTTAAGGAGTTGCTTGTTCCAGTCACCTCTCTTATCCAAAGGGGGTATGTGATCAATTAAGATATAGTGAATAGAAGAAACTGAATGTCCCTTGTTGGCGCAATGTCGCGCCACTGGTTGCTCTGAATCGCCTTGTTTTAGTGCAGTCCTTATGGCATGCTGATGATTTGCCATGTACTCACGCAGTGAGCCAGATGTCTTGCCTATGTAGAAACATGAGCATGGACAGAATAATAGATACACTACGTGAGTAGTGGTACACATAATGGAGTGTTTGATAGAGAATGTCCGGTTTGTATGCGGATATTGGAATATTTTGGTGCCAACTAAGCCGTTGCACGTTGTACAGCCTAAGCAACGGTAAGACCCCTTGATGTTTCTTTTGACGCCAGATGTGTAGCATTGTTTGGGGTCCATTTTCATCAGAAGATCCTTGAGATTGGTGCCCCTCTTAAAGCCCACCATAGGTTGTAAATTGAGCATGAATGGTAATTTAGGGTCAGAGGACATAATGGGCCAGTGTTGGCGAAGAATTTGACCTGTGTTTTTGGTTGCTGGAGTGAAAGTGGTAGACATGATTAACTTGTCACTTGTGTCCCTCTTAGGTTTAGGTAGAATCAAGTGTGTTTGTGATAGTGTAGAGACGAATTCCATGATTTCTTGGATCACCGACATCTGGTAACCCCTATTGCAGAATCTCTCACCCACTCCTACCAATTGGGAGACCCCAGTTGTGGCGTCAGAATTATTGCGCATAGTTCTAATGATCTGTAATTTTAGTATGCCTTTCAATAGGGCTGGGGGATGGCAACTGTCTGCCCTCAATATGGAATTACGATCGGTAGGTTAGTGGTATAGTGTGGTGCCAAGATTCTCTGAATTCTTAAAGACTGTCAGATCAAGAAAATGAATGGACTGGTGATCAACTGTCATTTTAAACCTAACATTACTCACTGTGTTGTTGTACAAATCAAACCACTTGTAGAGTTCCTTCAGGCCCCCTCGTGACACCAAGAAAATGTCATCTATGTATCTGTAGTAGCAAATGATGGATGAATTAGGAATATTCCACAAGTGCATATTTTCAAACTGTGACATATAGATGTTGGCGTATGAGGGGGCCATGGAGGAACCCATGTCTGTGCCGGCTGTTTGTAAATAAAATTTACTTTCGAACCGAAAGTAGTTTTTAAATAAACAGTATTCAATGAGGGAAATCAAGTATTCCACTGGGGGACCTTCATACAGGGGATTACCTGTGAGGTGTTCTTGTACGGCTTTAAGGCCATCAAGATGGGGGATGATGGTATACAGACTGTTGACATCCAGACTGACGAGTAAATCATCGTACTGGATGTCAACAGTTGATTTTGCAAATGAAGTCATTAGTATCCATAAGGTATGAATGTATTTCCCTTACCACTGGTTGTAACAACACATCCACGAATTGTGCTATGGGCTGGGTTAGCGAATACCTTGCCGACACAATGGGGCAGCCTGGTGGATGGTCCAACGTCTTGTGGATGTTGGGGATTGAATACAGAATGGGTATCTTAGGGTATGTGGTTGTACAAAAATTCCGAATGTGTTCGTACAGGAAACCCTGTTCAAACCCCAAACTGATGAGACTGTCAAGTTGTAATTTGTATGGCCCAGTAGGGTCAGATGGTAACTGTGTATATGTAAGGGTATCAGCCAATTGTTCCAGGATGTCTGCTCTATAATCATTGTAATTTTAAAGGACAATGGCCCCGCCCTTGTCGGCGGGCCTAATGACAATAGAGGAGTCATCCTGGAGGGTTTTAATGGCTTTTTGTTCATCCCTAGAGAGATTGTGTTTCCACAAAGTGTCACTTCTAGCTGTATCCAAATCTTGTGTAACCAACCTTAAGAATGTTTTTGTACTGGGACTACTGTTGGTGGGTTCAAAAGAGCTTGACAGTTTACATTTGAGTTCAACCTGGGACTTCAATGATGTAGATACTTTATTCTGAAAAAATTCCCTAATCTTGAGTGATCTGTTCAATTTGTAAAGGTCCAATTTTAGATCAAATTCAGATACTGGGGTGCTAGGCACAAATGATAATCCCCTGTTAAGAACTTTACGTTCACTTTCAGTCAGAGTATGTGTGCTCAAATTGATAATTATGTCCTCTGTCGTGGTCGTCTGCGGGGTCTGTGTCTGATGCCCCGCCCGCCTAATATTGGGTCTGTAGTGCCGCCCCCTCCCCGAGAGCGTGTGGTGACCCCTAAAAAATGGCTAGGTTTTGAGTATGGTCTAGATTCATGAGAGGGGAATTGATCTTGGTGTCTATGTAAGCCAGGTGGGGTAAACAAGGTGTTGGAGGGGTTCCATTCAGTGTCTGATGAGACTGTCAAGTTGTAATTTGTATGGCCCAGTAGGGTCAGATGGTAACTGTGTATATGTAAGGGTATCAGCCAATTGTTCCAGGATGTCTGCTCTGTAATCATTGTAATTTAAAAGGACAATGGCCCCGCCCTTGTCGGCGGGCCTAATGACAATAGAGGAGTCATCCTGGAGGGTTTTAATGGCTTTTTGTTCATCCCTAGAGAGATTGTGTTTCCACAAAGTGTCAGTTCTAGCTGTATCAAAATCTTGTGTAACCAACCTTAAGAATGTTTTTGTTCAACCTGGGACTTCAATGATGTAGATACTTTATTCTGAAAAAACTCCCTAATCTTCAAATGTTCAATTTGTAAAGGTCCAATTTTAGATCAAATTCAGATACTGGGGTGCTAGGCACAAATGATAATCCCCTGTTAAGAACTCTACGTTCACTTTCAGTCAGAGTATGTGTGCTCAAATTGATAATTCTGTCCTCTGTCGTGGTCGTCTGGGGGGTCTGTGCTCTGAATCGTCTTGTTTTAGTGCAGTCCTTATGGCATGCCGATGATTTGACATGCGCTCATGCAGTGAGCCAGACGTCTTGCCTACGTAGAAACATGAGCATGGACAGAATAATAGATACACTACGTGAGTAGTGGTACACGTAATGGAGTGTTTGATAGAGAATGTCCGGTTTGTATGCGGATGATGGAATATTTTGGTGCCAACTAAGCCGTTGCACGTTGTACAGCCTAAACAACGGTAAGACCCCTTGATGTTTCATCACATACCCTAAGATACCCATTCTGTATTCAATCCCCAAGATCCACAAGATGTTGGACCATCCACCAGGCCGCTGTGTCGGCAAGGTATTTGCTAACCCAGCCCATAGCACAATTCGTGGATGTGTTGTTACAACCAGTGGTAAGGGAAATAAGTTCATACATTATGGATACTAATGACTTCATTCGCAAAATACGGACTGTTGACATCCAGCACGATGATTTACTTGTCAGTCTGGATGTCAAAAGTCTGTATACCATCATCCCCCATCTTGATGGCCTTAAAGGGACAGTCAAGTATAAATTAAACTTTCATTATTCAGATAGGACTTTTAATTTTAATTGACTTTCCAATTTACTTTTATCATCAAATTTGAGTTTTTTCTCTTGGTATTCTTAGTTTAAACTAAACATAGGTAGATTCATATGCTAATTTCTAAGCCTTTGAGGGCTGCCTCTTATCACATGCTTTTTAAATCTCTTTTCAACACAAAGAGACAGAAAGTACACGTGGGCTATATAGATAACACTGTGTTCAGACACAGAAAGTTATTTAAGATCTAGCACAATACAATGCTAACTGCAAGACAATAGATAATAAACAGTCACAGTCATGTGATCAGGGGGCTGGAAGAAGGTTCCTAGATACAAGGTAATCACAGAGGTAAAAAGTACATTAATATAACTGTGTTGGTTATGCAAAACTGGGGAATGAGTAATAAAAAGATTATCTATCTTTTTAAACAATAACAATTCTATGGTTGACTGTCCCTTTAAAGCAGTACAAGAACACCTCACAGGTAATCCCCTGTATGAAGGTCCCCCAGTGGAATACTTGATTTCCCTCATTGAATACTGTTTATTTAAAAACTACTTTTGGTTTGAAAGTAAATTTTATTTACAAACAGCCGGCACAGCCATGGGTTCCTCCATGGCCCCCTCGTACACCAACATCTATATGTCACAGTTTGAAAATATGCACTTGTGGAATATTCCTAATCCATCCATCATTTGCTACTACAGATACATAGATGACATTTTCTTGGTGTGGTGAGGGGGCCTGGAGGAACTCTACAAGTGGTTTGATTTGTACAACAACACAGTGAGTAATGTTAGGTTTAAACTGACAGTTGATCACCAGTCCATTCATTTTCTTGATCTGACAGTCTTTAAGAATTCAGACAATCTTGGCACCACACTATACCACAAACCTACCGATCGTAATTCCATATTGAGGGCAGACAGTTGCCATCCCCCAGCCCTATTGAAAGGCATAGTAAAATCACAGTTCATTAGAACTATGCACAATAATTCTGACGCCACAACTGGGGTCTCCCAATTGGTAGGAGTGGGTGAGAGATTCCGCAATAGGGGTTACAAGATGTCGGTGATCCAAGAAACCATGGAATCCATCTCTACACTAACACAAACAGACTTGATTCTACCTAAACCTAAGAGGGACACAAGTGACAAGTTAATCATGTCTACCACTTTCACTCCAGCAACCAAGAACACAGGTCAAATTCTTCACCAACACTGGCCCATTATGTCCTCAGACCCTAAATTACCATTCACATGCAATTTACAACCTATGGTGGGCTTTAAGAGGGGCACCAATCTCAAGGATCTTCTGATGAAAACAGACCCCAAACAATGCTACACATCTGGCGTCAAAAGAAACATCAAGGGGTCTTACCGTTGCTTAGGCTGTACAACGTGCAACGGCTTAGCTGGCACCAAAATATTCCAACATCCGCATACAAACCAGACATTCTCTATCAAACACTCCATTACGTGTACCGCTACTCACGTAGTGTATCTATTATTCTGTCCATGCTCATGTTTCTACATAGGCAAGACATCTGGCTCACTGCGTGAGTACATGGCAAATCATCAGCATGCCATAAGGACTGCAGTAAAACAAGGCAATTCAGAGCAACCAGTGGCGCGACATTGCGCCAACAAGGGACATTCAGTTTCTTCTATTCGCTATATCTTAATTGATCACATACCCCCCTTTGGATAGGGGAGGTGACCGGAACAAGCAACTCCTTAAGTGTGAGGCCCAATGGATGTTCAGATTGGGCACCATACAACCCGGCGGCCTGAACACCATGCCAGACTTCAAGAGCCTCCTGTGATCGGAACTAGTGGTGCCACATACTTGGGGTATTGCAAGGGGGCATTGTGGCTCCGTATTTGCTTCATACTTCACCTCTCCCTTGATTTTGGGGGGGGGGTGGGCATGTCACTAACGGCACTATGGAGTGGCAACATCTGTTTCCATCTCCTTAAGTGGAAGCCTGGCCTCTCTTGTTCCATTACTCAGTTTACATATATGATCACATTTACAATTACATCTTCTTGGAGCATTCTTATTATTTTTTGAACAGTCTATATTGCATATGATATTTAATTGGTATATGGTTTACATTTAAGCCTATACATTTCCAATAGGGGGCAACCTGGTTTTGCACCTGTTGTGTTGTACACATAATATGACAATACCCGGTTTCGTGTTTTTTACTACATGGGTTTATATACCATTTATGTACATATACCCAATTTTTGACCATACACATGTCTATTTCTCCTATGTACATGCCTATTGGCACAACACATCATAACCTGGTTGTTTACATATCTATCAGTTGATGCTGTTTATGGCATGGTTCACATATAAATCCCACCCACAGTCATTTTCATATCAGCATCCATCATTTCCTTTTGATGGGCAATAAGTTGCCATTCTAAGCACCATTATATAGCCCAACTGTTGATTGACAAATGGTTATAATGAGTTATAACTATTGTTATTATGTTTACTATTATACTTATTTTAATTCAAGTTAATCACTTGTGTGTTTTTCGTTCAAACATTGACACAAGCACTTGATTCTATTGAAATTCAGAGTTGATCTCTTTTACCCTGGTAACCGTTACCATGACGATTAGATTATACACATTACATGTTGATTGCGATCACAAACAAACAGGATGATCTTGAGTACAAACTAATTTGTTACACTTTATTCACTATTTGCATTAGGTTATCTTACTAGAAGGATGTCACACTAAGTCACTATGTTTGTTTATCGACATTTTGTATTTACTCATTATTACCGAAAAACTTTCGGTTTCGGCTTTAACTGTGGAACGCATTCTGCGTTCCAAACTCGCAATAGTGGTGCATTTTTTGGAGAGCACTAGGTTTGTGTAATTGATTGCTTTTGTACACTATAAAAGAGTTGAAGTTTGTTGTATGCTGATGAAGGGGTTGTGAACCCCAAAAACGTTCCATTAAATTTGTTTTTGAAAAAGTCCTGAGAGTGCATCCTTTGGTCCTATATGCACTTGTATCTTTGCACCTAGTCAGTTGTCGATTTGGTGGGCAGAACTGGAAGTTGTTTATATATACAGGGAGCGCAGAATTATTAGGCAAATGAGTATTTTGACCACATCATCCTCTTTATGCATGTTGTCTTACTCCAAGCTGTATAGGCTCGAAAGCCTACTACCAATTAAGCATATTAGGTGATGTGCATCTCTGTAATGAGAAGGGGTGTGGTCTAAAGACATCAACACCCTATATCAGGTGTGCATAATTATTAGGCAACTTCCTTTCCTTTGGCAAAATGGGTCAAAAGAAGGACTTGACAGGCTCAGAAAAGTCAAAAATAGTGAGATATCTTGCAGAGGGATGCAGCACTCTTAAAATTGCAAAGCTTCTGAAGCGTGATCATCGAACAATCAAGCGTTTCATTCAAAATAGTCAACAGGGTCGCAAGAAGCGTGTGGAAAAACCAAGGCGCAAAATAACTGCCCATGAACTGAGAAAAGTCAAGCGTGCAGCTGCCAAGATGCCACTTGCCACCAGTTTGGCCATATTTCAGAGCTGCAACATCACTGGAGTGCCCAAAAGCACAAGGTGTGCAATACTCAGAGACATGGCCAAGGTAAGAAAGGCTGAAAGACGACCACCACTGAACAAGACACACAAGCTGAAACGTCAAGACTGGGCCAAGAAATATCTCAAGACTGATTTTTCTAAGGTTTTATGGACTGATGAAATGAGAGTGAGTCTTGATGGGCCAGATGGATGGGCCCGTGGCTGGATTGGTAAAGGGCAGAGAGCTCCAGTCCGACTCAGACGCCAGCAAGGTGGAGGTGGAGTACTGGTTTGGGCTGGTATCATCAAAGATGAGCTTGTGGGGCCTTTTCGGGTTGAGGATGGAGTCAAGCTCAACTCCCAGTCCTACTGCCAGTTTCTGGAAGACACCTTCTTCAAGCAGTGGTACAGTAAGAAGTCTGCATCCTTCAAGAAAAACATGATTTTCATGCAGGACAATGCTCCATCACACGCGTCCAAATACTCCACAGCGTGGCTGGCAAGAAAGGGTATAAAAGAAGAAAATCTAATGACGTGGCCTCCTTGTTCACCTGATCTGAACCCCATTGAGAACCTGTGGTCCATCATCAAATGTGAGATTTACAAGGAGGGAAAACAGTACACCTCTCTGAGCAGTGTCTGGGAGGCTGTGGTTGCTGCTGCACGCAATGTTGATGGTGAACAGATCAAAACACTGACAGAATCCATGGATGGCAGGCTTTTGAGTGTCCTTGCAAAGAAAGGTGGCTATATTGGTCACTGATTTGTTTTTGTTTTGTTTTTGAATGTCAGAAATGTATATTTGTGAATGTTGAGATGTTATATTGGTTTCACTGGTAAAAATAAATAATTGAAATGGGTATATATTTGTTTTTTGTTAAGTTGCCTAATAATTATGCACAGTAATAGTCACCTGCACACACAGATATCCCCCTAAAATAGCTATAACTAAAAACAAACTAAAAACTACTTCCAAAACTATTCAGCTTTGATATTAATGAGTTTTTTGGGTTCATTGAGAACATGGTTGTTGTTCAATAATAAAATTAATCCTCAAAAATACAACTTGCCTAATAATTCTGCACTCCCTGTGTATATATATATATATATATATATATATAGGTTTAAGGATAAGGGTTATAAAGAAAGTCTATTGGCCTCTGTAAAAGAAAAGGTTACCAATATGGATAGAGCCACAATGCTAATGCCCAAGGTTAATAATCCAAATAGATGTACAAGTAACAATAAAACACCAGATAATAATATTAGGTTCATTACTACCTATAATCAGGGGAGCAAAGACATAGAACACATCCTTAACAAACATTGGGGAAGTTTAACTTCTGACCCTATACTGGGTTACACACTACCACATAAACCAACCATAACCTATAAGAAGAATCAGGATTTTAAAAATATTTTAGCACCTTCTAAATTTAAAATAACACATGGACCTACACATATAGAGAAAAAACATTGGCTGAGTAGAACAAATGGAACTTGGCCATGTGCTACAAAGAATTGTAATATGTGTAATAAGATAATTAGAGGTGATTCTTTTAATAAAATTACAAATTCAAAGACCTTTAAAGTCAAACATCAATTTTCATGTAAATCCACGTTTGTGGTATATCTATTAAAATGTAATTGTCAGTGTTATTATATAGGGCGTACCAAAAGACTTATTAGAAATAGGTTCAATGAACATTTTTATAATATAAAAAACAAAATGGAAAATCATAGTGTCCCTCTCCATTTTTTAAGTCATCATGGAGCAGATCCATTGGGATTAAAAATTATGGTACTAGATTGGATACTCCCTAATAGTTCTAAAAATAGACTTAGAAGTCTTAGGCAACGTGAAATGTTCTGGATTCACGAGCTCCAGACCCTAAGTACAATTAACGATAAAGGTCTGAACATAGACTTAGATCTGCAGGCATTTATGTGATAAAATTCTATTTTTTTATATTTTTTACAATATAGCTACAACAACAAGTAAATATCTTTTAACAAGCAATTTTTTAATAACTGTTTAAAATCAATAAATTTAATCAAAAGATTAGATTAATTTCCCAAAATTAACTATTTGAATCTTTTATGATATGTCCTTTTTATCTTTTTGTATGATATTGATATTTACATATATATATCCTTTTGTTTGAGTTGTTGATCTTTCATGCTCCATACCCATCTATTATAGTACTAATACCAATACTATTAGAATGAAGGTTTATAATATCGATATAAATAAAGCTTTGATTACATATACCCAAATATGAACAATAATATGTTTGGTAGGAATTGTCTTAGTAATTGTGGTGTTTTTGTCTTTGTGATGATATGTAACTGTATATAATCTGCTATTTACTATATTTTTTCCTTATACTTATAATAGCGACAATGAACTTTAACTATTGGCCCATATAGTATGGGAGTTGTCTGGACAATCAGCCATTCACAATGGATTATCAAAGGGAAGCGTCAGCCCAATGAGAAACTGAGAAGCTAAGGGCGCGCTTCTCTTGGGACTTTTAAATTACCAGCTATCGGAACAAACACATCCTCTTGAGAAATTCAGGTCGGTGCCTGACGAAACGCGTAGAGACTTGGACACTGTCACTCGTCACAGTCAGAAGATACCGGCTCGGTTGCAGCAAACTCCCCTGCATCTGTCGTGAGATCCTGAGACTTTCCGGAGAGTATAGGAAGGAAATCACAGATTGCTTAAATATCGGAGATACACGCTGACGCTGGCGAATCGGACTGTGGTGATATGATTGTGCCTTGTTTAAACTTTTTATCTTGTATGTGCATTCACAGCACTAGTTTTTATCTGTTTATTTTATTAAAACAATATTACCCTTAGAGTGGGTTGCGCTCTCTTTCTTTTCATATTTTTACATATATATATGTATAGAGTGTGATATATGCAGCCGTATATCACACCCTTAGGGGGCGCCTTCTAGTGACTAGAATACCAAAAAATACTATAATCATCAGTCAATGACAAAAGACATAAAACTAAAAAATATAAAAAATATAGAAAAAACAAACAAATATTAGTCCATATACCAATATAAAATATAAACAAAGAAAGTCCAGAAAAAGTGAGGCAGCTCTCTGTCAAAGGACGGTCATCCTGATATGTCGTAATCTGCAGAGAAAGAAGAACAGAGGCGCCACCATGGCCTAGTACCACCAAGAGAGGGTATAATCAAGTACAGATATATGAGTATACTCACAAACAGAAGGCACCCAATGGTGATAATAGAACAGACTGGAGCTTCACAGCGGTCCAGCTCACTGATATCCCCCAGCAGAGATCCAGTCAGTTGTCCTTAGGCGAGCCTATGGTTTGAGGCCTATATAAGCAAAGGAAGCATACAAACATAGCCCAGTAACGTTTGCACCTGTCAGATCCTTCCTTTTTTCTCTGCTCACTGCCCCTTTAATGAATGCACCTGCCTATTTAAGACACACCTTTGCCTCTCTTCTATGCTGGATTATCTGCAATTCTCAGTGAACTGTGTGTGAAACTGAGCCAATCCGGCTCCACCTAATTTTCCCAGCATCTCAGAGCGGCACTCTCGCTCTCGCTACTAACCGCAGCTTGTACTTTCAGCTTGTCTCAGACCAGTATCGGCTGCTACCCGCTGACGTCATCAGCTACCGCCTGGAGCCATTCTCACACAGCTCCACGCTGCAAGCCGCAAACCTCCGCGGTCTCTCATATAACTTTGCACACCTCTGTTTCCAGGACTGATTAACAGGTCGTATGTTTACCAATACTATTACTTGAAACCTTATATTTCATTCGCTTCAGTATCTACCTTGATCAATATCTCACTGAATATCTGGACAGTATTATTGCATGAACCTGAACTTTAATCCTGCCTAATTAGTTTACTGCAGACTACAGTGTTTGTAGGATAAAACTATCTAGCTGGCAAATATTAATACAGATAGGTTAACCTAGCAAAAGTCTTATTCTGTTAACCAACCTGTAACACTATACATATTTTTTGTCAATTTCTATAATAATTGCTATAAGAAATCCTGTATGTTTCACTTCCCATAGTGAACAAACAAACAAGAAATATAATTATAACAGTATAATCCAGCCTCTAAATACAGGTATAGCACTATGGATATGACAGAAATTGCAAACCAAATTGCCACTTTAACTCAACGTATGGATTCTGTAAATTTAACTCTCAGAGATGTGCAAACTGAAAATCAGGTGCTCAAAGATTGCCTTAGAGATATGTATACTACTAAAACTGCACATGCAGAAGCACATCCTGAACCACAGGTGTCTTTTCCTGACAAGTTTAGTGGTAATAGAGCAATGTTTAAGGAATTTAGAAATGCTTGTCTTTTGATGTTTGAACTAAAACCCAGAACTTATAGCACTGATAGAATTAAGGTGTTGACTACTATCTCTTATTTAAGGGGTGAACCCCGTGTCTGGGCGGATAGTTTGTTTGAAAATCAGAATCCCATTCTAAACTCTATACAGGATTTTCTAAAGGCTCTATCCTCACTATATGAAGATCCTTTTAAACAGGAATCTGCCGAATCCTCTCTCAGGGCCTTGAGACAGGGCAGACAACCTGTAGAAAATTATATATCACAATTTAAAATCTATGCAATTGAATCAAAGTGGAATGAACCCTCGCTTAGACATCAGTTCAGGATTGGGCTTTCAGAAGACATCAAAGATGAGCTCTCCCGTACTGGTGTACCAGAGCATTTGGAGGATCTCTTCACACATTGTACTACAATTGATAGGCGTATAAGGGAACGCAAACAAGAGAGGGCAAACACCCCAACCTCATACAAGAGACAGAATACTCCACCAGTACCCTCTAGGGAGAATGAGACTCCAATGGATATTGGATTTATCAGAGGTCCTTTATCACCTGAGGAGAAGGGCAGAAGACGCACTCATCGTCTGTGTATGTACTGCGCTGCCCCTGAGCATGACCTGACAGCATGTCCTCTCTTAAAAAAGACAAAAAACGGTAAGACTTCTTCAACATTTCTTAGCCTTTCAGTAAACAGACCAAAACAACCACATATTTCTATGTCTTTTACTTTACAGTGGGATCTACATTGCATAAAGATTGATGCGATTATTGATACAGGCGCTTCAGGAAATTACATTGATTGTGATTTTGTAAATAGAAATAAAATACCCTCACAAGCAAAAATGTCTCCTGTTTCTATAAATTTGGTTGATGGGTCTTCATTATCCTATGGTCCAGTAACTCTTGAAACCACTCCCTTACTTATGTGCACCTCCACAGGACATAGAGAATCTATCAGCTTTGACATTATACCTAGTCCTCTATATCCTGTTATATTAGGTCTTACTTGGTTACAACTCCATAAACCTATCTTTGACTGGCACAAATTGACTATAGACCTAACGTCTTCCTACTGCTCTCAAACTTGTTTCCCTCTCAATAATATTCTTCTCTCATCTACTTCTCAGTTGCCATCCGAATATACTGATTTCCAAGACGTATTTAACAAGACTGATGCACAGACACTTCCGCCACACAGGACCTACGACTGTCCTATAGACCTCTTACCTGGCTCCACAATACCAGTGGGTCACATATACCCCCTATCTAAACCCGAATTAGATCACCTAAAATTATATCTACAGGAAAATCTAGCAAAAGGGTTTATTAGACCTTCCACCTCACCTGCTGGCGCAGGTATATTTTTTGTTAAAAACAAAGATCAGTCGCTCAGACCAATTATTGACTACAGGGAGTTAAACAAACGTACCAAGAAAAATCGCTACCCATTACCCCTCATCCCTGAATTGATAGAAAGATTGCGCACTGCCAAAGTCTTCACAAAATTGGACCTCAGGGGTGCTTACAATCTTATAAGAATGAGAGCTGGAGATGAATGGTTAACAGCTTTCAGAACTCGTTATGGCTTGTATGAATATACCGTTATGCCTTTTGGGTTATGTAACGCTCCAGCTACATTCCAATGTTTCATAAATGACATTTTTAAAGACATCTTGGACACCTTTATAGTAGTTTATCTTGACGACATCTTGATCTATTCTGATACTATACAACAACATGTGACCCACGTGAGAACAGTGTTAGCAAGACTTCGTCAACATAAGTTATACGCTAAACTAGAAAAGTGTGAATTTCATTGCAGTCAAGTCACTTTCTTGGGTTACATTATATCGAACACTGGTATTAAAATGGATGACTCTAAAATCCATGCTATCACTCAGTGGCCTACCCCAAAAAATCGCAAACAAGTACAAAGATTCCTTGGTTTTGCGAATTTCTATCGAAAGTTTATTCGTAATTTCGCCCAGACTGCTAAACCACTTACTGATTTAACAAAACACACAAACACTTTTAACTGGACATCTGACTGTCAGAGAGTCTTCCAACAGTTGAAAACTGACTTCACCACGGCACCTATTCTTAAATTCCCAGACCCAGATTTACAATTTATTGTAGAGGTTGATGCGTCGGATTATGCTCTGGGGGCAGTGTTGTCACAGAAACAGTCTCTTACTGATGTGATGCATCCTGTCGCCTATCTTTCCAGGCTCATGCTACCAGCTGAACGAAATTACCCCATAGGGGAAAAGGAATTACTGGCCATCAAAACTGCATTTGAGCAATGGCGACATCTATTAGAGGGAGCTTTACACCCTATTATCGTTATTACAGATCACAAAAATTTACAATATTTACAACAAAGTAGGACTCTCTCCTCCAGACAACTCCGCTGGAATCTCTATTTCTCACGATTCAATTATCTCATCACCTACAGACCTGGTAGTCGAAACGGCAAAGCTGACGCCCTCTCCCGCAAAGACATTAGACCGCTCAATGTGGAAACCCCGTCTACAGTTATACCCTCATCAAACTTTTTAGGTCTACTCGTTCATAAAGATCCTCAGTTCCAGAAAGCTCAAAATCAGGATCCCACAAAACCAACTCATCTTCTGCAAAGAAATCCAGATGGTTTATATTACCATGGTAAACATCTATACATACCACCTCAGTATAGAATTTCTCTTTTACGAGCTCATCATGATTCCCCACTCACGGGACATTTAGGCATACAAAAAACTCTAGAGCTACTTAAGCGTAATTACTGGTGGCCAACTATGCTTTCCTCTGTAGAAGACTATATTTCAAATTGTGGTATTTGTGCCACGTGTAAACCATCACATCAATCTCCGATGGGACTTTTACAACCATATCCAGTTCCAGAAACCCCTTGGACTCATCTCGCAATGGATTTTATTGTCGATCTACCAAAATCTTTGTCCTACACCTCCATTTTTGTAGTAGTTGATCTACTAACAAAAATGGCGCATTTCATACCAGCTATAGGAGTACCCACTGCACAACAAACTTGCGACTTGTTTATCAGGAATGTTGTTAGATTACATGGGTTGCCTATGGTACTCCTTTCGGACAGAGGATCACAATTCACCTCTCGGTTTTGGAGACATTTATGTAATACTCTACAAGTAACTCAAAAGCTCACAACTTCTTATCATCCACAAACGAATGGACAGGCAGAGCGCACCAATCAGTGGTTGGAGCAATACCTCCGTTGCTTTTGCTCCAACCAACAGGATCAATGGGCTGACCATCTAGCTCTGGCAGAATTCGCCTACAACAACGCTAAGAATTCTTCAACTGGCTTTAGCCCTTTCTTTCTCAATCATGGACTCCATCCCAGAATCAGCTTCCTTCCTTATGCACCATCTCCCTGTCCTAAAGTCAACGACACTGTGAATGACATCTCCCAGACCTTGTCTGTTGCTCGAGACAACATAAAACATGCACAAGCATCCCATAAACGTTATTATGACTTGCGGCATAAGCCTCAACCTGTCTACCAGGTTGGACAACTAGTCTGGTTGTCAACAAAAAATTTGCGCTTACATACACCCTCCAAGAAAATGAGTAAGCTATTTATAGGTCCTTTTCCTATAATTGCCGTTAGGAATCCAGCTACTGTCACTCTACAACTGCCACACTCATATAAGTTGCACCCGACTTTCCATGTCTCCCTGGTTAAACCCTGTCTTTCCGACAGATTTACCGTGGATTCTGTTACACATGTTCTTTCCCAGGATTTGGAATATGAGATAGAAGCTATTCTTGACTCCAGGAGACGAAGGGGTGTTTTGGAATATCTAGTACGATGGAAAGGGTATGATCATTCTGAAGATTCATGGGAACCTGCTACTTCAGTCACGGCCCCCAGGTGTGTTTCACTTTTCCACCGTAGAAATCCGGATAGACCTTGTCCTTAGAACCCTCGCTGTGGGTGTTCTTGGGGGGGGGGATATGTCAGATCCTTCCTTTTTTCTCTGCTCACTGCCCCTTTAATGAATGCACCTGCCTATTTAAGACACACCTTTGCCTCTCTTCTATGCTGGATTATCTGCAATTCTCAGTGAACTGTGTGTGAAACTGAGCCAATCCGGCTCCACCTAATTTTCCCAGCATCTCAGAGCGGCACTCTCGCTCTCGCTACTAACCGCAGCTTGTACTTTCAGCTTGTCTCAGACCAGTATCGGCTGCTACCCGCTGACGTCATCAGCTACCGCCTGGAGCCATTCTCACACAGCTCCACGCTGCAAGCCGCAAACCTCCGCGGTCTCTCATATAACTTTGCACACCTCTGTTTCCAGGACTGATTAACAGGTCGTATGTTTACCAATACTATTACTTGAAACCTTATATTTCATTCGCTTCAGTATCTACCTTGATCAATATCTCACTGAATATCTGGACAGTATTATTGCATGAACCTGAACTTTAATCCTGCCTAATTAGTTTACTGCAGACTACAGTGTTTGTAGGATAAAACTATCTAGCTGGCAAATATTAATACAGATAGGTTAACCTAGCAAAAGTCTTATTCTGTTAACCAACCTGTAACACTATACATATTTTTTGTCAATTTCTATAATAATTGCTATAAGAAATCCTGTATGTTTCACTTCCCATAGTGAACAAACAAACAAGAAATATAATTATAACAGCACCAGAGCAATATCAAGCTAATACGATGCACTTACAAGATGGAATGCACCTCCAGGTGCAATACCAGCAATCTGGGACCTCACAGCACCCAGTGGACTGTTAACTCCAGAGCAGGAGCAATTGTACAAAAAACCCCAGCAGTGTATACTGATGGCATACAACACAAAAGCAAGTGTGTATAAAAAATACTTTATTTAAAATATGACGCGTTTCTCAGCCTCCTGTGGGCTGTTTCATCAGGCAATATAACACAATATTAAAAAACACTTATTTTAACCAGGTACAATAGCTATTAAATAGTTAATAACTATTTAATAGCTACCTAGTTAAAATAATTACAAAATTACCTATAAAATAAATCCTAACCGAAGTTACAATTAAACCTAACACTACACTATCAATAAATTAATGAAATAAAATACCTACAATTATCTACAATTAAACCTAACACTACACTATCAATAAATAAATTACATACAAATACCTACAAATAAATACAATTAAAGGACCAGTCAACACTGTAGATTTGCATAATCAACAAATGCAAGATAACAAGAAAATGCAATAGCACTTAGCCTGAACTTCAAATTAGTAGTAGATTTTTTTTCTGACAATTTTAACAGTTATGTCTTTTTCCACTCCCCCTGTACCATGTGACAGCCATCAGCCAATCACAAATGCATACACGTACCATGTGACAGCAATCAGCCATTCACAAATGCATACACACTTATTCTTGCACATGCTCAGTAGGAGCTAATGACTCAAAAAGTTTAAATATAAAAAGACTGTGCACATTTTGTTAATGGAAGTAAATTGGAAAGTTGTTAAAAATTGCATGCTCTATCTGAATAATGAAAGTTTAATTTTGATTGAGTGTCCCTTTAAATAAACTAACTAAAGTACAAAAAATAAAAAAAGTATATAAAAAATATTTTTTTTACAAACATTAGAAAAAGATTACAACAATTTTAAGCTAATTACACCTACTCTAAGCCCCCTAATAAAATAACAAAGCCCCCCAAAATAAATAAAAGCCCTACCCTATTCTAAAATAAAAATAGAAAAGCTCTTTTACCTTACCAGCCCTTAAAAGGGCCTTTTGCGGGGCATGCCCCAAAGAATTCTACTCTTTTGCCTGTAAAAAACCCCATACTATACCCCCCCAACATTACAACCCATCACCCACATACCCCTAATCTAACCCAAACCCCCCTTAAATAAACCTAACACTAAGCCCCTGAAGATCTCCCTACCTTGAGTCGTCTTCACCCAACTGGGCACCGATGGACCAAAAGAAGACATCCGGAGCGGCAGAAGTCTTCATCCTATCCGGGCAGAAGAGGACATCCGGACCGGTAGACATCTTCATCCAAGCGGCATCTTCTATCTTCATCCATCCGGAGCGGAGCCATCTTCTTCCATCCGACGCGGATCCATCCTCTTCTACCGACGCCTACTCGCCGAATGACGGTTCCTTTAAATGACTTCATCCAAGATGGCATCCCTCGAATTTCCGATTGGCTGATAGGATTCTATCAGCCAATCGGAATTAAGGTAGAAAAATTCTGATTGGCTGATGGAATCAGCCAATCAGATTGAGCTCGCATTCTATTGGCTGTTCCGATCAGCCAATAGAATGCGAGCTCAATCTGATTGGCTGATTGGATCAGCCAATCGGATTGAACTTGAATCTGATTGGCTGATTCCATCAGCCATTCAGAATTTTCCTACCTTAATTCCGATTGGCTGATAGAATCCTATCAGCCAAATGCAATTCGAGGGACGCAATCTTGGATGACGTCATTTAAAGGAACCGTCATTCGGCGAGTAGGCGTCGGTAGAAGAGGATGGATCCGCGTCGGCTGGAAGAAGATGGCTCCGCTCCGCTACGGATGGATGAAGATAGAAGATGCCGCTTGGATGAAGATGTCTACCGGTCTGGATGTCCTCTTCTGCCCAGATAGGATGAAGACTTCTTCCGCTCCGGATGTCCTCTTCTGCCCGGATAAGATGAAGACTTCTGCCGCTCCGGATGTCTTCTTTTGGTCCATCGGTGCCCGGTTGGGTGAAGACGACTCAAGGTAGGGAGATCTTCAGGGGCTTAGTTTTAGGTTTATTTAAGGGGGGTTTGGGTTAGAGTAAGGGTATGTGGGTGGTGGGTTGTAATGTTGGGGGGGTATTGTATGTTTTTTTACAGGCAAAAGAGCAGAATTCTTTGGGGCATGCCCCGCAAAAAGGCCCTTTTAAGGGCTGGTAAGGTAAAAGAGCTTTTCTATTTTTATTTTAGAATAGGGTAGGGCATTTTTTTATTTTGGGGGGATTTGTTATTTTATTAGGGGGCTTAGAGTAGGTGTAATTAGCTTAACATTGTTGTAATATTTTTCTAATGTTTGTAAATTATTTTTTTATTTTTTGTAACTTAGTTCTTTTTTATTTTTTGTACTTTAGTTAGTTTATTTAATTGTATTTATTTGTAGGTATTTGTATGTAATTAATTTATTGATAGTGTAGTGTTAGGTTTAATTGTAGATAATTGTAGGTAGTTTATTAAATTTATTTATTGATAGTGTAGTGTTAGGTTTAATTGTAACTTAGGTTAGGATTTATTTTACCAGTAATTTTGTAATTATTTTAACTAGGTAGCTATTATATAGTTATTAACTATTTAATAACTATTGTACATAGTTAAAATAAATACAAAGTTGCCTGTAAAATAAATCTAAATCCTAAAATAGCTACAATGTAATTATTATTTATATTGCAGCTATATTAGGGTTTATTTTACAGGTAAGTATTTAGCTTTAAATAGGAATAATTTATTTAATAAGAAATAATTAATTTTGTTAGATAAAAATTATATTTAACTTAGGGGGGTGTTAGGGTTAGATTTAGCTTTAGGGGTTAATAAATTTATTAGAGTATCGGCAAGGTCCGGTCGGCAAATTAGGGGTTAATACTTGAAGTTAGGTGTCGGTGATGTTAGGGAGGGCAGATTAGGGGTTAATACTATTTATTATAGGGTTAGTGAGGCGGATTAGGGGTTAATACATTTATTATAGTAGCGGTGAGGTGCGGTCGGCAGATTAGGGGTTAATTATTGTAGGTAGCTGGCGGCGACGTTGTGGGGGGCAGATTAGGGGTTAATAAATATAATATAGGGGTCGGCGGTGTTAGGGGCAGCAGATTAGGGGTACATAACTATAATGTATGTTGCGGCGGTGTACGGAGCGGCAGATTAGGGGTTAAAAAAATATGCAGGGGTCAGCGATAGCGGGGGCAGCAGATTAGGGGTTAATAAATATAATATAGGGGTCGGCGGTGTTAGGGGCAGCAGATTAGGGGTACATAGGTATAATGTAGGTGTACGGAGCGGCAGATTAGGGGTTAATAAGTGTAAGGTTAGGGGTGTTTAGACTCGGGGTACATGTTAGGGTGTTAGGTGCAGACTTAGGAAGTGTTTCCCCATAGGAAACAATGGGGCTGCGTTAGGAGCTGAACGCTGCTTTTTTGCAGGTGTTAGGTTTTTTTCAGCTCAAACGGCCCCATTGTTTCCTATGGGTGAATCGTGCACGAGCACGTTTTTGAAGCTGGCCGCGTCCGTAAGCACCGCTGGTATTGAGAGTTGCAGTGGCGGTAAATTATGCTCTACGCTCCCTTTTTGGAGCCTAACGCAGCCCTTCTGTGAACTCTAAATACCAGCGTTGTTTAAAAGGTGCGGGGGGAAAAAAGCACGCGTAGCTAACACACCCCTTTGGCCGTAGAACTCTAAATCTAGCGGATAGTCTGTTTAGGTGAAAATCTAAAAGATATAAATAATTATCTAAATTAATAAATATATAAGATAAGTTTATATAACGTGTGGTATAGTTATGTGTAACCATCAAATGATGTCATATTGTGCGATGATGGAAAACAAACACACACACACATATATATATATATATATATATATATATATATATATATACACAAACATACACATACAAGAGACATGCATATATATATATATACATATATATATATATATACACACACACATATATGTGTGTGAATATTAGTGAATAGATTAATTGTCACAAGGAATTCAGGGCAGACTGATGCAATATCAATCAGATCTTACCATATAGATGCTCAATAACCTGGATAAATGGTCAGAAAGCTGCCATATCCAGATTGTCATTGAGCCCATAAGGCTGAAGTGTTTTCAATTTCTTGATCCAATATGACTCTCTTTTCCTGAGAGTCATAAATGCATTACTGAAGGATCTAGATATCACTTCTATGGGTGTTATTTTCATTGGATTTTTCTGTTTCTTGTGATAAATCAAATAATGTCTAGAGACACTGTGAGATTTAGAATTATTTTTAATATTGTATGAATGTTCACCCCATCTTTTTTTAATCTTCCGACAGGTGCGGCTTATATATTGCACACCAAACCAAAAACGAGCAAATAAGAGCAATCCAAGGAGTGTATAAAATGTAGCATTTATTGAAGGTATTGCTTAAAATAAGGTCAAGTAGTAAATGAGAAGCATGAGCACCTCGGGGCTGGCAGGCTTACGCGTTTCGGCATTACACCGTAATCATAGCATAGTTTGCCAGTCCCAGGTGCAGAGTATATACACGGTTCAAATCAATATAATTGTTTAAAAAGTAAAAGGTAGGAACACGCCCACAAAGGTGACTCTTTCATGCCTGAGACAATATACAAGGTAGGTAATAGAGTAAACAATCACAATGTATTACACCATGAATAAAATACTTAACAACAAAGATATAAATCTATGATTCAATAAGTGCGAGAAAAGGGAAATTATAACAATGGCTTAACACTTGAGAATACTCAGTTTAATTCTATAAATACATAAAACATAATATGGATTAAGGTATACATAATATAACCGAATATAACCCAATAAGCAAAAGGGGAATACTGGCAGCATGTGAACACCTAATGTTAATTATAGATATCAATTTTATTTAATAAATTAATAAAATTAATCATGTATAGGTGCACAACATTTATAAGCCCATATGTATATATACATATACACACGCAGATCAGCTGTAAAGATGGGGTGAAACAAAAGTGTATACACCACCAAATGAAAGAATATATATATATCAAGCTCCACCCGCAACATGTATATATGTACATACAGAAGAAATTGGCCAGCTATTTATCCCATATTCCACCTAGATAGTAATAAAGGGATACTATGTTCCCGATACAACTTTAACAATTGGTTAATATGTCCATATATGTGTAAACATATGTAAATAAGTGGATGTCTCACACCCCTATAAGAGGAATATATAATGATGGATTTGATACCAAATCATTTTGGCCAGGAGACAAATTGGAGATATACTACTTAAGAGCATAAGTAAAATAATATAATAGTATAATATTACTGCTAAGGTTCTATTAGTTAATATAGACCAAAACAATACTGGGCAAAATGAAGAAGAGAAAGGAGGGCGAGAGTAGACAGATGCTGCAGACCCAATCAGTCAGTAGACCAGGGTACTCATTCCTAGTAGTTGATAAGATCAAATTCAGAATTTAGACCCTGGGGTACCCTGGTCTCCAGCTTAAAGATCCACAGCACTTTTTCGCAGCATGACTTCCCTATCGCCCCCTCTTTTGGGCCTTGGAATCATATCAATTGGTTGCCATGAGAAACAAGATAAATTTTGTTTATTAACCTTGGCAAAATGATTCACTATTGGTGTGGTAGCCTTGCCCACACAAATTGTAGAAAAATGTTCCCTCACCCTAGACCTAATGTCTCTAGTGGTGAGTCCAACATACTGTTTCCCACATCGTGTGCATGTGATACAATATATCACATATACCGACGTGCAATTTAAACAGAAATTAACCTCATAGGTTTTTCCTGTTACGGTTGATCCAAAATGATCAGATATAGTCAGGTACTCACAAGCCCCACATCTAGAGCTGCCACACCTATAGGATCCCTTACTTGTTAACCACGTACTGCCCTGGGTTAGTAGTTTTTTCAAAACTGTAGGAGACAGTATATTACCCAGGGTACGGTTCCTCCGGTATGAACACCTGAGGCCTTCCTGTACACATTTCATGAGTCTATCATCCGCAATTAGCATATTAAAATGGTGTTTGACAATTTTATACACATCTTCAAATTGGGTACTGTAGTCAGTAACAAATGTTGCTCCTACATTAGCTGTTGTCTTTTTAGATTTCTCTTTCAGAAGTTCTTCTCTATTTAGCCTTGTAACCTTACCATATGCTCTCTTTATAATTTTACGGTGGTAACCTCTTTGAGTCAAACGTCTGCTGACATCCTCCATTTGTACTTTACATTCAGTTTCATCTGAGCAATTCCTTTTAACCCTAATGTACTGTCCTTTCGCAATAGCGTATGGTACATGTTTTGGGTGGCAGCTCGAGGCATGTAATAAGGAATTGCCTGAAATTGGCTTTCTGTAAAGACATGTGGTAACTTCTCCTTCTCTCGTGCCAGTTAATGATACACCAAGAAAATTGATCTTATTCACATGGGTTTCAAAGGTAAAACGAATACACACATCATTGTCATTAATGTGTTGCACGAACAACCTCAAATCAATCTCACTTCCCTCCCAGACCAGGATCAAATCGTCAATAAAATGATGATAGAATGATATATTGCTCCTGTAGATGTTCTTATCTCCAAAGATGTGGGACAGCTCCCATCAACCCATGAAAAGGGGGGCAAACTTTGCCCCCATCGCTGTCCCACATCTCTGGAGATAAAACACATTCTCAAATTCAAAGAAATTATGTGTCAAAGGGAACTTTAACACACGTAGAATATAACTCTGAAATTCAACAGAAAATTCAGACCATTCCTCAAGAAAAAAAGCAACGGCTTCCATCCCTTTCTCATGAAGGATGGAGGAGTACAGAGCAGTAACATCTATAGTGGCCCATCTATGAATCTCCTCGTTCCATAGTAGATCTTTTGTTAGATTCATTAGATGCTTGGTATCCCTGAGGTAGCTGGGTAGTGCCTCTACAAACGGATGAAGTAGCATATCAACACATTGGGACAAGTGTTCAAACAAAGATCCAATGCCACTAACAATGGGGCGGCCTTTGACATTATTCAACGATTTATGCACCTTCGGGAGATGGTGGAAAACAGGCGTCACTGGATGTTCCACATAAATATACGTTGCAGTGTCCTGATCATAAAACCCATTTTCAACACCATCATCCAGAAGGTGCCACAATTCTCTATGAAAACGACAAGTAGGATTAGTGGATAGTAATACTATATAGGATACTTATAGGATACTATAAGAGTTACTATCTTCTAGCTGACGAAGTGCTTCATTTATATATTCAATCCTGTCCAGGACCACTATAGAGCCCCCTTTATCCGCATTGCGTATGACAATGTCTGGATTACTGGCTAGTTGTTTAAGAGCCTCTTGTTCACTTTTTTTAAGATTATTGGGGGACTTATTAGTGGAATCTGCTAATGACTTACGGTCTCTCTCCACTCTTTCATAGAATGTATCCACAATATTACCCCTACTGTGTATGGGATAAAATTTGGATGGAGGCTTGATACCTTTTACACATTTTATTTGGGTATCCAAGTTAGGCCCTTCACAGTCTTACATATTGCACCCCACATTTACAGTTTAAAAGGTAAATGACAAAAGATGTTTCACATGTCATAAAACCTTTAATGTTAAAAATTTCTCCCGTAGTGGATGATGTAAAAGTGGAGGCCCTATGGGATATAAAGCAACACATCCCACATCTTTTCCTGCAGCACTTGGATATTTTATTTCTAGGGTTACTATTGCCCCTAAGATTAATTGATAAAGTGTTGCTATGGAAATATTTATCCCTAACGATCTTGCTAGGGGCTAAGGCAGTTTTTAAAGTGGGTGCTCTTCTATATACCACTTTGGGTTTATTGCCTATTATTTTCTTGAGAGTGGGGTCATTAGTTAAAATAGGCTAATGTTTGATGAGGATCTTGTTAATAGCATGATGGTTAGAATTGTATCTTGTGATAAATAGTGGAGGATTCAGTTCTTTAAATGTTTCTTGATTTCTATGTTTCTTGTTAAAATAACTAGACCTATCTTCATTTCTGACTCTACTTATTTCATGATTAATTAGATCTTGTGGGTAGCCTTTTTCTAAAAATCTATACCCAATCACTTGAGCTTGAATGTCAAAATCCTCTATTCTGGAACAATTCCTCCTAATTCTCCTGAGTTATTCATAGGGGACATTCATCTTCCAACACTTGTAATGATGATTAGTCTCGAAGTGGAGAAAACTATTACAGTCGACACTTAAAAAAAAGGTTTGGAAGAGACTTTACCATCAGTAGTCCTCCCTAAGATAATATCAAGGGATTCAATTTAATCACGTTTGATGTTATGGGTGAAGGAAATTCCAAAAGTATTATTATTCAAATGACCAATAAAGCTGTGAATATTATCTTCAGTCCCTTTAAAGATGAAAAGAAGATCATCTATGTAACGGCCATAGAACACCAGGTTCGCTGCATACTGAGAATCATAGATATATGTTTGTTCAAAACTTCCCGTGAACAAATTAGCGAAACTCGGAGCGAACCTGGTGCCCATGGCCGTTCCCTTGATCTGGAGGTAGTATCTGCTTTGGTAAAGAAAATAATTGTGCTTTAAAATAAAGCTTATCAATTGAATAATAAAATCCACTTGTTTATGTGGCATATACATGTCTTGTTACAAATAAGACTGTACTGCTCTTATTCATATTTCATGTTGTATGTTGGAATAAAGTGCCCCAACATTGCAGGTAAACCACCAACAGTGCTCATCTAGAGTGCAGTCTTTTAATTTTAGTATTAAATCAGTGGAATCTCTTATAAATGATGGAAGAGAGATCACAGATTTTTGCAAAAAATGGTCAATATAAGCCTGTAAGGCTCCCTATCCCTGCAATAATGGGTCTACCTTGGGGTTTCTGGGGGTCCTTATGGACTTTTGGTAAATGATAATAGAAAGCGGTACAAGGATATTTGGGGAGACAATAGTCCCTTTCATGTTTGTTCAAAATACCCATGTCCATACTTTCCTGTAAAACATTCTGTAACTGATTATGAAACCTAGAAGTGGGATCTCAACACTCAATATTATGAAGTCTCAAGACTTCATAATATTCTGTATCATTCAAAATTCGGTTGGCTTCTAAAATATAGTCTTGCATGTTTTGCAAGACTATCCCCCCACCCTTGTCTGCCTGTCTAATGACCAGGTCAGATCTATTAATAAGGATAGCTAGAGCTTTCCGTTCATTGGAGTTTAGATTATTTTTGTACCTCAATTTTTTCTGTTTCTTAGCTAGTTTTTCTATATCCTCAGGGACAAGGTTAGCATAAATATCAATATGATTCCCAGTGCTCTTAGGAGGAACAAAAGTAGATTTGGGTCTGAGATTGGTATGAATATATTCATCATAGAGATCTTCCATGAGCGTACCGGGTTCATAAGTAATACAACCCTCGCTCAAATGGGCATCCATCAAATCAGTAGTAATGGGTCTCATATTCTCATTTTTGAGACGTTTATCGGCAAAATATTTCTGTAAAGAGAGTTTCCTAACATAGCTGTTGACATCAACAAAAATCTCATAAACATTAAAATGATTGGAAGGACTAAACGACAAACCTCTGTCACAGGGGCCCATTTATCAAAGGGCTTGCGGACCTGATCCGACACTGCGGATCAGGTCCGCAAGACCTCGCTAAATGCGGAGAGCAATACGCTCTCCACATTTAACATTGCACCAGCAGCTCACAAGAGCTGCTGGTGCAACGCCGCCCCCTGCTGACTCGCGGCCAATCGGCCGCCAGCAGGGAGCTGTCAATCAACCCGATCGTATTCGATCGGGTTGATTTCCGGCGGTTCCTGTCCGCCTGCTCAGAGCAGGCGGACAGGGTTATGAAGCAGCGGTCTTTAGACCGCTGCTTCATAACTTGTGTTTCTGGCGAGTCTGAAGACTCGCCAGAAACACGGCCCTTCAAGCTCCATACGGAGCTTGATAAATGGGCCTGTAAGACTCTAATCTCATCATCAGAAAGTGTATGTGATGAGAGATTGAAAATACCTTTCTTGAGCCTCTCTAGTTTTTCCTTTTTGCGGGTGACGGATTTACCTCTGGCTCCTCGTTTCCGAAAGGTCTTTTTTGTCTTTGGGAGAGGGGAGGTCCCATGGGTCCTTGCCAGACTGGAGGATCCTGATGGGAATGGCTCACCACTAAAAAAGGCGCTTGTGGAGTATTACTGTTAGTATCATAATTGTTCTCATTATCAATATTGTGTAATATTTGATATCTATTGGGATGTAAAAAGTGATGTTGTGTTCTTTGATCAGTATCTTGTAGCCCCATAGTATTATTTTGTTGTCTTCTATCACTATACTGAGTGGGTGATGGAGTATTGTAAGCCCCATTGGGGTATTTACCAGAGTGCGTATAATACTTGTTAATATGATCCCTATTCCTATAGTGGGACTGATATGATGTATATTCCCTATTTCTATAATTGGAGTGATGTGTGATTGAATTAGTGGAGTGATATGTCTTGTTGGAAGGTGTATATATTTGGTTAGTATGATTCCAGGAATTGTTTCTATTGTCTGATAATGGCCGGCCCCCACTATTCTGTTGATGTGGTAAGGGGGCAGAGCGACTCCGCTCTCCTATTGTTTGCCAGCCCCCATTATGGCTCAGTCTGTTGTTACTCATATTATTAGATGAGGAATTGGGCCTAGATGTTCTATTTATACGATTATAGGTATAAACCTGACCTTTGGAGTAGTCCTCATTATCTCTCTCCATTTTCTTGTTTTTGTTTGTGATAATTTGTTGTTGATATTCATCAGCTTTATCATACGTATTTTTCCTCAGATTCTCAAATTGGGGGGATGATTTATGTACATCTATATGCTTTTGTAATTTATCAATTTCAAGCCCTACTTCATCTACTAATACTTGTCTATGTTTGATTAAAATATCCATAAGGGTCATAGAGCAGGTATTCAAAGCATTCTCCCAGTCTTTAAAGGGACAGTACACTGTAAAATTGTTTTTCAATAAATGAATTTTAAATGACTTGTTATACCAACTGCAGAGTATAAAATATTTGAGAAATTGCATTTTCCGGTTTATTTGTGTATCTGAAGTAGCTGGTTTTGTGCTTTGAAACCACAGCCTATTACAATGGGTTGAGCTTCAGGTATTATCAGATCTCATTATGTTATCACTTTTATGTACACAGATTTGCTTCCTTATCTTATATTAGTCTGGAACACCAAAGCTCAATACATAGAGAGAACAATGGAAATTATAATTTTATTACTTAACTATCATGCCCCCCACTGAGGGTGTAATCTCTTCTGCTGGCTGTGTTTACTTAGGCTTGTCAATAGCGTATACCCCAGTATCAAAACTTTCAGTATAGGTTGGGAAACCACAAGCTAAATCAGCTATTTCAAATGATGAAATATGAGTAAAGGAGCTACTTGCAACCAATTTAATACACTCTAGCAGGTAAAAAGGATCATTGGGAATAATTTAAAGGGGAGAAAGTTTTTGGGTGAACTGTACTTCTTCATTATTTTTGAAGGAGCAAATTTTAAACAGCCTAAGTCCCCTAGGAATTTGATTTTTATTTTTGTATTTTTCAAAGTGTCCAAATCCCACCAATGTCTGTGTTCAGTCTTCAGTAAGGACTCAAGCATGTTAAAAGAAGACTGCAGAGACAGAGGTGGGTTGGATATACCAGAACCAGATTGTTCTGTATTCACCCTCCTATTTGCACGTTCTGATGAGGATAACATAATAAAGCAGTATAGTGAGGATTAAGGCAGATCAGAAAAAATGAGGCCTCCACCCAGTTAGCAAAATAGTAATACAGATAACACTTACTATATACAAATAATAGTCCAGAATGCAGCTACCCCTAGTGGCGACCTATATAGAGTATACACTGCTGGGGTTTTTTGTACAATTTTTGGGGCTGCTGCAGTCCTGCTCTGGAGTTAACAGTCTACTGGGTGGCTGTGAGGTCCCAGATTGCTGGTATTGCACCTGGAGGTGCATTCCATCTTGTAAGTGCATCTTATTAGCTTGATATTGCTCTGGTGCAAACGTTACTGGGCTATGTTTTTATTAGTCCTTTGCTTATATAGGCCTCAAACCATAGGCTCGCCTAAGGACAACTGACTGGATCTCTGCTGGGAGATATCAGTGAGCTGGACCGCTGTGAAGCTCCAGTCTGTTCCATTAGCACCACTAGGTGCGCTCTGTTTGTGAGTATACTCATATATCTGTACTTGATTATACCCTCGCTTGGTAGTACTAGGCCATGGTGGCGCCTCTGTTCTTCTTTCTCTAAATATATATATTTATATACAATATATAAATGTACCAGTCACACACACATATATATATATATATATATATATATATATATATTTATACAGTATATATATAATTAATTCCATATTTAATTTATCTACACATATAGTTATTTTAAAACATATGATTCTTATACACACATAATGCAATATTGGTCATATACACTGGTTATCAGTTAATTATTTTTACAGCATTGGGATACAATTTTTTTTTTCTACAATTTTTTTTTTATACAATTCAGACTTTTAATTTCTTACATTTCAAAATTGTATTTCCTCCCTTAAAACAGACATTTGTCAGGCATCTCATTAACATGTGAATGAGGGCCCATTTGTTTTTAAGTTTATCCACCAGAGCTCCTAGACAATGGGACTCCACCTTTTGAGTTGGAACAACAGTTCTCTCTGTTCTGTTGACAAAGCCCCCAGGTGATTTCCTGTTAAGAGGTAGATCCTGGACACATGCTTTTGTTATCTTATGAGTCATGGACAAATGTTTAATTTCCATTAAATTGTGTCTATAAGATAAGGTCTTAACAACAATTGGTGTAGTTTGATTGAATTTTAGAGACTGGGTGTCGCAGAAGTTTTAACAATGGGGGCTGAGGAGGAAGTTTTTTTTAAAACTGGTTTAACTCATTGAATAGACTTTTATAGCATATTTTGCAATTTTAAAACTATGGTGTTTCTGTTATCAGGAATGTAATATTTTTCCCTGTGCCTATAATGATAAGAAATTCAATATTTTTCCTGGTGCCCATGCCTCAACATATCCCCTTTCCAATTTCTCTATTGGATGCATATGGAGGGATTGGCTTGAATCCTTTGATAGTTTGTGCAGGAAAAATATAGTTGTTGTTGCAACGGATGATCTTAGGTTCTTGGTTTTAGTTCCTTGAAAGCAAACATGCAGGCTTGGTATACTCGTCCTTTGGTATCTTCAGTCAGCAATCCCTCTCCATTTCCTGGCTGCCCTGCAGCATCGGGGAGAGGAATCTCTGGCTGAGAATACTAGACAGGTTTGGAAATTTCTTTTTTTTTTAAATGTCTGTTTATTTTTTTTTTAAGAGAATATGGAACAGAGTCATCCACATAATAATTTCAAACATGATATACATTTAAAAAAATAAGGAAATCCATAGAGTCTAGACATTTTCTTGAAACAATATATACAGAATCATCTACATTGAAATATCCTACCCAATGCATATTTCATCGAAGAATTGTCACAAAATATACACAATGAAAACTCCATATCCTACATTGCTTATCCTACTAAAAAAAAAAAAAATTATTTACTGGAGACTATATTCCGGCAAAGTTTAATTCCTAACTCCTGGTCATGAACTCAGACCATCCATCCCAGGAGGGAAGGGAGAGAGAGCGGGAGAGAGAACAAAAAAAAAAAAAAACCCAGAAATTAAATTCTTCTACCTACTGTTCCCCTCCCCCTTCTCTCTAACTTTCAGTTTTTATCTGGAACTCGCCCAGTTCAAAGGGAGAGCCCCCGATACTATCATATTCAAAAAGGGTAGAGTATCTTGGAATGGGGCTATAATCTGCTGTTGTAATGGTAGCGGTAACCTGCATATGTATTTTTTCCATTTCTTAAAGAATAATCCTATCTGTTTATCAGTCCTGTTTGCTCTAAGATAATCTGCGATCTCATGTGATTCTGAAATTCTTTTAAAGAAGGGGAATTTTTCTGTTTCCAACCTTTACATATTAGATTCCTAGCTAGCAAAATCGTTAAGTTAATAAACTGTCTATCACTCGGAGTCTGAGCAGGGTGTAAAAAAAAATATGTGTAGCATTTCATTCAATCTTAGTCGACACATTCTGTCCAATGCTGTATTTTCCTCCAATATTGTACAATTTCGGAAAATTCCAAAAACAATGTATCAAATTAGGGTTTGGATTATGGCATTTTGGACATATACTCTGTTGTGTAGACCACCTAGCAATTATGGCTGGGGTTAAATAAAAATTGTTTATGAGCTTATATTGTGTCTCCCGTAAATTAACTCTGTCTGATGCTTCCATAGTCCTTACAAGACTATCTGATATATCTTTATTTTGTATGTCCGGAAAATATAATGTATATTTCCTTTTAATCTGATTTAAATGCTCAGCTCCCTCGTATTTCATGATATATCGATACCAGATTGTTATGGATCTAATTCCGGCTTTGGGTTTGGAAATTTCATAGTGGAGCCAGCAGCAAGATGATGGATCACGTGTGATCAACTTGTTATCGGATCCGGATAGAGCAGCAATTTCAAAAACTCTTGTGTTGAGTCTTTATCTCAACATATCATATCAGGTATAGGCCAAATAACTGCCTGTCAAGCCAAGGATTTCAGTTCACCTCCATTGCGCATTTGGTGCAGGAAGTGTAATCCTATAATAACCCCCTTTGCGTTGGTAAATTTGTATGCAATTCCAAGGCACTCCTTTAATCATGGTGTCTTTTGGAAACATGTTGACTTTCTCTTGGGGTTTATCAGAATGCCTTAAAACATTGTGGCATTGGTGAGTCTTCAGTCCTGTGGACCCTTTAGGGGTGGTATCCCCTTCCTTTTGGGGTTTGGTCACTGGCAGGACCTCTGCTGTCATCTCGTGGGATCCTGTCGTCATCTCATGGGTTCCTGCTGTCATCTGATGGGTTCCTGCTGTCATCTCATGGGATTCTGCTGTCATCTGGTGGGGTCCTGCTGTCATCTGGCTGTCTTCCTGTAGACCTCTGGATTGAAGTGTAGTCCTCTTCTGTGCTCACAAGGTAGTTGTTCAATCTGGGCTCACAACCTATGTTCCTCATCTGATGGCATCATTCTCATCATCAACAGGTCTGGATCGGATCGTGTTTTTACTAGGAAGAGATAACTGACTAGTATCTGGAATTCACCCTTCAAACATATCATCAAGTATTTACATTCTTGACCCACTGAGCTACTTTATTTCTATCTGATCTTCTACCCTTCACTACTGTGGTATAGGTATATCATTTAATCCCACTTCTATGATTTGTAATTGGGACCTAGGATGGCACGCTCGCAACTGATTAATGTGGACCCACTTATCCATAAAACTATCATTTTTGGGGATACTTATTTTATAGGCCACTGGAGATATTTTGTCTGTAATGACAAAAGGACCCTTCCATGATGGAAGAAATGTATTAACCTGATCTCTTCCAAAGTTATAAAGATAAACTTTATCATTTACTTCATATTCCCCACGATATCTAGCTTTTAAAGTTTTCTTTTCATTTTGGCATTTTTTATAATAATATTTCATTATATTAATTTAAAGCAGAAATATTTTTATTAGCTTCTAGAATCTCTACCTTTCCGTTAATAAAGGCTTCTTCAAATTCTCGCAATGAATAATTTTCACCCCTTAGCTGTCCTAATTGTCTGTCTTGTCCTACCATTTGGCTAGACATCTCACAGCTCAAATACATTAGGATCGGCCAAGTTTTAAAAAATGATTTTGTCACGTTCTCTTAATTCCGTGCATTTATTAAGCTTCAGTAAAACTTGGTATAATTCACCATCTTCAACCCACATATCTTTAACTAAACCTTTGGATTTAGCTTTAAATCCCTGAATATATGTGTGTACATCATCCCCAATATCAAGCCTGTCCATGAGGTGGCTCATGGCTTCGAATTTAAGTGTTCCTGCCTGAACCATTTAATGAACAGAGGATCTTGGGGAGGGCACATTTTCATCATATACAGAAGCGCTAGCATTGCTTTTTGTTGAGTACATAGCTATTTTCGTATGGTATCTTTTTGTTGAGGACATAGCTATTTTTGTATGGTATTTAATAAGATAAAAATACTTGTTTAATCACTGTTTGCACAGTATAATTTTGTAATTAAAATACAAATTTACTACGCAAAATAATATCGCTGTGAAAAGTATCACTGATCATCAGCCATGCCTCCAAGGTGTTGTATATATTAATTATGACTAGTTCGGCAGTAACCTCCAACGTGTTATATATATATATATATATATATATATATATGTTACTAAATAATTTACTATTGTCTCATCGGTAATCTCCCATATATTATGTCTTTTTAAACACAGCGAATTATGTTTGTGGAGTAAAGAGGATTCAGTTTGGAAAAATATATACAGATTTATTAAACATTAAACAAGCTAACAAGCGATATACAACTTAATTATACACAAAACAAAATCTCTGACATGAGATGAAATAAAATCTACTATTTTGCTTAGTTTTGATACTATGGGTACAAATCTAACAGTGAAGTCTATAACAAAATAAAATAAATCAGCATGAACCAACTATGCAATATGTATTACTAACAAAGATTATTTAATACAATCTTAGCCAAATATTACCATTAAGATTATATCTGGATACTTAGCAATTTATAGCCATTAATCAGATTTAAAGGTATGGCTATAGCCAGTAAGTGATTTAAAAAGAATAAAACTTTTATGATGCCTCAACATCAAGTCTCAGCCTTAGAGAATACAATACCACTAAAATTAAATATATTTAATTATAATACCCGGAGATTTCCTTACAATATGCTGAATTAACTAACACTATCCATAACAAGATTTCTTGTATTGTTAGATGAATTAGATTCCTAGACAATATAAGACCAGATTATGGGGTAAGTATGTATATATAAAAAATTGGGCCTATAACCATCTAATACAAATCTTAATAAAGATCTTAAATGCAACTTTTCATACTTCCCCAAATGTTTGCTCCTCCAAGCCCTGGGTTATCAATAATCAAACTCTTTGTTTCCTCTGCATTCGGTCCCCAAAACCTCTTAATCCACAAGTAAAATAGGCAAAAAGTTTCCAAGGATATCAAAAATATGAGATGGGTAACCAGGATTCCAAAGTTCTATTTCAGGGGAAAATTGGACAGCACTTTGCCCTCACTTTAATGCAACCCAGAGTTTTTTTCTGTGAGTGCTCAGTGACCCAATTTATCCTGAACTTCAACTCCTCCCCAAACTCTAACAGCCATTCACAGATGTGTGAGGATCTGTAATACTTTGATTGGCTGAATGCTAATTAGCCCCTGGGAATAATTATCTCAATGCTAAGTATAACTGGCTATACTTTCACTAATTCACCACAAGATGGCGATAGTGAGTTGTGCTATAAAAGTGAACTAATTCTTACATTTATTCTGTTCAGCACTCATTCTTCATATATCATTTTTCATATATCATACACACACACATATATATATATATATATATATATATATATATATATATATACAGTATATATATGTCTACTTATACATAACACACACATATATATATATATATATATACATATATATATATATATATATATATACATACATACATACATACATGCATATGTATACATACATATGTATACTTATATCCCTGTCTATTTACATGCATGCAAGTATATTTCATTTAATATATATATATATTTTTTTTGTTTAACTAAAATGTTACCAGTTTAAAATAAATCCTTATGACTTAGACATCAGGCATACACGTAAATATGATTTTCTTATGTGGGCATCTCATATATAAGTGTATGTTACAGATGAGGTATAATGAATTATATAGTATTTTACAATAGTCTCTCATTGGTATAGTTTAAACTGTCATGACTTTTCAATGCATGATGATACCTGGGAATATAATTTGGTCAGGTAACCAGTATATATATATATATATATATATATATATATATATATATTTATATACAATATATAAATGTACCAGTCACACACAACTATATATATATATATATATATATATATATATATATATATATATATATATATATATATATATACAGTATATATATATATATATATACAGTATATATATATATACAGTATATATATATATATACACATATATATATATATATATATATATATATACTCCTCCAAACAAATGCACTCACAGGACTTTTTAGAAGTGAACAAACCTTGTTTCTATTGGAACGTTTTCGGGGAGAGGTTCCCCTTCATCAGCATAAAATAAATGACAAACATACACACCTAATATACACATATGTGATTAATCAAATTGTGAATACCTGTGTACACTCAGTGAAAGCACCAATCTGCCGTGTTGGAACGCACGCCATTCTATAGTACTTATTAACCCCTAATCTGCCACCCCCAATGTCGCCACCACCTACATAAATTTATTAACCCCTAATCTGCCGCCCCCAATGTCGCCGCCACCCACCTACACTTATTAACCCCTAATCTGACGCCCCCATTGTCGCCGCCACCTACCTACACTTATTAACCCCTAATCTGCCACCCCCAACGTCGCCGTCACCACTATACTAAAGTTGTTAACCCCTAAACCTCTGGCCTCCCACATCACTAACACTAAATAAATATATTAACCCCTAAACCTAAGTCTAACCCTAACACCCCTAACTTTAATATAATTAAAATAAATCTAAATAAAAATTACTATTATTACCTAAATAATTCCTATTTAAGACTAAATACTTACCTGTAAAATAAACCCTAAGCTAGCTACAATATAACTAATAGTTACATTGTAGCTATCTTAGGTTTTATTTTTATTTTACAGGTAAGTTTGTATTTATTTTAACTAGGTAGAATAGTTAGTAAATAGTTATTAAAGGGACACTGAACCCATATTTTTTCTTTTGTGATTCAGATAGAGCATGCAATTTTAAGCAACTTTCTATTTTACTCCTATTATCAATTTGTCTTCGTTCTCTTGCTATCTTTATTTGAAAAAGAAGGCATCTAAGCTTTTTTTTAAGTTCAGAACTCTGGACAGCGCTTTTTTATTGGTGGATGAATTTATCCACCATTCAGCAAGGACAACCCAGGTTGTTAACCAAAATTGGGCCGGCATCTAAACTTACATTCTTGCATTTCAAATAAAGATACCAAGAGAATGAAGAAAATGTGATAATAGGAGTAGAATAGAAAGATGCTTAAAATGTAATGCTCTATCTGAACCACAAAAGAAAACATTTGGGTTCAGTGTCCCTTTAACTATTTACTAGCTACCTAGTTAAAATAAATACAAAGTTACCTGTAAAATAAAACCTAACCTGTCTTACACTAAAACCTAACATTACATGAAAATTATATAAATTAAATTACAAAAATACATTTATCTAAATTACAAAAAATAATAAACACTAAATTACACAAAATAAAAAAGAAATGAACAAATATGTAAACTAATTACACCTAATATAATAGCCCTATCAAAATAAAAAAGCCCCCCCCCCCCAAAATAAAAAAAACCCTAGCCTACACTAAACTGCCAATGGCCCTTAAAAGGGCCTTTTGCTGGGCATTGCCCCAAAGAAATCAGCTCTTTTACCTGTAAAAAAAAAATACAAACAACCCCCAACAGTAAAAACCACCACCCACACAACCAACCCCCCCCCAAATAAAAACCTACCTAAAAAACCTAAGCTCCCCATTGCCCTGAAAAGGGCATTTGGATGGGCATTGCCCTTAAAAGGGCAATTAGCTCTTTTACGGTGCCCAAAGTCCCTAATCTAAAAATAAAAACCCACCCAATAAACCCTTAAAAAACCTAACACTAACCCCGAAGATCCACTTACAGTTTTTGAAGACCGGACATCCATCCTCATCCAGCCGGAAGAAGTCTTCATCCAAGCGGCAAGAAGTCGTCCTCAAGGCAGGCAGAAGTATTCAAGCAGACGGCATCTTATATCTTCATCCTTCCGACGCGGAGCGGCTCCATCTTCAAGACATCCGGCGCAGAGCATCCTCTTCTTTCGATGGCTATCAAAGAATGAAGTTACCTTTAAATGACGTCATCCAAGATGGCGTCCCTTGAATTCCGTTTGGAATTAAAGGGTAAAAAATCTTATTGGCTGATGCAATCAGCCAATAATATTGAGCTTGCATTCTATTGGCTGATTGGAACAGCCAATAGAATGCAAGCTCAATCCTATTGGATTTAAAAAACTTTCTAATTGACTTTTATCATCAAATGTTGTTCTTTTAATATTCTTAGTTGAAGGCTAATACAATGTAGACTCATATGGTAATTTCTAAGTCCTTGAAGGCCGCCTCTAATTTTAATGTATTTGACAGTTTTTCACAGCTAGAGGGCATTAGTTCATGTGTTTCATATAGATAACACTGTGCTCACGCAAGTTATTTAAGAGTCAGCACTAAATTGCCTGTAATGCAAGCCAGTCAAAAGATCTGAGATAAGGAGGCAGTCAGCAGAAGCTTAGATACAAGGTAATTACAGAGGTAAAAAGTTTATCAATATAAAGAACAGTGTTGGTTATGCAAACCTGTGGAATGGCAAATAAAGGGATTATCTATCTTTTTAAACAATAACATTTTTGGTGTTTACTATCCCTTTAATTGTGACTAGACTGTCCCTTTAAGATGAGACCTCTGCGACTAGGGTTGCCACCTCGGCCATGTTTTCCTGGACACTTATGAGTTACACATGCTGCAGGGTGTGCAGGGAGGAACATGAATAATGCTGTCCAGGATCACTATTTTTTTTGCTGTCCAGCAGCACAATGCATGTTTCCCTCTGAACACCCTGCAGCATGTGTAACTCATAAGTGTCCAGGAAAACATGGCCGAGGTGGCAACCCTATCTGCGACCCCTCTGATCTGTGAGTGTGCACTGTGACAGGGTGTTAGAATACCGGAAAATGCAAGATGGTGGTGACCAGTGTGAGACAAGGTACTAGCGACATACTTGCAACATTATCTGATTGGTTCTGCTTCCTGTACATTACGGAAACACGGACCAATCAAATAATGCAACAAAGGCATAGGGCAGATACGCTCGGGCGCCGCAACCGCCTCTGGGAACCTAACCATGGTTCCCATCCCCCCACGACGTGCTTTTGCAGGTTTCCAGATAGAATGCGGGTAAAAGCACGTAGTGGGGGGATGGTTAGGTTCCCAGAGGCGGTTGCGGCGTTTTAGGCTCTGATTAAAACAGGAACGTATCTGCCCTCTGCCATTTTTGCATTATCTGATTGGTCCGTGTGTCCGTGATGGACAGGAAACACAGCCAATCAGATAATGTTGCAAGTGTGTGGGGAGACAGGGCTTCACTGCAACCCTAGCTTCACCATCTGACAATTTTAAGGGGTTACAGTAAGACAACTTTTGAAAAAAGCAGTCAGTAACCATTATTTTTTTATATTTGTTCTCAGTTATTTACTGTCCCTTTAAAAGGGAAAATTATATTCTATTGTACAGTCAAAATTATTGTATGAATTTCATTTAAATTTGCATATTTTGATGATCTTGACAGACTCAGGTGAAAGTGAAAAACTCATTTAACTTTGCAGTATTAATGAAACACATCTAAAATCCAGCTTGTAACACGGACCTCTGAATACAGTTAAAATCAATTCACCCTGTTTTAAATAAATAATGATAACAAATTAACAAACCATAACAATTCTGCCCATGGCAATTACACAAGTTGCAATATTTATTATTAAAACCAGTCATACAGCAGCCTACAATGTCAGAATTAGAATTATGGTTTAATAACAAAGCATATGATAAACTGCTTTAAAAATAAATTAAATTCGGAATCTCAAATATTAATTTTAGGAAACTGTCAAACACCAACAAGAAGAGCATAAAGGAATGCGATACTTTACATTATTTCACTTTACTGTAATTTTATAGACGCTCCCTTTACGTGTTGCAGGAGAAACAGAGTTTATTGTTGCTCCCTACAAGGAACAAGCAGTCACATGACCAACTGTTGCAGCTTCATTTCTCTTATGATTTCTTTTTGTAGCGTTGAACTTTAGTTACTAACACATTTTTAAAATTGCACTGTAGAAAACGAGGGAAAGCATTTGCCTTCAACTTTACAAAGAAATACTAAATAAACTATTGATTAAAGCAACGTTCTGGATAGAAGAAATAGTTTTTGTTGAGCAAAGTGAAGTAAATAAGGTAAGAGCTGCAGTGTTTATATAGTTAGGTTCCAGCAGTAACCGATGCAGATCACTTTATTGCAATTCATGTGCTCTGTACAAAGAGCAAATGTGAGAGCTGTGGCTGACAGAAGATTAGAAGGTTAATTAGTGATGTGGCATCTGTCTTGCATTCTTCTACTACTTGTGTATACTTTGGAAAGTTTCGTTTTTTTTAGTAGACTGAAGTGTTCGTGAAATGTATCAATTCCACTTCCTTTTGTAATTGTGCAAGCGCGTCCAAGATAACCTGTGATTAAGGGGGCATATCTTAATACTTTTGGTGATTTGTTATTATTGTCTGGCTAAGTATTCATTTTTTTAAATAAGGAATATATATATATATATATATATATATATATATATATATATATATATATATATATATATATATCTCCTTTATTTTATTATAAATTGTATGTATTGTTTAATGGGATTTTTTTACTATTTGGTTTAGTCTAGGTTGTGTTATATTATTGTTTGTATTAATAGTATTTAAGAGCCATTATAGTGAAAAAAATAAGCAAAACCATCAAAGGGATTAAACACACAGGTAAAATACTTCCTAGGTGCTGCAGAGATCTGCTGGTCCTGAGTGGGACTGTGATCTTCCAATAAACAGTGCTAGTTGCTCAGCTGGGGTGGTGTGACCAGTCCTGCTGATTCGGTCTGCATAAGTTTCCATTCTGGACCAGCAGTTCTCTGCAGCTCCTGAGTAGTGCTTTACCCAGGTGTTTAACCCATGTGCAGGGTTTAAATACATAGATTTGCAGGGTTGTTTGTGATAGAATTACATGCTCTAACCAATGAGAGCATGTCATTTTTTCATTAAAAGAGCCATATAGTGAAAACATGATAACCAGCCCTTGGAATTACAAAAACAAAAATTGTGGCCTTTCAAAAGAAAAGTTTACCACCTCTTTTAAAGCATAATCATAGTTTTGACGATGCAGACTTTAATATTAATGAAGGCTAACTAATCTAGCATTCAGTCTGGCCCCCAGCTCTTGCAGATTTCTCTAAGTAAGCATCAGGTGCTATTATAGTAAGGCTGCAACACCTAAGCTGTTATCCTCAGTTCCAGTGCAATCACAGCTGCCCCTTGCTATGGAGGAGAAATAGATGGTGCATTTGTCAACGCTATCTCTCCCTTGTGGTATTGAACACCTGGGTGCATCTTCTTAATGATAACATCTTAGGTGATATAGCCATTGGTCAACTCTATTTTAAAAAAAAATATGTCAGAACTTGGGCCCATCCAGAGGAGGAAACACACCACAATATAATGCTTAGTAAGATAATCTGACAATTTCATGATGGCTTGTTTTTGAGAATCGGGCCCAGAGTCAGCAGTGACTTGTATGACAAGTCACTGATGCAATACACACCAGCTCGCTAAGCAGGCATAGTGTTAAACCCTGATTCTCTAGTCGCATATAGCATATGTGTGTATGCCGCAGAAACAGTAATAACTTTTACTAGAGACATTGTTTCTTGTGGAAGAATATTGCAAAATACCATTTGATCCCTTTAAAGGGACAGTCTAGGCCAAAATAAACTTTCATGATTCAGATAGAGCATGTAATTTAAAAAAAATTCAAATTTTACTTTTATCACCAATTTTGCTTTGTTCTCTTGGTATTCTTAGTTGAAAGCTTAACCTAGGAGGTTCATATGCTAATTTCTTAGACCTTGAAGCCCACCTCTTTCAGATTGCATTTTAACAGTTTTTCACCACTAGAGGGTGTTAGTTCACATATTTCATATAGCTAACACTGTGCTCGTGCACGTGAAGTTATCTGGGAGCAGGCACTGATTGGCTAGACTGCAAGTCTGTCAAAAGAACTGAAAAAAAGGGGCAGTTTGCAGAGGCTTAGATACAAGATAATCACAGAGGTTAAAAGTATATTATTATGACTGTTGGTTATGCAAAACTGGGAAATGGGTAATAAAGGGATTATCTATATTTTAAAACAATAAAAATTCTGGTGTAGACTGTCCCTTTAATGTATTCTTAAAGGGACAGTACAATCAATGTAAAACTTTAACGACTCAGACAGCACATACAATTTTAAACAACTTTCTAATTTACTTTTATTATCTAAACAGGGGTCAACAAATGTGTTTAAAATTTAGGAGCCAGACAGTGGTATTTGTATATTGAAATATGGAGAATAACCCAAAAGTTAGGAGCCAGGGGTAAAATTCTAGGAGCCAGTGGCTACCTTGGTTTGTCGAGCCCTGATCTAATACTGTATGCTTTTCTTTAGTATCCTTTGTTGAAAAGCATATCTAGGTAGACTCAGAAGTATGTTGCTATTGAGAAGTATGAGTGTTCTTAACCTGCAGCTGTGGGCTCCGTGGTGCATCATTCTGTGTTTAGTTGGTAATTGTTGTCTAATTTGTTAGAGCAAGTTAGAGATGTGCATTCATTTTTGGATGGATCCAAATGAATGCACCATCAAAATTTGTCAGTATTTATTAGTTTCCTTTAAATTACTTTTATGTTTAAATAATTTTTATTATTTTTGTTTGAAAAGTGTTTTTATTGAGGCAATAAAATACATCAAAGTACAGACATAGTAGGTAGGGCAATATCTCAAACAAAATTACATAACATCAGATCCATCATTCAAACATAAATACAGTAGACAATAGTAGGAGCACGGTATTGACCCTAATGAAGCCCCATTTTATAACTTAATAGTAGGACAAACATGTGTCATCAAAGTAAAATAGATCCACTTATGGGACCTGGAAATTAGTACTTGTCTGAAGACAAAACTCACAGGGATAAAGATTCTCAATATTTAAACACTCTGGCGACTTCAATATATTAGAGATCCACTCATGGGATCTGGTGGCAAGGGTCAGTCTGAAGACATCTATAGAAATTCAAAGAGTCCTCATCATATGTTAGCTTGTTATTGTATATAGATTATAGGCAAACTTTGAGTGAAGTAAATAATCATACAAATAAAGCACAAAACAACACTATCAAAATTACTCTACTAAATGATATCAGTGATGTACCAGAACTGATCACAGTTGCCACTATAAGGATAGATTGACATTCATACTGAACATTAATAGGAACTTGAACATTAATGAAACTATAGTTCCAAAACTCTTTGATTAACCAAAATACAATAAACAAGGAGAATTTCCTATATTGGGGCCCGAAGAGCCTTTTCACATGTATGTAGGGGAAAACATAGGTTTAGGACTTCGGACTGGGTAGAGACTGCTCAACTCTACCAAAAGAGAGTGCGGAGGAGAAGGTATTCGTCCCTACCGCACAAGAATGGTGGGGGGCGGGAAATAGACCAGCAATAAGTTACTCTAACTTTGCTGGATAGGATACTCAACAGTTATAAAAGTACTATTATTGTAGATAGGGTTGTAGAGAGGTTTCAGGTACAGCCAACAAAACAGTTACTCACATTTTTACATTACGTTAAATCAATAGCTGCTCCTAAAGAGCATAGACAGGAAGTAACCTCTTGAGAGCCATAAGATTCAGAACTCAGTGTATAATGCCACTTAAAGAGATCTACATACATATACACATACACACAGTTTTCTTGAGGAGCACATGAATAGTGTAACTAAATAGGTGTTTATCTCTTCGCATATTAGGAGGAGCTAGTATGATTCTATATACCTGGTCTCCCAATTATAGTCTCATACAGCATTTCTAAAGCAGGCAGGCACTCACATTTTTACATTACATTAGATAAATAGCTGCTCCTAAAGAGCACAAACAGGGAGTAACCTCTTAAGAGCCACAAGATTCAGAACCCAGTGTATAATGACATTTGAGAAAATCTACATACATATACATATACACTCAGTTTTCTGGAAGAACACATGAATAGTAAGAATAAAAATATTTTCAGTACAGAATTAGCAATGAACTAGTTTAAGCACATATTATACATACACATGTCCAATTTTTTCAAGCCTTCATAAAGTATCATCTGACACATTGTGGGTAGTGATACTAGCGTACTGACAAGCAGATGTATGCAAGATATGCTGGCTGCAACAAGACGTTACAGCTCTAAACCTAAGGAGACACTGGTAATTCTACAAGTGTAGGAGACATAACAGTTGTATATTTAGAGCCAAAGTTAGCCGAATAATCAGAGAGGATAGAGATTCTCACATCTCCATCTGACTGACAAGTATGCATAATGCTGGGGCCACAAGACAGAATGGTCACAAGGTTGATTCCATAAGTTCAGACCTAACGGTCGTCATGTAAGAGAACAAATCTCGAGCAAAGGGACCCTGCTGAACATGGTGGTAGCTGCGCAAATGACAGCCACAGTAGAAACGCTCAGCCCACACCGGTCTTTACACAGAGCTGGCTCACCGAGGCGTCAGGTAGATCCAGAGGCTTCCAGCATGACATGACCATCAAGTGTAGCCCCAGACAGCTAGTCACGCCAGAGGTAAGTTGTCTTCCATGTGCACCCATCTGAAGTGTAGTGGCACAGTAGCAGAGGTTCCCATAGTCCCCCCAGGGTATCTGGACCCAGATGTCTGACCTGCACCGGGTCGCCGGTAATCCACAAGACTCCAATTCTGTAGTGCGCGGCAAGTTAGCCGGGGGTTGAACGATATCCTCCTGAGAGTCACTGCGCCGCGCACTCAAAGCTGCATGGAGTGCCACCTCCGAAACTTCAGTAATAACTGCTGCGTGGGTGTCCGCCATGATAGATAGGAGGCGGTCAAATCTTCGGCACATCTCGCGATCAAAGTCCTCAAACCAATCTTGCAGGGACGTAAACAGCCCCTCCATGGTCCCGGAGGCTCCACACTCCATCAGGTGCCACTCCGGAAGGTCAGCTTAGGCCTTCTTACTTTCGTCTTGCCGCTAAAGACGCGGTATACGTTTCTCCCAGGGAGGACCCGAGCTAGGCCAGGCCCCAATTTTTATTATTTTTGAAATCATGAAACAGTAAAAACAGTAACAATAATAGCCTTCCCTCCTCTCATCTCTGTAATAAGTTATTCTGGAGAACAGGTTTGTATTAATGTCCAACAGTGGGCCTTGTGGTCCCGGAAATAGGGTTCAAGTTCCATTATATTTTTGAATATAGATGTTCCAATATTCGATATCACATCTGTTGGCATTATAACTGAGTCCATCAGACTCCAGAATCCGAAGATATTAGTTCTCTCCTTATTATCCTCTGTTGAGTGTTAATCTCAGTACTGGGGTGTCCTCTAAATGGTTATTCTAACTTTATTCAGTTGAACAACTCCTATTCAATAATGAATACTTAAAGGGACACTGAACCCAAATTTTTTCTTTTGCAATTCAGAAAGAGCATGCAATTTTAAGCAACTTTCTAATTTACTCCTATTTTCAATTTTTCTTCGTTCTCTTGCTATCATTATTTGAAAAAGAAGGCATCTAAGCTTTTTTTTTTGGTTTTAGTACTCTGGACAGCACTTTTTTATTGGTGGATGAATTTATCCACCAATCAGCAAGGACAACCCAGGTTGTTCACAAAAAATGGGCCGGCATCTAAACTTACGATCTTGCATTTCAAATAAAGATACCAAGAGAATGAAGAACATTTGATAATAGGAGTAAATTAGAAAGTTGTTTAAAATTTCATGCTCAATCTGAATCACGAAAGAAACATTTTGGTTACAGTGTCCCTTTAACCATCTCCGGGGTCAGAGATTACAATAACATGAGGAGGAAAGGGTAAATAAACCAGAATAGAATGTAACAACAAAAAGAGAAGGAAGGTTAAAAATAGAAGAAGAGGGGGGACGGGAATAAATAATAACTGAGTCGATAAATAATCTATATTAAGGGGGGATATGGGGGAAGTGACGACCCCTTTTGTTTTAAATCATCAGGGCATCAGTAAATTATAACATTGTGTTATTTGTCAACCAGATCCAGACCTCTCAGCCATTTCTATGAATATAAGACCTATTTACTTATCCAGTAATACCACACCTTTTGAACTACTTCTTTGTTATCCAATATTCCTGAAGCTAATTCATACATGGTATATGTGTGTTGAATTTTGTTGAGTATCTCTGCCCATGTGGGGGCACCAGTTTTCCAATATCTGGCTATGTGCACGTCCTTGTGACCGTGCACAAAATTCTAATAAATATATTAATAAATTTATTATACATGCTGAAGTGTTCGTGTTAGAGGGCCTGTTGAATCGTGAGAACGATTGTTTCATCTAGAATCTGGCTAAGAAAGGCAGACAATTGTCTCCATATCCTACAATCCCACCACATATGCCTATATGTCCCTATTTCTCCGCAGCTTCTATAGCACAATCTACTTCCTTGTGGGTGTGTATGTGCTGTTGTCGTGGGTGTTAGATACCATCTATAAATTGTCTTAGTGATATTTTCTTTCAGTTGTTCTTTACTTTTTAACCTGCTGCCTGGAACTCAACATTATTTTGCTATTCATGTACAGTGCTTTTTACAGCACTTCCAGCATTATATTCCTCTCTCCCAGAGCGCCTTTTCTACACTTTGTACTTTGTTCTGTTTTCTGGTATGTGTGGCTGTCACGCAAGAAAAGGCTGCCTACCTGATTGGATAGCTGAACACAGGGGTGTGTCCCCCGCCCACTCTCCATAGTGCCGGGCTCCGTTCACTTCACCGCACAGCGAGAGGAGCGCAGTTTACACAGTGAAATACTCGTGTTTGGAGTTTACTTAAATATATGTAATTCTTTTTCCCACGCTAACATTTATAGAAGTTTTAGTGGTATTCTGAGAAGCTTGTATGGCCACATACAGGATTGAAATGGAGTGTTTAATGCGTTCTTCTGACTTACAGAAAATTTCTAGTGTTGCGGGAGATTCTCCTCGGGATTTTTACAGATAAGCCTGGATTGCAGAATTTACCTGTAGGTACAGGTACCAGTGTAGTCTCAATGGATCTAATTTTGTCTGCAATTGGTTAAAGGATAGTGGTGCTCCCCCTCCTATAAAATCCGCTACTCTGTACAAGCCCTTGTTCTCCCATTTCCTAAGCTGGGACCATAGGTCGCTAGATAATATGTAACGAACTGGGATATATAAGGAATGCCGTGGCATGAGATTATATTTAGTTTGTGCCATCTTCAAGCTCATTATAGTGAAATCTGTAGTATTAAGTCTGGATATCCCCTTACTAGCTCGTATCTTCCCCGGATCCCAAATGATTGTATCTGTCTCGTCCCATCCACCCAGTCTCGCTTCAAGGGAAGACCAAACAACATCCTTGGGTCTCTTCAAGAGCAAGGTGTCCTGAGCTAGTCTGGATGCGTTCTAGTAATCCAATAAATTTGGAGCCCCAATCCCCCTAGTGTTTTGTGTCTATTTGTTATCGCCTTTGCTATTCTGGTCGTTTTACTACCCCTTATGAATGTTTGTATGTCTTTCTGTAATACGTCTACATCCGCCCTATTTATTTTAATAGGTAGAGTTCTGAATAAGTATAGAATTCTGGGTAGGGCACTCATTTTTACCACCGCCACTCTTCCTAACCAGGAGAAGTTAAAACTCTTCCACTTCAATAAGTCTTTCTTTATTTGTTTAAACATTGGGATGTAATTAACCTTATATAATTGTTTTACGTCAATCGGAAGATAGAATCCCAAATATTTTAGGGTGTGTTTCAGCCATTTAAAATTAAAATGTGTTTCTAAACATGTCTGAGTCTGCCGGGGCATTGCAATGGGTAGTGCTTCGCATTTTTTGGAATTTATTTTAAACCCCGAGACAGCTGAAAATATCTCTAATGTATGATAAAGAATAGGTAATAATGATACCAGTGGATTAGTCAAAGTCAGTAAGATATCATCAGCGAAGAGCGCTAACTTATATTCCGCTGCATCTATCTTGACCCCTGTTATATCTACATTTGAGCGAATTTTGGTAGCAAGTGGTTCTATGCAAAGAGCAATGGTGACAGAGGGCACCTCTGTCTAGTACCATTGCGGATTGGGAAGGATTTAGATTTATAACCTGCTGATGATACTTGTGCTCCCGGGACAGAATAAATAGTTTTTAGTGCTTTTATAAATGACCCCTCGAACCCCCATCTTATGCAATGTTAAGAACATGTATTCCCAATCGATGCTATCAAATGCCTTCTCTGCATCCAAAGAAAGGAGCAGAGAAAAGTCGTTTGTGTCTCACCCAGAGTCTGGATTAAATTGGTGATACGTCTGATATTTTCTGGTGCCTCCCTACCCTTGATAAAGCCCACCTGATCTGGATGAACCAGATGGGGAACAATGTGTTTGAGTCGATTCGATATTATTTTGGTAAAAATTTTGAGATCTTGGGGATTACTACTATTTTAGCGGTCAGCATTTCTGGCGGAATATCTCCTCCTTCCATAATATAATTACAGAACTTGGCTTTAAATTACTTTTAAAGGGTTAATACTTACTCATGCTGAAGAGCACGCTAACCCAATCCTCTTCTTGCCAGATCCCTGACCACGGCGCAATTACAGGAGACTTAGCGCACTCGGCACCAAAGACCTGCACTAACTTTAATGCAAGTCCTAGGAGCTGAATGGCTAAGCTTTCTGTTAGCGCGGCGAGGGCTCTGGCAAGAAGAGGATTGGGTTAGTGTGCTCTACAGCGCACGTTAGTGTAAGTATTGTAGCTATAGGTGATCTTTTCACTTGTAGCTCTGAAACATTTACATTCGTTTTAATGAAAAATAATGTAAATGTTTAATAAAAATCCAATTAGTGCAGCTAATGAATTTTCAGGGAAATAAATTTCCTCAAATATTCGTAATGAAAATTTCATCCAAATTTTTTTTTTTATTGGCTGAAAATCCCTAGAGTAAGTAATATTTGCAATATTGGCTCACAGAGGTTAAACGCTTAGGTAACCCTTGCAACTACCACACACAAAATAACTGGCAATTTATAGGGCTACGCGACTACCACTTCTGATAGGCTGAACGTCTATGTCCTTTTCAGGAGCATGCACCTTGTGCTTTAGAATGTCCCTTTAATTGTTTACTTTCCCTTTACATATGACTTCATCTCCCTTAATGTGTCGGATTTTACTAAGTTCTTTCTTCTCCATTCTACATAAAGAAGAAATGGTTGGTCTTTTCAGCCAATGAGGATTAGTACAAAACTAATACTGCAGCATTAAAGGGACAGTCTACACCAGAATTTTTATTGTTTAAAAAGATAGATAATCCCTATGATACATTCCCCAGTTTTGCATAACCAATACAGTTATATTAATATATGTTTTACCTCTGTGATTATCTTGTCTCTAAGCCTCTGTAGATTGCCCCCTTATCTCAGTGCTTTTGACAGATATGCAGTTTAGCCTATCAGTGCAGACTCCTAAATAACTCCACGGAGTGAGCACAATGTTATCTAATATGACACACATGGACTAATACTGTCTAGCTGTGAAAAACTTTCAAAATGCTCTGAGCTAAGAGGCGGTTTTCAACGGTTTAGAAATCAGTTTGAGTCTACCTAGGTTTACCTTTTCAAAAATACCACCAAGGAAACAAAGCAAATGTAATGATAAAAGTCAATTGGAAAGTTGTTTAAAATTACATGCCCTATATGAACCATGAAAGTTTAATTTTGACTAGACTGTCCCTTTAATTTCTATTTAAATTTAAACAGCTTTTGCTTAGCAGTTGTTTTTTTTTGGTCACATATCTTTAGCAGCAATGTATGTAGCAATGAATCCACACACAGCAGCACTTTGAAATAAAATAGACCTTTATTTACAGCAGGATCACATAGGTAAGCAAGGTTTCAGGCTTCATGCCCTTAATCATGCATGCAAGTTCTGTTGCAACAGATCCCCAAGAGTCATGGGAAATATTCCTCATTGTTATGGGGGTGCTGAAAGCAGTGGCAGAACCATGCCGCAATCAACTTCAAACGGTGGATTTATTCAAAATTTGCAAAAACTTTATTCCAATGCTAGGCTTGCACTTCAACAAAGTATACCAAGTTAATAACACAAATTTGATAATTGAAGCGAACTGGAAATTTGTTTAATTACTGCATACATGAAAGTTTGTTTGATGTTACTGTCTCTTTAAGTAAAGAATGAAAGAAATGTTAATGTTAGCGATGGTTAACAGATATGCATTTACGTTTATTTTTAAAATGTTTCTCTTTTCATAGCTTTAAGAATGCCCTTGATAAAAAGCAAACTACCTGTTCCTTTTCCAGAGGGAGAGATTCTCACAGATACAAGTCGAAAAAGGTGGAAATTGGGTAAAATGATTGGACAAGGAGGATTTGGACGAATATACTTAGGTAACTACTTATCTAGCAAGACAACCTTTTATTATATTGTTGTGTTCTTATAAAACATAGCCAACTGCTTTCAAGATACCCTAGACCAGTGCTTCTTAAACTGGGGGTCGCGGGTCCCCACAAGATTTATTAATACTGTGTGTGTGTGTGTGTGTTTATGAGCGAGTATGAGTGTTTGTGTATGCGTGAGTAACTGTTACATATTTTACTGAATGTGAGGTAAGCACATGGCTAATTGTGTACCTCTTCAAATATGTGGTGTTGCTCATTGCTGTGCACACTAGAGAAGCCTACAAGGAAGGTACATGAATTCAGACAAAGCCCGTTAGTGATTTACGATGGCTACTAAAGTTGATATTAAAGGGATATTCCGGTCAAAATTTAAATGCACATAGATGAATTACACCTTTGAATAGAAACATATTCGCAATATACATTTATTAGCAAAAATGCATCTAGTAAAAGTTAACAATGTTGATATTATTCTCTGCGCGTGCATGTGTACAATTACTAGATATTCTCAGTGCACCACCATTTTAAATACTGCAGCTGCTCAGAGTGCCAATGGGGCTTGTATCATGTTGGCAATTAGCAAATTGAGTCGTTACCATATGGTACGAACACCTTAGGATCTCTGAGCAAGTGATGTTTTTAAAATGCTGGTGCATGATGCATACACTTTTGAAACAGCTCAGCTATAGCTTTTATTAGAAACATTTTTGCTACTTATTATTATTATCGGTTATTTGTAGAGCGCCAACAGATTCCGCAGCGCTATAAACAAAGGGGGAGTACAACAAAACAATTATAGGGTAGAGGGCCCTGCCAAGAGTTGCACTGTTGTAGTCAGCTCTTAAGAAGGTGATCTACAAACAGCTGGACTTTTAGGCTTACATGCTAAGAGGGTTCAGGGGATTGCATTGGAGGAGAGGAACTGGTATTAGGAAAGGTTAGCGTAGGTTGTATGCGTCCCTGAACAGTAGAGTCTTTAAGGAGCACTTGAAGCTTTTAAAACTAGAAGAGAGTCTTGTGGAGCGAGGCAGAGAGTTCCACAAGATGGGAGCCAGTCTGGAGAAGTCCTGTAAACGGGAGTGTGATGAGGTGACAAGAGAGGAGGAGAGTAGGAGGTCATGGGCAGAGCGAAGGGGACGGGAGGGAGAGTATCTGGAGACAAGGTCTGAGATGTAGGGGGGAGCAGTGCAGTTGAGGGCTTTGTATGTAAGAGTGAGAGTTTTGTGTTTGATCCTAGAGGCAAGAGGAAGCCAGTGAAGGGAATGGCAGAGAGGCGCAGCAGATGAAGAGCGACGTGTAAGGAAGATGAGTCTGGCAGAGGCATTCATTATGGATTGTAAAGGAGCTAGGCGGCAGGTGGGGAGACCAGAGAGGACAGAGTTGCAGTAATCAAGGCGGGAAAGAATGAGAGAGTGGATTAAAATCTTAGTTGTGTCTTGTGTAAGGAAGTGTCTAATTTTAGAGATGTTTTTAAGGTGGAAGCGGCAGGCTGTAGCCAAGGACTGAATGTGAGGAGTGAAGGAAAGATCTGAGTCAAATGTGACCCCGAGACATCGGGCATGCGGGGTAGGTTGAATGATGGAGTTGTCGACAGTTATAGAGATATTGGGGGTGGAGATTTTGGAAGAAGGGGGGAAAATGAGGAGTTCAGTTTTGGAGAGATTTAGCTTGAGGTAGTGAGAGGACATCCAGGAAGAGATGTGAGAAAGACAGTTAGTGATACGGGTTTGCAAGGAAGGAGATAGTTCTGGTGCAGAGAAGTAGATTTGGGTGTCATCGGCATACAAATGATATTGGAAACCGTGGGACTTAATAAGGGAACCTAGTGATGACGTATAGATTGAGAAGAGAAGGGGGCCGAGGACAGAGCCTTGCGGTACTCCGACAGAAAGTGATGACGGGGCAGAGGAGGCCCCAGAGAAGGCTACACTGAAGGTACGGTTTGACAGGTAGGAGGAGAGCCACGAAAGGGCTGTGTCACAGATACCGAAGGATTGGAGGGTTTGGAGCAAAAGAGGGTGGTCGACAGTGTCAAAGGCTGCGGACAGATCAAGGAGGATAAGCAGAGAGAAGTGGCCTTTTGATTTAGCTGTAAGTAGGTCATTGGTGACTTTAACAATAGCTGTCTCTGTGGAGTGATAGGGACGAAATCCAGATTGCAGCGGGTCAAGAAGGGAGATTAACGTAAGGAAATGGGATAGGCGTGCATATACTAGTTTTTCGAGAAGCTTTGAAGCAAGAGGGAGGAGGGAAATTGGGCGGTAGTTGGATGGGGAGGTAGGATCAAGGGAAGGTTTTTTGAGGATAGGTGTGACCAGTGCATGTTTCATTGATGAGGGAAATGTACCAGTGCTGAGGGAGAGGTTGAAAATGTGTGTTAGTATAGGGGTAAGGGTAGCAGAGAGAGAGGGGAGCAGCTGTGAGGGGATAGGGTCAAGGGGACAGGTAGTGAGGTGAGAGCGCAGTATAAGTGCTGAAACTTCGTCCTCAGTAACAGAGGAGAATGAACTAAGTTTCAGGTTATGAGGGTTGTGGTTGAGTGAGAGTATTTGAGGGGGGGAGAGAATGGAATTGTGTTGAGAGCTGATTTCATGTCTGATGCTACTACACATATATTACAAAAATGCTTCAATTCAAAACTGAAATGCATCCTCGTGGATTACATTTTTGACTGGAATGTCCCTTTAATTATTTTTGCTACTAATCCCCTCACTTGTGTAGTATATATATTATAGATGTAAAAAAAAAAAGGGTTTGTTTTGGGCTATATTATAATAATGGTGGCTGCAGAAAATGTTTCAATTGAAAAAAGGTTCCCAGGTGAAGCTCTGCCCTAGACACAAGTTTCTCAACTCCAGTCCTCAGGATCTACTAATAGGCTATACAGGGAGTGCAGAATTATTAGGCAAGTTGTATTTTTGAGGATTAATTTTATTATTGAACAACAACCATGTTCTCAATGAACCCAAAAAACTCATTAATATCAAAGCTGAATATTTTTGGAAGTAGTTTTTAGTTTGTTTTTAGTTTTAGCTATTTTAGGGGTATATCTGTTTGTGCAGGTGACTATTACTGTGCATAATTATTAGGCAACTTAACAAAAAACAAATATATACCCATTTCAATTATTTATTTTTACCAGTGAAACCAATATAACATCTCAACATTCACAAATATACATTTCTGACATTCAAAAACAAAACAAAAACAAATCAGTGACCAATATAGCCACCTTTCTTTGCAAGGACACTCAAAAGCCTGCCATCCATGGATTCTGTTAGTGTTTTGATCTGTTCACCATCAACATTGCGTGCTCCTTGTAAATCTCACATTTGATGATGGACCACAGGTTCTCAATGGGGTTCAGATCAGGTGAACAAGGAGGCCATATCATTAGATTTTCTTCTTTTATACCCTTTCTTGCCAGCCACGCTGTGGAGTACTTGGACGCGTGTGATGGAGCATTGTCCTGCATGAAAATCATGTTTTTCTTGAAGGATGCAGACTTCTTCCTGTACCACTGCTTGAAGAAGGTGTCTTCCAGAAACTGGCAGTAGGACTGGGAGTTGAGCTTGACTCCATCCTCAACCCGAAAAGGCCCCACAAGCTCATCTTTGATGATACCAGCCCAAACCAGTACTCCACCTCCACCTTGCTGGCGTCTGAGTCGGACTGGAGCTCTCTGCCCTTTACCAATCCAGCCACGGGCCCATCCATCTGGCCCATCAAGACTCACTCTCATTTCATCAGTCCATAAAACCTTAGAAAAATCAGTCTTGAGATATTTCTTGGCCCAGTCTTGACGTTTCAGCTTGTGTGTCTTGTTCAGTGGTGGTCGTCTTTCAGCCTTTCTTACCTTGGCCATGTCTCTGAGTATTGCACATCTTGTGCTTTTGGGCACTCCAGTGATGTTGCAGCTTTGAAATATGGCCAAACTGGTGGCATCTTGGCAGCTGCACGCTTGACTTTTCTCAGTTCATGGGCAGTTATTTTGCGCCTTGGTTTTTCCACACGCTTCTTGCGACCCTGTTGACTATTTTGAATGAAACGCTTGATTGTTCGATGATCACGCTTCAGAAGCTTTGCAATTTTAAGAGTGCTGCATCCCCCTGCAAGATATCTCACTATTTTTAACTTTTCTGAGCCTGTCGAGTCCTTCTTTTGACCCATTTTGCCAAAGGAAAGGAAGTTGCCTAATAATTATGCACACCTGATATAGGGTGTTGATGTCATTAGACCACACCCCTTCTCATTACAGAGATGCACATCACCTAATATGCTTAATTGGTAGTAGGCTTTCGAGCCTATACAGCTTGGAGTAAGACAACATGCATAAAGAGGATGATGTGGTCAAAATACTCATTTGCCTAATGATTCTGCACTCCCTGTACATTTAAGTTTTCCATGAATGAGAAAAGGTTAGATCGCCACAAATAGTGAGCATCTGAGTGTGTTGTACGCCAGACATTCTTCATAATCCGGCCTGTTAGTGACTCCGGTGTTAAATGACATTAAATTTAAAATGTAATTCTCCATACTTTTTACAGTATGCATAATTAAAAAGCTTTCTAGTATATTTATTTATTTTGCCTGCTTTTCCTGTAATTTAACACTGAAAAAAAGCATTTGGTAGGCCCTCCAGCCCAACTCAGCCCGCTTATGTGGTCCGTAGGACCATACTTGGACCACAAATAGGCCCGGGCATTTTAAGGCCGAGTAGCCCACTCCCTCTCAAATTTTGTAAAGTAACCATACACCAAATATGAGAAGTGTAATGAACTAATTAAAGGGACAGAAAACCCCCAACATTTTCTTTCATAATTTGGAAAGAACATACAATTTTAAACAACTTTTTTAATTTTACTTCAGTTATCAATTTTACTTTGTTATTTTGTTAGACTTTGCTAAAGGAACAGCATTGCACTACTGGCAGCTAGCTGAACACATCTAGTTATCCAATCACAAGAGACAAATGTGTTCTGGCACCAATCCGCAGCTATCTCCCTCTAGTGTAGGATATGTGCGTATTCTTTTTCAACAAATGATACAAAGAGAACAAAGCACCTTTGCAAATAGAAGCTAATTTAAAAGTGCCTTAAAATGACATACTGCCCCTGAATCATGCAAGTTTACTTTTGACTTTCCTATTCCTTTAACTTGCAAATTAGATTGATGGGGAAGAGATAAACGGTAGGAAATGCAGACTGTGGTTACTCAGCTAAACAAATTACAACAAATTGTAAAAATAGTCATAAAAATCAAACAAACCAAAATAAAGCTATAGTAACTGCTGTGTAAAATGGTGGCAAATCATGTGCACTCAGCCATCATAGGTGGAGAGGCTGTTGGAGTCTAGGGTAGGGAATCTGAGCCACTCGGGCTACCGGAGCTGCTAAGGTAGTGCTCCCTGTCAGATATATTTTATAATATATATAATACAGGAACACACACATTACCTCAGATGCGAGGTGACACTAAGTAAGTTTACTAGCTATATAAAGCTTGCAACAGTAAATTTATGCAGATTACATACTAATATATATGGTTTAAAGCAATGGGATAGTGCTATGCCAGGGGTCTGCCCATAGCTGGGATGGTGATATGCCAGAGGTCTGCCCATAGCTGGGATGGTGATATGCCAGGGGTCTGCCCATATCTGGGATGGTGATATGCCAGGGGTTTTCCCATAGCTGGGATGGTGATATGCCAGGGGTCTGCCCATAGCTGGAATGGTGATATGCCAGGGGTCTGCCCATAGCTGGGATGGTGATATGCCAGGGGTCTGCCCATAGCTGGGATGGTGATATGCCAGGGGTCTGCCCATAGCTGGGATGGTGATATGCCAGGGGTCTGCCCATAGCTGGGATGGTGATATGCCAGGGGTCTGCCCATAGCTGGGATGGTGATATGCCAGGGGTCTGCCCATAGCTGGGATGGTGATATGCCAGGGGTCTGCCCATAGCTGGGATGGTGATATGCCAGGGGTCTGCCCATAGCTGGGATGGTGATATGCCAGGGGTCTGCCCATAGCTGGGATGGTGATATGCCAGGGGTCTGCCCATAGCTGGGATGGTGATATGCCAGGGGTCTGCCCATAGCTGGGATGGTGATATGCTAGGGGTCTGCCCATAGCTGGGATGGTGATATGCCAGGGGTCTGCCCATAGCTGGGATGGTGATATGCCAGGGATCTGCCCGTAGTTGGGATGGTGATATGCCAGGGGACTGTTTAGAGCTTGAATAGTGCTATGCAAGGGTTCTGTTTAGAGCTGGGATAGTGCTATTTCAGGGGCTGCTTCAGAAGAGGCCCAAGTACGAGTGCCACATCTCTAGAGCCAAGCTTACATAATCCCTACCTCTGAGAGACAGCTATGCTCCCGACTGGCAGGGAGGCCTTTCTAGGGCTAAACTTTCCTTGGTTTCCTCTTTACTGTGATACTACCTCTGTAGTAAGGGAAAGCACAGAAGACATGCCCACGAAAAACAGACTGCCATATCCTGGGAGAGTGCAGCCTGACCGCACATCTACCACCAGAGCATAGGCCTCCCATTACAATGACCCTATACTCCTATTCATAGCGCCCTTTAGCTGGGTAACTAACTAGCCCGCTGCATGCTTTTACCATGGCAACACAAGTGAGGACTAGTGCGCATGTTACCATGGGAACTGCTAACCACTTCCTGACACCAATGATTTTGTTCTTTCTGGGGGTATTTGTCCCCCGGTTCCTACTTCCAATGGTGGGCAGTGCTAAATGCCCAGTTCTCAATATGGGCCTAAGTGCAAGGGGGCCCACAAAGCTTGGGCCGCTGCCTGCTCACCTTGACCAAAGGGTGGGTCTATAGGTTATCATGGGACGCAATTACTAGAGGGTACTTCTGTGGGTTTTATTAAATGGCAAGAAACTTTTCTCAAATGCAAAAAAGTGGTAAATTCCTGGTTTATGATGAGTCAATTCAAATGACATAGTTTGTTGATTTTATACTTTTTGATTAGCAAAAAACACCATATCCTTTTAGAACAGGACTGAGAATTTTTGTCACATTATAATACAAAAACTCACTTGTGGAACAAGTTTTAAGTTTTACTTGCATGTTATGTCTCTTGTACTAATGGACCTAAGTTTAAATTCAAATGAAGGCTCTATAGTAATCAATATTTTCTATCCTAAATTTGAAGTAATTCTGTAGTTTTAGAGATATTTGAAAGTAACCATGGTTTTTCATATTATACCTTCATCAATTAGATGGAGCATGTAACGTGATACCATTTTCTACTTCTGCTATCTAATTTGCTTAGTTTTCTTGGTATCCTTTTGTTGGAAAGCATACCTAAGTATGCTCAGGATCAACAATGCACTGCTGAGAGCTAGCTGCTAATTGGTGGCTGCAGATATATGCCTCTTTTCATTGGCTCACTTGATCAATACAGCTAGCTCTCAGTAGTGCATTCCTGCTCATTCAAAAAAGGATACCAAGAGAACTAATCAAATTTGATAATATAAGTAAATTGGAAAGTTGTTTTAAAAATGTATAATCTATTTATATGGTGAAATAAAAATGTTGTGTTTCATGTCCTTTTAAATCAAGCTTTAAGGAGGTAATTATGTATCATGACATATAGAAAAAAGGAAATCCAGCGATGTAACACAAAGGATATATAACTCTAGTTTCAGTGTGATCGTCTCAAGTCCATTTGAAACAAAAATAAAATCTTTATTCTACATAATTACTAAACAGTAAACATACTTTATTATTATTATTATTATTATTATTATTATCATTTATAGCTCAAAATATTTACAGGATTGGAGGTTTAAAGGGACACTGAACCCAATTTTTTTCTTTCTTGATTCAGATAGAGCATGCAATTTTAACCAACTTTCTAATTTACTCCTATTATCACATTTTTATCATTCTCTTGGTATCTTTATTTGAAAAGCAAGAATGTAAGTTTAGATGCCGGCCCATTTTTGGTGAACAACCTGGGTTGTTCTTGCTGATTGCTGGATGAATTCACCCACCAATAAACAAGTGCTGTCCAGGTCTGAACCAAAAAAAAATAGCTTAGTTGCCTTCTTTTTAAAATAAAGATAGCAAGAGAACGAGGAAAAATTGATAATAAGAGTAAATTAGAAAGTTGCTTAAAATGGTGTGCTCTATCTGAATCACAAAATATTTTTTTTTGGGTTCAGTGTCCCTTTAACCCCTTAATGACAACTGACGTACCAGGTACGTCCTGCAAAAACTAGCAGTTAGTGACAATGGACGTACCTGGTACGTCAGTTGTTTAAGAGAGTGCTGGAAGCGATCGCAATCGCTTCCAGCAGCTCTCGGGGTATTGCAGTGATGCCTCTGTGGCTCTGTGGCCCTCTCTGCACCGGTAAAAATGGTGCTGTGTTCCGGGGGGAGTGTAGCAAGGAGGCGGCAGCATGCAGGCGCACGCGTGCACGTGGGGGCACGCGCGCATATTAGCCACTGACACCAATGGAAAAAAATAAAAAGTTCTAAATTTTTTTCTAAAAACATTAAAAAAAAAAAAAAAATATATATATAAGGATCTGGGGGGGGGGTTGGGGGTATTGAGGGGGGGGCTGCTACACTACAGAAAAGTTTATAAATACTCGTTTTTGGGGGCAAATTGGGTATTGGCAGACAGCTGCCAGTACCCAAGATGGCGGCAATTAAGTAGCAGGGAGGGTTATAGAGCTGTTTGGTGGGGGATCAGGGAGGTTGGGGGCTAAGGCAGGGCTCCATTACAGCTGAATACATTTTTAAAAAAAATAAAATAAAAAAAACTCCTTTTATTTAGTACTGGCAGACTTTCTGCCAGTACTTAAGATGGCGGGGACAATTGTGGGGTGGGGGGGGGAAGAGAGCTGTTTGGGAGGGATCAGGGGATCTGATGTGTAAGGTGGGAGGCTGATCTCTACACTAAAGCTAAAATTAACCCTGCCAGCGCCCTACAAGCTACCTAATTAACTCCTTCACTGCTGGGCATAATTCACGTGTTGTGCGCAGCAGCATTTAGCGGCCTTCTAATTAACAAAAAGCAACGCCTAAGCCATATATGTCTGCTATTTCTGAACAAAGGGGATCCCTGAGAAGCTTTTACAACCATTTGTGCCATAATTGCACAAACTGTTTGTAAATAATTTCAGTGAGAAACCTAAAATTGTGAAAAATTTAAAGGTTTTTTTTATTTGCTCGCATTTGGCGGTGAAATGGTGGCATGAAATATACTAAAATTGGCCTAGATCAATACTTGGAGTTGTCTACTACACTAAGCTAAAGCTAAAATTAACCCTACAAGCTCCCTACATGCTCCCTAATTAACCCCTTCACTGCTGGGCATAAAACACGTGTGGTGCGCAGCGGCATTTAGCGGCCTTCTAATTACCAAAAAGCAACCCCAAAGCCATATAAGTCTGCTATTTCTGAACAAAGGCGATCCCAGAGAAGCATTTACAACCATTTGTGCCATAATTTCAGTGGGAAACCTAAAGTTTATGACAAAATGTGTGAAAAAGTGAACATTTTTTTTAATTTGATCGCATTTGCCGGTGAAACGGTGGCATGAAATATACCAAAATGGGCCTAGATCAATACTTTGGGATGTCTTCTAAAAAAAATATATATACATGTCAAGGGATATTCAGGTATTCCTGACAGATATCAGGGTTCCAATGTAACTAGCGCTAATTTTGAAAAAAAAGTGGTTTAGAAATAGCAAAGTGCTACTTGTATTTATGGCCCTATAACTTACAAAAAAAGCAAAGATCATGTAAACATTGGGTATTTCTAAACTCAGGACAAAATTTAGAAACTATTTAGCATGGGTGTTTTTTAGTGGTTGTAGATGTGTAACAGATTTTGGGGGTCAAAGTTAGAAAAAGTGTGTTTTTTCCATTTTTTCCTCATATTTTATAAAAAATTTTATAGTAAATTATAAGATATAATGAAAATAATGGTATATTTAGAAAGTCCATTTAATGGCGAGAAAAACGGTATATAATATGTGTGGGTACAGTAAATGAGTAAGAGGAAAATTACAGCTGAACACAAACACCACAGAAATGTAAAAATAGCCATTGTCATTAAGGGTAAGAAAATTGAAAAATGTTCCGGTCATTAAGGGGTTAATAGAGACATTTTTCCTTTTAATTTTTCTTATATATGATAAACTTTAAAAATATGAATTTTACTGGCAAAAAATAAATCCAGCTTCTCATTCCTGTTTGAATTGGGTGGGGCTATGTACTAATGATGCTAAATATTAACCCTTATCTTCTTTTCTTTTTTTCCTTTTGTAGCCTCTCCCCATTGTGATGTACCTGTAGATGTTGATAATGCAGCACATGTCATTAAAGTGGTAATGTTGATATTTCACTCTCATATGTAACTACTTAGCTTTGAATTGCTACATCACTAGACAAAATTGCATTTTTTAATCCAGGTTTATTACAAAACAATCTAATATCAAATAATACATACAGCTACAATAAAAGTCATCGGCAAACACATATCCATGTTTTACCGAACCACAGAAATGAACATGTCTCTTTTTCTTATACAGAAATAAACACCTAATAAGTGTTAGATATCAAAAAGCCTCATTAAATACACTTTACATGCATTTATGAAAGAAAATGGAGGTTCACCCATCTATTGTCTGAGTTGGGTCATTCTCTTAAAGGGACAGTATACACCAATTTTCATATAACTGCATGTAATAGTCACTTCTATAAAGAAGAATATGTACAGCTACTGCTCTAAAAATCCAATATAAAACCTTTTAAAAACTTACTTAGAAGCTCACAGTTTAGCTCTGTTGATAAGGTTAGGCTGGGACACCCACTTAAAGGGGGTGAGTAAAAAAAGAGAGTAGACACTCCCCCCTTCCATGCATATGAAAAGACGGATTACATCGACAGGAGCCAGCAGGTGTCTGTAAACGCGTGTATGCATCTGACACTGTGGGGCTTGGTTAGGAGTCTGAAAATCAGCGCAATGTTCTTAAAAAAAAATAATAAGCAAAACTATACATTTTTTATAAAAACACTACCAGATAAGCTATATAAATGGATCATCTACAAAACATTTATGCAAGGAAAAATCTATTGTAAAATGTCCCTTCAAAGGTGTCAATAGATATGTATTCCAAGTAGTCATCATTTTGGATATATACCACTATTTTATTGTTCTTTAAAGGGACATGACAGTCAAAGTTTTATGATTCAGATAGAGTATGTCATTTTAAGACACTTTTTAAATTCACTTCTATTATCAAATTTGCTTTGTTCTGTTTTCATAATTTATTGAAAGGCATATGTGCACATCCCCAGCAGCTGCAAAGCACTACTGCAAGCTAGCTGGTTATTGGTGGCTATGCTCATATGCTTCTTCTCATTGGTTCACCAGATGTGGTCAGCTAGCGCCCAGTGGTGAATTTTTTAAAGCTTACGAGCCGGCCCATTTTAGGTTCAGCACCCTCGATAGCGCTTGCTTATTGGTGACTACATTTAGCCAACCAATAAGCAAGCATACCCAGATTCTGAACCAAAAATGGGCCGGCTCCTAAGCTTTACCTTCCTGCTTTTAAAATAAAGATAGCAAGAGAACGAAGAAAAATTGATAATAGGAGTAAATTATAAAGTTGCTCTGAATCATTAAAGGGCCAGTAAATACAGTATATTTGCATAAACAACACATGCATAATAAAAAGACAATGCTATAGCACTTAGTCTGAACTTCAAATGAGTAGTAGATTCTGTTCTGACAAATCTTAAAGTTATGTCTATTTCCAATACCCCTGTAGCTCTGGAGCTTGCCCGTGTCTTACCCGTGTTATACATTGTTGCAAACTGTGCTGCAATAGAGTACTAAAGACACATGCACACTTCTGAACTCTTATGTGCCTACCTAGGTTTACTTTTCAATAAAGGATAGCAACAGACCAAAGCTATTTTGACAATAGAAGTGAACTGGAGAGTTGTTTACAATTGCATGCTTTTTCTGAATTATGAAAGTGTTATTTTGACTGTAATGTCATTTTAAAAACAGAAACACTAATTTTAAAAAATATGTGATAATTTGAAATGGCTGCATTTTAGAAGCAACAAAGAAAAAAATACTTTCTTTAATTAAGTACAGATTTTTTAACTAAATATATTTTAATTGGTTCCATTTCTCATTTAATTTTTGGTATACAGCATACTAAAAAATGTAAAGAGATTTATGACCCATGTTTTATAAATATAAAATTGCACATTTTTATATACATAGAAACATAGAAACATAGAATTTGACGGTAGATAAGAACCAAAAAGGCCCATCAAGTCTACCCATATTACATGTTACTTTTTCCTTAGGATAGCCTTATGCATGTCCCAGGCATTTTTAAATTCCTTTACAGTCTTTGTGTTTACCACCTCAAATGGAAGTTTATTCCATGAATCCACCACCCTTTTTGTAAAAAAATGCTTCCTCAAATTTCTCCTGAATTTACTACCCTCTAACTTTAGATTGTGACCCCTTGTTTTGGCATTTATTTTTTTGTGAAAAATGCTTTCAGCTTCTATTTTATTAAGTCCCTTCATATATTTGAAGGTTTCTATCATGTCACCTCTTTCCCTTCTATCCTCTAAACTATACATATTTAGATCATAGAGTCTTTCTTTGTATGTTTTATATTTTAGACCATGTACCATTTTAGTAGCCCTCCTTTGGACAGCTTCTAGTTTATTTATATCTGTCTGAAGATATGGTCTCCAGAACTGTACGCAGTATTCCATACTTGGTCTAACTAATGATCTGTAAAGTGGCATAAGAACCTTGCTATTTCTGCTACTAAAACCTCTTCCAATGCAACCAAGCATTCGACTGGCCTTGCTGGCTGCACTGAGGCATTGTGTACCAAATTTTAAATCATCTGAAATAATAATTCCCAAATCCCTTTCTTCTTTAATTACAGTCAGTAATGTACCATTGAGACTATAATTGGCCTTTGGGTTTTTGGATCCTGTATGCATAATTTTGCTCTTGGTAATATTAAATTACAGATCCTATTTATTTGACCAGTCCTCTAGTTTATTGATATCACAGTTCATTTGATCAACTCCTCCTGGAACATCTACCCTGTTACAAATTTTTGTATCATCAGCAAACAAGCAAACCTTCCCCTTAAGCCCACTTCCAATATCACTTATGAACATGTTAAACAAAACAGGCCCAAGAACTGACCCTTGGGGAACACCACTAGTAACTGATGCCTCATTTGAATGTACTCCATTAATTGAAACCCTCTGTCGTCTATCTTTAAGCCAGCATTCTACCCACTTAACAATCTTAGCATCTATTCCAAGGCAATACATTTTGTGAATAAGTTTGTTGTGTGGGACGGTGTCAAATGCTTTGCTAAAGTCTAGATATGCAACATCTACGGCTCCTCCCTGGTCTATTATTTTAGTTACATGGTCAAAGAAATCAATTAGATTAGTCAGGCATGATCTTCCAGCAGTGAAACCATGCTGTCCTTTGTCTTCTAAGTTGTTTGTCTAAATGAAAGATACAAGTCTTTCCTTTAAAAGAGTTTCCATTCATTTCCCTGCAATTGAGGTCAAACTGACTGGCCTATAGTTAGCAGAATCTTCCCTACTACCCTTTTTATGAAGAGGGACTACATTGGAAATTTTCCAGTCTTTTGGAACAACTCCTGTTAGAAGTGACTGATTAAATAAATCAGCTAATGGAGTAGCTATTACGGATCGAAGTTCTTTTAGAACTCTTGGATGAATATTATCTGGACCCACAGCCTTATTAACTTTTATTTTTGATAAAGCCCTTGAAACCTCTTCCTCTGTAAAAAGAAAAGTACTACTCACATTATTATTTACAGTAACATCCCTTAATAGAATCTCGCTATCTTTACCATCTGTTGTAAAGACTGAACAAAAGAAATCATTTAAACAGTTTGCTATTTGTTTATCTTCTTCCAATACTCTATCCTCATTCTTGAGTCTAACTATCCCTCTGTTAGTTTTTCTCTTTTCACTGATATATCTAAAGAAGGTTTTGTCACCGTTTTTTACAGATTGTGCTATTTTCTCTTCTGCATCAGCTTTAACCTTTCTGATTAACTGCTTTGTCATCTTTTGATGGGTTCTCCATTTTTCTTTATCCTCTTCTGAGCCAGTGAGTTTGAATTTTTTATAGACTGTCTTTTTTTGTCTTAACTGCATGAGCTACTTCTCTTGAAAACCATATTGGTTTTCTTTTTCTTTTACTTTTACAAACAAGCCTAATACAGTGTTTAGTTGCATCTAGAATAGCATTTTTAAAATATCCCCACTGTTCTTGTACTCCTGTAATCTGTGCCATCCCTTTTAGGGATTCATCTAGGTATCTGCCCATGTAAGAAAAATCAGTTGATCTAAAGTCTAAGGCCTAGATTTAGAGTTCGGCGGTAAAAGGGCTGTTAACGCTCCGCGGGCTTTTTTCTGGCCGCACCATAAATTTAACTCTGGTATCGAGAGTTAAAACAAATGCTGCGTTAGGCTCCAAAAAAGGAGCGTAGGGCATTTTTACCGCAAATGCAACTCTCGATACCAGAGTTGCTTACGGACGCGGCCGGCATCAAAAACGTGCTCGTGCACGATTCCCCCATAGGAAACAATGGGACTGTTTGAGCTGAAAAAAAACCTAACACCTGCAAAAAAGCAGCGTTCAGCTCCTAACGCAGCCCCATTGTTTCCTATGGGGAAACACTTCCTACGTCTGCACCTAACACTCTAACATGTACCCCGAGTCTAAGCACCCCTAACCTTACACTTATTAACCCCTAATCTGCCACTCCCGCTATCGCTGACCCCTGCATATTATTATTAACCCCTAATCTTCCGCTCCGTAAACCGCCGCAACCTACATTATCCCTATGTACCCCTAATCTGCTGCCCTAACATCGCCGACCCCTATGTTATATTTATTAACCCCTAATCTGCCCCCCACAACGTCGCCGACACCTACCTACACTTATTAACCCCTAATCTGCCGAGCGGACCTGAGCGCTACTATAATAAAGTTATTAACCCCGAATCCGCCTCACTAACCCTATCATAAATAGTATTAACCCCTAATCTGCCCTCCCTAACATCGCCGACACCTACCTTCAATTATTAACCCCTAATCTGACGACCGGAGCTCACCGCTATTCTAATAAATGTATTAACCCCTAAAGCTAAGTCTAACCCTAACACTAACACCCCCCTAACTTAAATATAATTTTAATCTAACGAAATAAATTAACTCTTATTAAATAAATTAATCCTATTTAAAGCTAAATACTTACCTGTAAAATAAACCCTAATATAGCTACAATATAAATTATAATTATATTATAGCTATTTTAGGATTAATATTTATTTTACAGGCAACTTGGTATTTATTTTAACTAGGTACAATAGCTATTAAATAGTTAAGAACTATTTAATAGTTACCTAGTTAAAATAATAACAAATTTACCTGTAAAATAAATCCTAACCTAAGATATAATTAAACCTAACACTACCCTATCAATAAAATAATTAAATAAACTACCTACAATTACCTACAATTAACCTAACACTACACTATCAATAAATTAAATAAACACAATTGCTACAAATAAATACAATTAAATAAACTAGCTAAAGTACAAAAAATAAAAAAGAACTAAGTTACAGAAAATAATAAAATATTTACAAACATAAGAATAATATTACAACAATTTTAAACTAATTACACCTACTCTAAGCCCCCTAATAAAATAACAAAGCCCCCCAAAATAATAAATTCCCTACCCTATTCTAAATTAAAAAAGTTACAAGCTCTTTTACCTTACCAGCCCTGAACAGGGCCCTTTGCGGGGCATGCCCCAAGAAGTTCAGCTCTTTTGCCTGTAAAAAAAAACATACAATACCCCCCCCCCAACATTACAACCCACCACCCACATACCCCTAATCTAACCCAAACCCCCCTTAAATAAACCTAACACTAATCCCCTGAAGATCTTCCTACCTTGTCTTCACCATCCAGGTATCACCGATCCGTCCTGGCTCCAAGATCTTCATCCAACCCAAGCGGGGGTTGGCGATCCATAATCCGGTGCTGAAGAGGTCCAGAAGAGGCTCCAAAGTCTTCATCCTATCCGGCAAGAAGAGGACATCCGGACCGGCAACCATCTTGATCCAAGCGGCATCTTCTATCTTCATCCGATGACGACCGGCTCCATCCTGAAGACCTCCACCGCGGACCCATCTTCTTCCGGCGACGTCCAACTGCAGAATGACGGTTCCTTTAAGGGACGTCATCCAAGATGGCGTCCCTCGAATTCCGATTGGCTGATAGGATTCTATCAGCCAATCGGAATTAAGGTAGGAATATTCTGATTGGCTGATGGAATCAGCCAATCAGAATCAGTTCAATCCGATTGGCTGATCCAATCAGCCAATCAGATTGAGCTCGCATTCTATTGGCTGATCGGAACAGCCAATAGAATGCGAGCTCAATCTGATTGGCTGATTGGATCAGCCAATCGGATTGAACTTGATTCTGATTGGCTGATTCCATCAGCCAATCAGAATATTCCTACCTTAATTCCGATTGGCTGATAGAATCCTATCAGCCAATCGGAATTCGAGGGACGCCATCTTGGATGACGTCCCTTAAAGGAACCGTCATTCTGCAGTTGGACGTCGCCGGAAGAAGATGGGTCCGCGGTGGAGGTCTTCAGGATGGAGCCGGTCGTCATCGGATGAAGATAGAAGATGCCGCTTGGATCAAGATGGTTGCCGGTCCGGATGTCCTCTTCTTGCCGGATAGGATGAAGACTTTGGAGCCTCTTCTGGACCTCTTCAGCACCGGATTATGGATCGCCAACCCCCGCTTGGGTTGGATGAAGATCTTGGAGCCAGGACGGATCGGTGATACCTGGATGGTGAAGACAAGGTAGGAAGATCTTCAGGGGATTAGTGTTAGGTTTATTTAAGGGGGGTTTGGGTTAGATTAGGGGTATGTGGGTGGTGGGTTGTAATGTTGGGGGGGGGGTATTGTATGTTTTTTTTTACAGGCAAAAGAGCTGAACTTCTTGGGGCATGCCCCGCAAAGGGCCCTGTTCAGGGCTGGTAAGGTAAAAGAGCTTGTAACTTTTTTAATTTAGAATAGGGTAGTGAATTTATTATTTTGGGGGGCTTTGTTATTTTATTAGGGGGCTTAGAGTAGGTGTAATTAGTTTAAAATTGTTGTAATATTATTCTTATGTTTGTAAATATTTTATTATTTTCTGTAACTTAGTTCTTTTTTATTTTTTGTACTTTAGCTAGTTTATTTAATTGTATTTATTTGTAGCAATTGTGTTTATTTAATTTATTGATAGTGTAGTGTTAGGTTAATTGTAGGTAATTGTAGGTAGTTTATTTAATTATTTTATTGATAGGGTAGTGTTAGGTTTAATTATATCTTAGGTTAGGATTTATTTTACAGGTAAATTTGTTATTATTTTAACTAGGTAACTATTAAATAGTTCTTAACTATTTAATAGCTATTGTACCTAGTTAAAATAAATACCAAGTTGCCTGTAAAATAAATATTAATCCTAAAATAGCTATAATATAATTATAATTTATATTGTAGCTATATTAGGGTTTATTTTACAGGTAAGTATTTAGCTTTAAATAGGATTAATTTATTTAATAAGAGTTAATTTATTTCGTTAGATTAAAATTATATTTAAGTTAGGGGGGTGTTAGTGTTAGGGTTAGACTTAGCTTTAGGGGTTAATACATTTATTAGAATAGCGGTGAGCTCCGGTCGTCAGATTAGGGGTTAATAATTGAAGGTAGGTGTCGGCGATGTTAGGGAGGGCAGATTAGGGGTTAATACTATTTATGATAGGGTTAGTGAGGCGGATTCGGGGTTAATAACTTTATTATAGTAGCGCTCAGGTCCGCTCGGCAGATTAGGGGTTAATAAGTGTAGGTAGGTGTCGGCGACGTTGAGGGGGGCAGATTAGGGGTTAATAAATATAATATAGGGGTCGGCGGTGTTAGGGGCAGCAGATTAGGGGTACATAGGGATAACGTAGGTGGCGGCGCTTTGCGGTCGGAAGATTAGGGGTTAATTATTGTAAGTAGCTGGCGGCGATGTTGTGGGGGGCAGATTAGGGGTTAATAAATGTAATATAGGGGTCGGCGGGGTTAGGGGCAGCAGATTAGGGGTACATAAGTATAACGTAGGTGGCGGTCGGAAGATTAGGGGTTAAAATGTTTAATCGAGTGGCGGCGATGTGGGGGGAGCTCGGTTTAGGGGTACATAGGTAGTTTATGGGTGTTAGTGTACTTTAGGGTACAGTAGTTAAGAGCTTTATAAACCGGCGTTAGCCAGAAAGCTCTTAACTCCTGCTTTTTTCAGGCGGCTGGAATCTTGTCGTTAGAGCTCTAACGCTCACTGCAGAAACGACTCTAAATACCAGCGTTAGAAAGATCCCATTGAAAAGATAGGCTACGCAAATGGCGTAGGGGGATCTGCGGTATGGAAAAGTCGCGGCTGAAAAGTGAGCGTTAGACCCTTTAATCACTGACTCCAAATACCAGCGGGCGGCCAAAACCAGCGTTAGGAGCCTCTAACGCTGGTTTTGACGGCTACCGCCGAACTCTAAATCTAGGCCTAAGACTTTTGTTTTACTATGGTTGCTACTATGGTTGTTACTATGGTATACAAATAAATTTAGTTTTGTATACAGTATGTTTAAGCACCCTTTATAGAACATTATAACAGATACATAAGTGTGCCCTTTTAAATGTAGTATTTATAAACCACAAGTGTTGTTATTATTTTAGGAGTACCATCAAAATGGACCTTTGTTTTGTGAACTGAAATTTTATCAAAGAGCTGCAAAACCAGAGAATAGTAAGTACATTTCTCTATTCTGAAATTATTATAATGTCCTATTATACACTATTTATGTTGTAGTGTGTCTTTTATGTATGGTACAATTACTTATACAGGCTGTTCACAGACCCTGAGGAGCCAGTTCTCTAAAGAAGGGGTCAATAACCTTGGGCCCCCGATGTTTTGGAACTACATTTCCTATGATACTCAGACAGCCTAAAGATTGTCTCGGCATCATGGGAAATGTAGTTCCAAAACATCTAGGGGCCAAGGTTGCTAATCCCTGCTCTCTGGTCTGGTGAGATTATCTAAGAAGGCTCGTCCTGTACTGCAGTGTCCCTCAAACAATTTTAGGATGGCAAATTTTATCTTGAGAACTGTTTCTATTGCTGTAGGGGCTCTGGATGTGAATAATAAACAGCTACATTAAAATATAATATCTAAAAAAGAATGGGGGGAAAATAAAGATTTTTGTGTGATTTCCCCCCCCCCCCCCCCCAAGTTGGTGAGTTTTTGATTCTTGGGCCCAAAGTATAAGCTTCTCTTGTGTTTTTGTACTTCCAGGTATTAAACCCCTTAACGACCACAATGTTTCCTTGTATGTCGCTGGTTGTTAAAGGTTTGTCAGCTCATAATAGCGCAGATCTCGCCCACCAGCAGCAAGACCACTTGCACTGTTATGCCCTCCATCCTGAAATCAGGGCACATAGAAAGACCAGTGATGTACAGGGTATGCCGATGGTCGTTAAAGGGTTAATGCTCACTGTAAGCTTAATGTGTATTAAAGGGACAGTAAACTTTCATGATTTAGATAGGACATGTAATTTTAAACAACTTTGCAATTTACTTTTTTCATCAAATTTGCTTTGTTCTCTTGGTATTCTTTGTTGAAAGCTAAACCTAGGTAGGCTCATATGCTAATTTCTAAGCCTTTGATGGCCACCTCTTATCTCAGCGCATTTTGACAGTTTTTCACAGCTAGAAGGCGTTAGTTCCTGTGTGTCATATAGATAACATTGTGCTCACTCCCGTGGAGTTATTTATGATTCAGCACTGATTGCCAAAATGCAAGTCTGTCAAAAGAACTGAGAAAAGGGGGCAATCTACAAAGGCTTAGATATAAGGTAATCACATAGGTAGAAAGTGTATTAATATAACAGTGTTGTTTATGGGTAATACAAATTGTAATTTTGTTAGAAAACTTTGGATTGATTTGTAGTCTCCTGACACACCCCTTAAAAAGCCTCTTGAATATTGTTTATTTTGTTTCTTTTGCTCTAACCAATCAGCAACAGATATGAATAACCAATAACTATGCAGTGTGTAGGTGTGTTGGGGTTCTGCCTTCCATGGAATGCACTTCAGCCTCTGAAGATAGAGGGAACATTGCACTTTTCAGTTAAAATACATGAAAACTAGGCAAAATAATTTGTTTTTTTAAATTTACCATAATTAATTTTTTTATGCTGAATACAATTTGGAGTTTTGTGTCCCTTTTTAAAGGGATACATTTACAGTATTTTAAAGTTGCCAGTGTATTCCTAATTAATGTAATAACTAAACTGCTACATTTATTTTACAAAAAATATGAGTTTATGCAGATTGCCTGAGCAGCCGCTCCAGAGTAGACATCCAATCACAAGATCCAGTGTTTACTAGGAGAGCTGCTGAACAATACAGTACAGCAAAGCATAGGTGATGAAGTTCACGTAAACAGTGAATCAAAACAACATCTCAGATTAACTGTTTACTCCTACGTAATTGGGACTCCCTTTGGTCTGTACTGCGCATGCCATAATGCTTACGGGAACACATGCTGGAAGAAAACCGTGAGTTGTGTGGCAACCGTTTTGATTGGGTGCCAGTGTTTAACGTAAGGATAGGAAGAAAAGACTCACACTGGGGGGGATTGGCTGGCAGCGCAACAATAGTAGGTTAAAAAAAGTCAAGTATAACACACACAAAATAAAATTAAAAAAAATATCATCTATACAGTTATGGCCAAAAATATTGGCACCACTGTATTTCTCCCAGAGAATTGTTGCAGTTACAGATGTTTAGTTATTCGTATGTTTATCTCTTTTGTATTGGTATGACACAAAAAAGTGGAAAAAAAAAGCTAAATCGGACACATTCCACGCAAAACTCCAAAAATGGACTGGACAAAATTATTGGCACCCTCAATTTAATATTTGGTAGCACTCTCTGGAATTTTGGACCATTCTTCTTTCGCCAACTTCTCCAGGTCTCTCAGATTGGAAGGGTTCCTTTTCCCAACTGCTGTTTTGAGATCTCTCCACAGGTGCTCTATAGTATTGAAAAAATGTGACCGAAGCCACTAGAGGGCGCTAATGCAACCAATATGGTATAACAAGAGGTGATGCCCTCCCTTCATACGTGATACACTAACAATATTAGTGACCAAGTGTAATACTATAACTAATAGGTCTATTCCATAGGAGTATTCCTTGCTGACTCCTAATATGTATATGGTTACAAAAGCTGCACCTCTTAAAAACTGAACTTGGAGAGATATAGGAAAATACATGTGAAAAACACACAAGAGGGCGCTAATAACTACTAATGAGTAAAAATTATATTATGCCCTTAAGATAGATATAAAATATATACTATATATGAAATGGGAATAGAGCGTGGACTCTCACCATAAATTGGATATAGCGAATGGTAATAAGTCCAATATATGTGCACAGTGATCAGTACATCAAAATGTCCATAGAATGTTGGCAAACAGATCCCTGCCGATAGTATGAAACTCTCCTCTCTCAGGTGCCTTATTCTCTCCTTTGATAACTGAAGACGGATCTATGGAAGTGAGGGACAAACAAAGGCGACCAATGTGTGTATCCAAAGTGATGGTATCCCACCCTGCACATGTATTCTATACCCAGGGTACTCACACTTTTGCTGAGCACACCAATGTGCTGGTAGGCGCGGACTGGCTATCTGAGCAAACCAGCTTGCTCTCTCCGGTACACTCTCTCATGATGGTAACAGTCAGACTCCTGGCCGCTTGCCTTCTCTGACAATGTTACTCTCCACCGCCAACAGGAACCCACAGATATCCCCAAGGATTGGTAATGAGAATATACTTGTAATGGAATCACATATGATGATATAAAATAGACTTTTTAATCATTGTTAAAAACAACAATACAGATTCCACAAGTAAAAACAAGATATGTACTCTTTGCTACGCGTTTCTCGGCTACAACTTGGCCGTTTCTTCAGGCATAATTGTACAAACATTTGAATCGGCTATATATTGCAGCTCATTACCAATCTCAGAATACCCCCCTCCCCCCTTTTTCAGCCAATGGGCGTGTTGCCTGCAGCCTCTAGCTGTTAGTAAACCCGCAGCTGATACTAAATAACCCAGTCTAAACCAACCCATTCACTAAAATCAAATATATATATGTTAATACAAAGTTGCCAATATTGTCATATACTTAAAGCTATTGGAAATACATTCATTTAAGCGAAGTTTTACTTACATATACACTATATTGCAACATTTAGTCTATCAAATGTATATAACTATTTCTCAAATAACATCAGAGCTTTTTTATTCAACGCTATACAATTTACCTCCAATGTGTCCCAATAGGGATTGAGACAGCCTCCAATTTTTTAGTTGAATAAAACTTCATTATGCTGGCGATTTTAAAGGCATAAATACTGATTTAAGTTGTAATACAATCTATACTAATTTATAATATACTGGAGGTTCTCACAATCTATAACTTTCTCATATTGTTTATTAGGGGAACCTAATGCTCTTCCATAATATATATTGAATGATGTTGGATTATATCCTCTTGCGATTAATCTCTAACTAAAAGTGGCCTCTTTTTCTCATTAAAGGGGTATGCCCTATATGCGATTAATCTCTAACTAAAAGTGGCCTCTTTATTTCATTAAAGGGGTATGCCCTATATGGGATTATATTAAAATAAGAATATATATAAAATATGTGGAAGTTGTATCATGACCTAAAATGAGCCACCAAATAAAACTGCAGTAATCTATTTATAGACCTAACTGTATTGCGCTCGCCAATTAAAGGGATATAACGCTACAATTTCCAGAAGTATTCAATGTCCTAAAAAGTATATCTAAGGTTAAAACTTAACATAGACTTATACTGCATTCCTATATAGTCTATGTTAAGTTTTAACCTTAGATATACTTTTTAGGACAACTGAATATATAACAACATATATCCCTTACAGGGTAATGGATGAATTTAAAAGGATTCTAACTAGATAAGGAGTCAAAATTCGTATATTGAATACTTCTGGAAATTGTAGCGTTATATCCCTTTAATTGGCGAGCGCAATAAAGTAAGGTCTATAAATAGATTATTGCAGTTTTATTTGGTGGCTCATTTTAGGTCATGATAGAACTTCCACATATTTTATATATATTCTTATTTTAATATAATCCCATATAGGGCATACCCCTTTAATGAGATAAAGAGGCCACTTTTAGTTAGGTTATATCCTCTTGCGATTAATCTCTAACATCATTCAATATATATTATGGAAGAGCATTAGGTTCCCCTAATAAACAATATGAGAAAGTTATAGATTGTGAGAACCTCCAGTATATTATAAATTAGTATAGATTGTATTACAACTTAAATAAGTATTTATGCCTTTAAATCACCAGCGTAATGAAGTTTTATTCACCTCAAAAATTGGAGGCTGTCTCAATCCCTATTGGGACACATTGGAGGTAAATTGTATAGCGTTGAATAAAAAAGCTCTGATGTTATTTGAGAAATAGTTATATACATTTGATAGACTAAATGTTGCAATATAGTGTATATGTAAGTAAAACTTAGCTTAAATGTATGTATTTCCAATAGCTTTAAGTAGATGACATTATTGGCAACTTTGTATTAACATATATATATTTGATTTTAGTGAATGGGTTGGTTTAGACTGGGTTATTTAGTATCAGCTGTGGGCTTACTAACAGCTAGAGGCTGCAGGCAACACGCCCATTGGCTGAAAAAGGGGGGGAGGGGGGTATTCTGAGATTGGTAATTAGCAAAGAGTACATATCTTGTTTTTACTTGTGAAATCTGTATTGTTGTTTTTAACAATGATTAAAAAGTCTATTTTATATCATCGTATGTGATTCCATTACAGGTATATTCTCATTACCAATCCTTGGGGATATCTGTGGGTTCCTGTTGGCGGTGGAGAGTAACATTGTCAGAGAAGGTAAGCGGCCAGGAGTCTGACTGTTACCATCGTGAGAGAGTGTACCGGAGAGAGCAAGCTGGTTTGCTCAGATAGCCAGTCCGCGCCTACCAGCACATTGGTGTGCTCAGCAAAAGTGTGAGTACCCTGGGTATAGAATACGTGTGCAGGGTGGTGGGATACCATCACTTTAGATACACACTTTGGTCGCCTTTGTTTGTCCCTCACTTCCATAGATCCGTCTTCAGTTATCAAAGGAGAGGAGAGTTCCATACTATCGGCAGGGATCTGTTTGCCAACATTCTATGGACATTTTGATGTACTGATCACTGTGCACATATATTGGACTTATTACCATTCGCTATATCCACTTTATGGTGAGAGTCCACGCTCTATTCCCATTTTGTATATAGTATATATTTTATATCTATCTTAAGGGCATAATATAATTTTTACTCATTAGTAGTTATTAGCGCCCTCTTGTTGCTCTATAGTATTGAGATCTAGACTCATTGCTGGCCCCGTCAGTACTCTCCAGCGCTTTGTCTTAAACCATTTCTGGGTGCTTTCTGACGTGTGCTTTGGGTCATTGTCCTCCTGTAAGACCCATGACCTCTGGCGGAAGCCCACATTTCTGACACTGGGCCTTACATTGCACCACATAATTCTTTGGTAGTCTTCAGATTTCATAATGCCATGCACACAGTTAAAGGGCCACTGTAAGTAAATATTTTCTATGCCTGTTACTAACTAACTACCCCAAATACGCTTTTTATCAATAGCATTTCATTAACATATCTCTACCGTATATCAGAAATCTTGCCTGCAAATTTAATTGTTTTCCAAACCCACTCCGTGGGTATCCTTTGCTCTGTACCAATCCGTTTACAATACCTAGGTTTCAAAATGGCGCTTTAAACACAAAGTTATTAGTTTAAGTATTTTGAACACGCAGTGCTGAAAATAGTGGGCAGGATAACGTGACATCATCGGCGAATAAAAGATATGACTTTTAGAATGTTATGGAACTTCGTTTTGGAGAAAATATAGGTCAGTAGGTTTTAATTAATGTTTATTAACTTTAATATGTTAGTTGTTTAGCTTAAAAATTATAACAGAAAGTAATCCTTTAAGACATCCAGTGTCTGAATCAGCAAAGCAACCTCAAAATATCAGTGAACCTCCACCAAATTTCTTTAAAAGCCTCATTTCTTTTTCTGAAAACAGTAGACTGATGGGCTTTACCAAAAAGCTATACTTTTGTTTTGTCTGTCCACAACACATTCTCCCAAAAGGATTTTGACTTCCTCAGGTAAGTTTTGGCAAACTTTAATCTGGCGTTTTTATGTTTCTGTGTCAACGGTGGGGTCCTTCTGGGTTTCCTACCATAGCGTCTTTTTTTTCATTCAGATGGCGACGTATAGTGTGAGCTGACACATTTGTACCCTGTGCCTGAAGGTCAGCTTGAATTTTGGCTGGAAGTTGATTTAGGTTCTTTATCCACCATTTGAACAATCCTTTATTGCAATCTTTGATCCAGGGAGATTAGCTTCAGTGCCATGGACTGTAAACTTCTTGACAATGTTGCACACCGTAGACACAGGAATATTAAGATCTCTGGAGATGGACTTGTAACCTTGAGATTATCCATGCTTTTCCACAATTTTTTTTTGCAAATCCTCAGAACATTTTTTGCTGCTCTTTCTCTTCTCCATGCTCAGTGTGGCACACAGAGACGCACAAAAGAAAGGTTGAGTAAAATTTTCACCATTTTACCTGGTTGCCAGTGTGATTTCTATATTGTCAACACCTATTAATTGATACAGGTGAATTTAATTACAAATTACAGGAGCATCACAAACTTATTTCTTACAATTTTGAGAAGGTTTTCCAGTATTTTTTCCAGTATATTTTTGGAGTTTTGCCTGGAATGTGTCAGATTTGGCTTTTTTTCTTCTTCTTTTTTTTGTGTCATACCAATACAAACAAGAGAAATAAACATGAGAATGCCTAAACATTTGTAATTGCAACAATTTTCTGGGTGAAGTGTTGCATTATCTGACCGAAATGCAGGGGTGTCAATATTTTTGGCCATGACTGTGTGTATATGTATGTAAATATATAAATATGTAAGTGACATAATTTGTTCTAGCCTAGAATACAGAGCAAACAAGCACACTTTACCAACATTTTAATTTGACTGACAGAACTATTCAAAAGCAATGCCCTTTCAGTATTGGGATTTTTTATTGTATTGCCTTACTTTGTGATGTGCTTGTATTACATAAAAGGGCACAGAGTTATTTTAATATTATATCTTCATTTTTCAGTACACAGTTGGAAGATCAGACGTAATCTCGATTACTTGGGAATTCCCACATACTGGGGATCAGGTGATTATGAGTTCAAATCCTTGAGGTAAAAATTATTCATATTAATTGAAAGTTGATTAGAAGTCTAAATCTGGCTAGTGCGGTTAAACTTTTCCAAACAGCTTTTTGTCATTTGCAGAAACTTCATAACATGTCTGTTGAAAAGGGAAGTTACCCTAAAACCTCTTTTTATGATAACAAATATTTCTAAGTAAGACATATATTTGTTTTTGGAACATGTTTTTTAAAGGACAGTCTACTGCAGATATGTTATTATTTAAAAAGATAGATAATTGCCTGTATTACCCATTCCCCAGTTTTGCATAATCAAAATGGTTATATTACAATACTTTTTTTTAAATTCTTTGATTACCTTGTATCTAAGCCTTTGCAGACTGTCTCATTATCACATTTCTTTTGACTTTGACAGACAGTCATTTTAGCAAATCAGTGCTTACTCATAAATAACGCTATGGGAGCGAGCACATTATTTTCCAGTAGACTCTCCCTTTAAATGTGAAAATGTATATATTTTTTTAATATGGGCATATGAGGGTGTTTAGCCAAAGCTATTGATGAAACTACTTGAAAGGATATATAATGCTTCAAATGGATAAAACTATGATGTGGCTTGAGCAGTAAAACAAAATTGAATTGAAATCTGGAATTCCTAAATCTAGAAAAAAATACTAAACTTTCTCATTAAAGGGACATTAAACACAAATTATAAGATGCATTACAATTTACCTTCATATTTGAGAAGAATTTTGCAATGACAACTGGAACTTCATTTTGACAAATGAGTATATTTTTTTGTTTTTGTTTTTCACTGATTTCCCTATCCCCCAGAACATTAGAACCCTTGCTAACCAATCACACTATAGTATTAAAGGACCATAAAATATTACCTAAAACGAGTCTCAAGAAATCATTAAACATAATCAGTACATATTCCACCTTCAAAAATGCTTAGCATTTAGAAAAATCTGTTTTGTAAACGTTGGATTTTAATAGTTTTTATTTATTGCAATATCCGCCTCAACTACAGTCCTCCGTGAAAATCACTTCCCCACATTAACTTTTCCTCCAATTGAAACGATGAAATTATAATCTATTATAAATATTATAATTATGTATGTGCGCTCCATTAAGCATGCACAATTGTAATAAACCATCCGAGTATGTTCAGTTCATTCTTCCTTACATAAAGTAAAGAAGACTGAGAGGTGTAATAAATGCTTTTGCTGTTGGTCCCTTTACATGCTGATTGCATGTGTCACTCCACAGTTCATCTCTTACTAGCACTCATTATTCCTCGCATTTTCGCAGATCACACAGTGTGGATAACATACCTAATAAAATAAGTTTTATCTGTGTTACCTAAAGCTAGATGGCCAATGTTACAATAGGTCATAAACTTTCCACAAGTAATACAGTACAGCAATGTACCCCTAGCTCTCACCCTGGCGATGTACGAGCCTGCCCCGTACCACATAGTGCTCATGCCGGGTACACAGAGTTCTCATGTACCCTCCAAACACGCTCATGTAAAATAGTTTGTAATGCCCAGCAGTAAGGTGCTTCTGCAGTACCGTCTGTAATGCTCGGGGGATATCTCTCTATCAGACCAAACTTGGCCAGTAGACTTCTTATCCTGCGTCAAGTGGAATTATAGGAAATATCCCACAGCAGAGTAAGTTAGTGAAATGAGGTAGGCAGTACTCACAGTAGACAGGGTAGTCCTTCAGGGCAATAAGAAGAAGACAGAGAATGGTCAAGACAGGCTGAGTCCGGCAGCAGGAAGACAATCCAGCAGTTAAGCAGTTCAGGGGTGAACCAATAGGAAGAGCAGGAACAGGCAGGTATCAGTATCAAAGGAAATCCAGCAGAGTAACAGTTCAGGGGTAAACCAATAGAATGGTCAGACAGGCAGAGTTTGTCAACAAAGTGGCAATCCAGTAGTTCAGTGGTTAAGCAAGCAGAGTGGTCAGACAGGCAGAGTTCAATATCAGTATGGCAATCCAGCAGTTCAGGCGTTAAGCAAGCAGAGTGGTCAGACAGGCAGAGTTCAGTAACAGTATAACAAGCCAGCAATTCAGTCATTCATTAACACAGTACCCAAGAGCACAAGTAGCAACACCTATACTTGGGCATAGGTGAAAGGAACTGAGGCACTTACAGTACATAGGAAGACTTTGCGCCACAGGAGGAATCCGGACCAGCATCAGAGAGAGCGTGCGGTGATGATGTCACCGCTAGTGCCAGAAGCTACCGCTGCGTCCATGGCAACGGCCTGTACCGCGGTAGGAAGGAGCGGTGTGACAGCGTCACCCTCAAAAGCAACACACCCTAAACAACTTTTTATTTAAATTAGTTTATTTGTGCACTCTCAGCTATTTTTACTACAATAAATACTCCCTGAAAGCATGACTTCCTTAGCCGTTTGTGTTGCCGTGGTTGAACGATCACATACAGTTACATGGCTGTCTTCACTATATGTGTAGATCACAATCACAGATGTAAGGGGACAAATACAATTATTGGTTTTTTGAAAATAAGGATTTTAATTAAATACAATTTTAATACATATTAGTGGCTAACTGCTCATTATTACAGGGGATAACAAAATCATGTATAATAATGCAGCTACAAAGAATACATGCTGCCTACTTCCCACGCTGCAATCACACTGGTAAGCAGAGAGCTCAGGGTGGATACTTCTGCTCTGAGCCGGTGATATAGGAAAAATACGTCACCGGCATCAAAGTGCGCTCTCCCGCACATAGAACCTAGGTTATCCTCTGTGATAGGGCTAATATGAGTTTCACAGAGGGTTTGTCTATAAATAAAATGTAAATTACCAATATCATTTAAACAGTACTTAAAAGTTTAAAATTGCAATAGCATTAATTTAAGTACTTAATTAAACATATTTAATGCTTGAATACATTTTTTGGGTTTAAAGGGACACTGAAACCAAATTTTTTCTTTTGTGATTCAGATAGAGCATGACATTTCTAATTTACTCCTATTATAAAATTTTCTTCATTCTCTTTTTGTATCATTATTTAAAATGCAAGAATGTAAGTTTAGATGCCGGACCATTTTTAGTGAACAACCTGGGTTGTTGCTGATTGGTGGATAAATTAATCCATCAATAAAAAAGTGCTGTCCAGAGGTCTGAAGAAAAAAAAAGAAGCTTAGATGCATTCTTTTTCAAATAAAGATAGCAAGAGAACCAAGAAGAATTGATAATAGGAGTAAATTAGAAAGTTGCTTAAAATTGCATGCTCTATCTGAATCACGAAGAAAAAATGTGGGTTCAGTGTCCCTTTAATGTTCCTTTAACTCTGTTTGCATGTGTACAGTTAATGAAAAAGACTGGGGTAGAATGCCCTATTCTCTTTCTTTAAAGGGATATGAAATCCATTTTTTTCTTTTATGTTTCAGATAGAGCATGTGATTTTAAATAACTTTCTTATTTACTTCTATTATCAAATGTTTTTGTACTCTTGGTATCTTTGGATGAAAAGCAGGGGCATATGCCTAGAAGCCGGCCCAGTTTTTCATGAATGTTATACATTTGCAAGAGCACTAGATGGCAGCATTATTTCCTGCCATGTAGTGCATATGCTCTGTAAGGGGGCGTGAACCAGTATTCAAACACCATGCCTGCTCAGAGAGAATGGTGGTGTGTATAGCATCTGTGAAATTTGTGTCATACAAGCGACTGCTGACTCTGAGCAGGCATGTTTCTAGGCAAAAATACTTCTATTTCAAACTGAAACGCATTCACGCACACTTTTCTATCCTTTTATAAGGAACCGTAAATCAAAATGTGTTGGCGCTTTATAAGTAACCAAAAAAATTCTAATAATAATTAGACTTGGTTTTTGCTGTAGAATACCTTGATTTAACTGTAAAAGTGTTGTTTGCTTTACACTTTCTAGAGAGGATGGTGCTCAGATTTCTACTTAAAGGGATATAAAACCCAACATTTTTCATTCATGATTCAGATAGAGCAGGACATTTTAAGCAACTTTCTAGTTTACCCCTTTAACAATTTTTCTCCGTTCTCTTGGTCAGCTTTGTTGAATGAGCAGCAATGCACTTCTGGTTGCTGACTGAACACATGCGTGAGCCAATGACAATCAGTATATATATGCATCCACCAATCATCAACTAGAACCTAGGTTCTTTGCTGCTCCTGATCTTTTATAGATAAACCTTTCAGCAAAGGATAACGAGAGAAAAAAGCAAATTAAATAATAGAAGTAAATTGAAAAGTTGTTTAAAATTGTATTCTGTATCAGAATCATGAAAGAAAAATTTTTCATGTCCTTTTAAGTATGCAGAGATTGCTTGTCCTAGATAAGTGTTTCTCAACTGCAGTCTTCAAGTACCCCTAACAGGCCAGGATTTCCTTATATCTGAACTATAGAACAGGTGAAATAATCAGCTGATCAGTAACCATGGTTACTAACCTGTTTTCACTCAGCTGGTTATGTCACTTGGGCTCTAGTTTAGATATTATGAAAATCTGGCCTGTTCGGGGTACTTGAGGACTGAAGTTGAGAATTACTGCTCTAGATTCATATAATACACATGTAGAGCAGTGCACAAATTCATTAAAGTAAATGTAAAGTTTAATGAATAAGTGTCTGGTGTCATGAGATGCAGGACACAGCATAGAAGGTACAACGCTATTTTATTGCAAAGCATAGAAGTATACAGCTTGTACAACTCATCTCACTTGGTAACTGCGACATAGACAATAACGGCCCTAAACCACGCCCCCACCCGGTGACATCACGTCCCACTCATCACACCTGGTTTTTAAAAATACTATTAAAAACAGGGGCACTTTTATTCATTAAACTTCACATTGAAGCATTTTTAAAAAATACTTATGTTTTTCTTTAGGGAAACCAGACCGCGATCCTCCGCCCGCTTCTCATGCTGTACTTAGCGTATTGATGATGAAACCGGCTTCCTCCAATTGTTGCATGGCCTCACGAGGAACGATTGGAGGAAGCCGGTTTTGTCATTGCGATGCTAAGTACAGCAGGAGCTGCGGGTGGAGGATCGTCGGTCTGGTTTTCAGAAAGAAAAAGTTAGGCATTTTAAAAAAATAAAAAAAACTCTTTAATGGAATCATGGAATAAAAAAAATGGGTTTCATATCCATAATTACTGGAGAATTGAATTTTGAATGTTATATTCCTTTGGTTTAAGCCTCTCTGTAGTTTAAATAGATTTACCTTTAGGGGCCTTTATACGTTTTATAAAGGATGACTTGTTTTAAAAGTCGGAACTCAAAATCTAACAGCCGCCTACATAGTGAAATAAAATTATATTGAGTTTGGAATCTATGCTGACCACCTTAAAGAACCAGTAAATACAGTAAATTTGCATAATCAACAAATGCACAATAAAAAGACAATGCAATAGCACTTAGTCTGAACTTCAATTGACTTTAGATGTTCAGTTATGTCTATTTCCACTACTTCTATATCATATAACAGCCATCAGCTAATCACAAAAGCATATACATTACATATATTTTGTGAATCCTTGGACATGCTCAATAGGAGTTGGTGACTCAAAAAGTGTAAATATAAAAAGACTGTGCACATTTTGTTATTGGAAATAAATTGGGAAGTTGTTTCATGACTCAGATAGAGCATGCCATTTTATAGTTTAATTTTGACTTGAGTTTCCCTTTTAACTCAAGACTAGGATGACTAAAAATGAAATGTTTTGTCAATTTCGTATTAAAAATGACACAGAATTGATATTGGCTTGTTTTCTTTTTTCTGATGAGCATATTCAAGTTATATGACAATACTGCTACTTTGAAGTTTATTTCTTTTTGTATCTACTTTTCAGATTTTCATCAAATATAACTCACTCATGAGATCTATTGCCTTCCAAATAGCATTAGAATATGTACAGTGGTTTTTGCTGTAGCTTTGTCTAAAAGTCTTTGTATGGTTACATTAAACGTCACTTCTTCATATCTGAATAACTAAAAAGATACCAATTCAATTAACTTCAACTATGCATTTTTTACAATAAACCAGATTAATGTATAAAATCTCATCGAAATGCGTCTCATACATATATTTTTTAAGTTTAAAGGATAGAATATCATAATTGAAATGTGCATTGAAATTTTGAAGTAGAAGGATTTTTGCTATTTAATTCCATTAGCTTGTCATTTTTTTTTTTCCGTTGGCATACACACACATTCTGTGAGAGTCTGTGCACAAGTATTCGAACACTACACCTTTTCCAGTGGTGGCTTGTATTATACAAGGGAAATCTTCATAGGTACAGTACAAATACCACCATCTCTATTAAAACTATAGCTGCACTCTCAGATCTGTTTAATACAGCTTTGCATTCAAATAGAATAATGTTGTTCAAAGGGAAGTGAACATTTTATTTGGTCTCTGTCTCCAACATTCACTCACATATATTCATGCAATTTGTATTGTATTAACAGTTACAGGTTTATGGTAATGGACCGATTGGGTGCGGATCTACAAAAAATATTAAATGATTGCAAGGGGAAATTACATGGAACAACCGTTATGCAATTGGGTATTCAATTGGTAAGTAAATTAAGAGTTGGAAGTGCGAAGTGTTTGGTTAACACAGTATAAAAGTGTAACATTTTTAAGTGTAAATTCATTTATTAACTTTTCTCAAAAGTCCTTTGTTCTTTCATGTCAAGATGTTGAAGGCACTGCAACACCAGGCATTTTCCACTGCCAGTGATAAATTGCTTGCATCCTGTTGTTGTATAATTCACCTATATGTTCACAAGACCTATGGCTACTACGTAGTACCTCTTCCCTGGAAAACCCACATGCACTCCCTCTCCGTATGAGTCCTAAGAAGCCCTCAAACTATGCTCTGTCTGCAGATTACCAGGCCTCAAAGAACACAATTAAGAAACTGCAAACTACTATTTCACTTCTCAAAAACTGTTAACCAACACAATGCCCAGTTACAGGGAGAACTCTGGGTCTCCCAGAGCAAATCCTCAAAACAAAAAACTAAATGATAAATCTGTTAACTGTCAATTCTAACGTACTTTAACTACATGTTTATCACTACAATGGCCCTTAAATGTGCTGTGAAATACTTGCCACACACTGTATTCGGAAAAGTACATAAACATATTTATGTTGTTCTCTTGTTAATTACAAATCCAAGAGAAAAAACTGAGAAAAGAAAAGGAGGATTGGGCACACTACCTTCTAATTATAGTAAAAGTCCTACTTTACTAAGGTACTAGTTAAAATAATACCGGTTACATATACATTGTCTCCAGATACAGCTAAGGCCAAAAACTACGGTTGAGACCTTAAAGATAGGACAGGATTTACACACTAAATTGCTTGGTCTATCACAGAAACATAGCCCCCAAGTATTAGCGGCCAATATGCTGGAACTTCAGCATCGGTTAGGTGTGTGTGTTTGAGAGAGGCCACAACTAAACACACACAAAAGCATTTCATCCTGTAAATGGGTGTTTATCAATGCATACAGTATAAACAATGATACCTGAATGACTAGTGATCGCACCGGTATTTAAACCTTATTCTATTGAGCTCTATCCCCCAAGCTGACTTCACAAGTGGGATCACTTCACGCTCTGTGGACGCTCATTAGGCAGTGATAATCCACGGCAACCACCACTTACCAATCAGCTGATAGGGGGTGTGTATTAAAGGGACATGAAACCCAAAATGTTTCTTTCATGATTCAGATAGAGAATAACATTTTAAACAACTTTCTAATTTACTTCTATTATCTAATTTGTTTCATACTCTTGGTATTATTTGCTGAAGTAACAGCAATGCACTACTGGTTTCTAACTGAAGACATGGGTGAGCCAATGACAATCGGTATATATATTCAGTCACCAATCAGCAGTTAGAACCTAGGTTCTTCACTGCTCCTGAGCTTGCCTAGAAAAACATTTCAACAATGGAGATCAAGAGAAGGAAGCAAATTAAATAATCGAGGTAAATTGGAAAGTTATTTAAAATTGTATTCTCTATATGAATCATGAAAGAATTTTTTGGGGTTTTATGTACCTTTAACATCATCACGTCAACTCGGTTGGTAAACAACGCTGCATGCTATTCATGGTCAAGTAATAATAATACCACGTGACTCCATAAGATCAAAAATATTTGTGTTTCACATTGTATACCTTAAAGGGTTACTAAATCCAAAATGTTTCCTTAATGATTCAGATAGAGCATGCAATTTTAAACAACTTTCTGATTTACTCCTTTTTATAAATTTTTCTTCGTTCCTCTTTATTTAAAAGCAGGAATGTAAAGCTTAGGAGCCGGCCCATTTTTTGTTCAGAACCTGGGTTACGCTTGCTTATTGGTTGGCTTAATGTTATTACCAATAAGCAAGCGCTATCCAGGGTGCTGAACCTAAAATGGGCGGGCTCCTGAGGTTTACATTATTGCTTTGTAAAAATAGATAGCAAGAGAACGAAGAAAAATTGAAAATAGGCGTAAATTAGAAAGTTGCTTAAAGATGCATGCGATATCGGAATCGTATATAGTATAGAAAGTTGCTTAAAATTGCATGCTATGTCTGAATCATGAAAGAAAAAAAATGTGGATTTAGTATCCCTTTAAGTATTTAACCCCTTAATGACCTACACTGTACACCGTACGTCCTCAAAAAAAAGATAGTTAATGACTGAGGACGTACGGCATACGTCGTCAGTCTTGGAAAGCGTTGGAAGCGATCCTTAACGCTTCCAGACGCTTTCCGGATATTGCAGTGATGCCTCGATATCGAGGCATCCTGCAATAACCCTTCTTACCCCTCTGGTGCAGAGAGAGCCACTCTGTGGCCCTCTCTGCACCGGACATCGATGGCCGCAATCGTTGGTGGTTGGAAGGCGGGTGGGCGGCCATCGATGGATGCTTGTCGGTAGAGGTGGGCGGGGTAGCCGGGGATGGGCACGTGCACAGGGAGGGAGTGGGTGGGAACCATTACACTATGGAACAATTTTGTAAATTAAGTGTGAGAGAGGGGAAAATAAATTAATAAATTTGCATACTGTATGTAAATATGCTTAAAAAAAGATACCTTTTATTTTAGTACTGGCAGACTTTCTGCCAGTACTTAAGATGGCGGGGACAATTGTGGAGTGGGGGAGGGAAGAGAGCTGTTTGGGAGGGATCAGGGGATCTGATGTGTAAGGTGGGAGGCTGATCTCTACACTAAAGCTAAAATTAACCCTACAAGCTCCCTAATTAACCCCTTCACTGCTGGGCATAATACAATGCCAAAGCCATATATGTCTGCTATTTCTGAACAAAGGGGATCCCAGAGAAGCATTTACAAGCATTTGTGCCATAATTGCACAAGCTGTTTGTAAATATTTTCAGTGAGAAACCTAAAATTGTGAAAAATGTAAAGTTTTTTTTTTTTTTATTTGTTCGCATTTGGCGGCATTAAATATACCAAAATGGGTCTAGATCAATACTTGGGGTTGTCTACTACACAACACTAAAGCTAAAATTAACCCTAAAAGCTCCCTACATGCTGCCTAATTAACCCCTTCACTGCTGGACATAATACACGTGTGGTGCGCAGTGGCATTTAGCACCCTTCTAATTACCAAAAAGCAACTCCAAAGCCATATATGTCTGCTATTTCTGAACAAAGGGGATCCCAGAGAAGCATTTACAACCATTTATGCCATAATTGCACAAGTTGTAAAAGTGAACGATTTTTTTTATTTGATCGCATTTGGCGGTGAAATGGTGGCATGAAATATACCAAAATGGGCCTAGATCAATACTTTGGGATGCCTTCTAAAAAAATATATATATATATATATATACATGTGAAGGGATATTCAGGGATTCCTGACAGAGATCAGTATTCCAATGTAACTAGCGCTCATTTTGAAAAAAGTGGTTTGGAAATAGCAAAGTGCTACTTGTATTTATTGCCCTATAACTTGCAAAAAAAGCAAATAACATGTTAACATTGGGTATTTCTAAACTCAGGACAACATTTAGAAACTATTTAGCATGATTGTTTTTTGATGGTTGTAGATGTGTAATAGTTTTTGGGGTTCAAAGTTAGAAAAATTTTGTTTTTTTTCCATTTTCCCCCTCATATTTTATAAAAAAAATTATAGTAAATTATAAGATGATGAAAATATTGGTATCTTTAGAAAGTCCATTTAATGGCTAGAAAAACTGTATATAATATGTACGGGTACAGTAAATAAGTAAGAGGAAAATTACAGCTAAATACAAACACTGCAGAAATGTAAAAATAGCCCTGTTCCCAAACGGACAGAAAATGGAAAAGTGCTGTGGTCATTAAGGGGTTAAATACATAGTAAAGTGAATATATCAAAATATCACTAAAAATAACAAAGAAATATAAAGTGAATTACTGACTGTGAATAAAAATAATTTAATATATACGTAATATTGTCCCTTTAAATAAAGGATATCAGTCCCAATAGGCATCCAGCACTGTGTTTTAATGTCTCTGAAAGAAATTGCATATAGTGTTCCAACAATTTAAAAAAAAAATTAAAAATTCCAAATGAGACAGTCCACTCACATTAATAAATGCCTTTCATATGATTATCTGCTCATACGCTGCCACTCCCAAACACAGACGACATGTTGTTTGCAATAATAATATCTTCTTAAAGTAGAACTTTTACTATAATTAGAAGGTAGTGCGCCCAATCCTTCTTTTCTTCTCTGTTTTTTCTTTTAGATTTGTAATTTACTTGAGAAAGAAGGCAGCATCGAATTGGGAATATATTTTTTGTTTTTCCCAGTCTGCTTTTCTAAATTAACCCAGACAGTGCCAGTAATAATTTGTTCTTCTACTGTTAATCCAAGTCTCTCTATTTAATATTTCTGAATTTATTTATTAAACTGATCTTAAAGGGATATTAACATATTTTCATTATTTATTTTGTTCATGTTTTCTGTCATTTAAAGGGACAGTATACACCAATTTTCATATAACTGCATGTAATAGACACTACTATAAAGAATAATATGCACCAATACTGATATAAAAATCCAGTATAAAACCGTTTAAAAACTTACTTAGAAGCTCCCAGTTTAGCTCTGTTTAAAAGGTTACTGGAACACTCACTACAAGTGGGAAATAGCAGACACTACTCCCTCCCCCTTCCTTTGCATATGAAAAGACCCTTTACACAAACATGAGCAAGCTGGAGTATGTAAGCGTTGGTATTCTGCTAAAACTTTGGGGCTTGGTTAGGAGTGTGAAAATCAGAACAATGCTATTTAGAAATAAGCAAAACTATCCATTTTTAAAAACAAACAAACTGTATGGGCTTTATAAATGGATTATCTACAAAACATTTATGCAAATAAAAATCTAGTGTATTATGTCCCTTTAACTCTGAGTCTCTATAAAGTAATGGGTGCTGCCATATTGGATTTAAAGGACCAGTCAACACAGTAGATTCGCATAATCAACAAATGCACAATAACAAGGCAATACAATAGCATTTACTCTGAATTTCAAATAAGTAGTAGATTTTTTTTTTATAACACATTTCAAAGTTATGTATATTTCCTCTCCCCCTGTACCATGTGATAGCAATCAGCCAGTCACAAATGCATATACGTATAGTCAGTGAATTCTTGCACATGCTCAGTAGGAGCTGGTGACTAAAAAAGTGTAAATATAAAAGAGTGTGCACATTTTTTTTAATGGAAGTAAATTGGAAAGTTGTTTAAAATGACATGCTGTATCTGAATCATGAAAATTTAATTTGACCTGAGTGTCCCTTTAAGTTGTCCTTTATCTGTTTCCCATGTTAAAGGGAAAGATATAAAACAGACAATAAAACAGACTGTCCAAACAAGGCTCTGTGTGCGGAACATTGGATAGTCTAAAATTCCACACAGCTTTTTTTGCACAAACAGAGATAAATAGAAAACTAGTTTAAATATGTCAGCGCCCATTACTTTATTGAAACTAAAGTCCTTTTATAGAAACTTCACTTATTTTTTCAATATTTAAACAACTAATATAATTGTAAAAATATTTTTTTTAATACATCATTATGCCTAGCATTTACTATTTAACATCCCTTTAAAGGGACACTAAAGTCAAAATTAAAATTTCATGATTCAGAATATGAGAAGAGAAGAAACAATGGCACTACTCAAATTAGTAATACTTATTGAAAGTTCCCCTAATAGATTATCACAATGATGAGTATATTTAATATTAGTATACTCCAGTGTACAATTTTTAATCAGACAGGGGTTGGTGCTTGTACCTACTAACAAACTTGGCAAGAAATCAGTAGAGAACTGACAAGGGGTACAAATATAGCACTCTTAGAACGTTTCAATATACCATGATAAAGAATGGTGTGTTAAAAAATAACTTTTATTAGATCAAATTAAAAACCGGGGATTAACATACAATTTAAAATCAAAATTTGGGTCCACTACCAAAAGCCAGACACTATAGCTGCTAGCTTATAGAGACTAACACCCTAGTTAGGGTACTAAGAAGTCTCAAAATACAAATTGATAATGACACTATTCTTTTTGAAAGTAGCTCATGTAGTGTTGATAATGGCACTTCCTTTAGGTCTCTGGGTCAGAGATATATGTACCCCAAGGCAGAACATGCAGTGATCTGAAATGTCATCGCAGAAAATGCAGCATGTCTGCAGAAAGAACACGACACATGCAGGAACTATTATGTGCTTTAACTTTGCAGCACTGCTCCACATTAGGCTGTTCTTTTCAAACAGCTGTGCTCTGGCTGCGCTGTGTAAGTTTTCCTTAACACAGTGTATTCAGAGCAAAGTGCTGTTTGAAGAACAGTCAAATAATGCAGTAGTGCTGCAAAGCAGCATTGCATTGATTGTTAATTGGCTCTCAGGGATTATTGTCAAACTCGTCCCCCTAGCTTTTCCCAGTCTGCAAAGCAGTTTTTTTCTGAATGTAAGACGTTCGTATGAGCAATGCACCTTTTTTAATACTGCACTTCTATGTTAGACAAAGAGAAAAGGAAACAAATTTATTTAACAGACATTTTACAATTTCTTTTTTTGTCTGCAGCTAATTTGCAATGCAATTTTTAAAGTCTAAAACTTTACAAATGGCTTTATTTTCCAGTTAATCAACACATTGTTATTGTACTGGTGCTTTAGTGTAACTGCCTAATTTAAAATTTAATTTTATTTAAAAATGACCTGCAGAAACATTTTCACTAAAAAAATCTGATCGCAGAAAGTGAAAGAAAGTTCTGCCTATGGGTATATGTAGGATTATATGGGTATTGGGTATACAGTGTGTCACTGGCTATTGGTTATATTTAGTTAGGATATAATAGGATCATAGATAGAATGTGTCTTAAGATCAAATATACGTGGCTCTAAGAGTTTATTAATTCTCCTCTGTGGTTAGGTTAACTTATTTACAAAACTCTAGCCTAGTAATCTCAATGTAGACAGGCTATGAGTTATGCTTATAACATTCTTTAGAGTATATTGGGTAACCGTCAACCTGGTAGAAAATGAAGAATAAATTCCTCTATTATATCTTTTAGATTGTAATTTTAATATTATTGAAAAGAACCCATAGCTATGTGCCTATGATAACAAATATGAGAAGCCTGATAAGCTCCTCTTTTTTACCTATTAATACCTTAATTAATAATTCCCCTGGGGTGCTAGGTAGTACTACTACGGGGAGTCAGTTAGTCCTAAGTTTGGGACTTTGGATACTGCTGGTGATACCACTAATGGTTATTTAGGTTGGGATAGGCATAACCTTTATGCTAATATGCTTGAATAAATATCATTAATTGAAATCAACAGTGAGGTAGAGCCTAACCCGATATTGCTTTAAGGTATCACTGACAAATATCACTTCAGAGGATATAGATTAGGATAAGCATAAGCCTAATACCTGTCTTACCCTTTAAAGTACCACTTGTCTGATTTAACAGAATCGGCGTTGATTAAGAACTATATATATATATTGCCTTGTAAATATCCCAAATGGATGTCGGGATAAGGTTAGAATTGAACAATAACCGTTTGTTACCATTGGTGCAGCTAATAAATAACCGTATATTACCACTTATGCCACTAACCAATATCACTATGGTGAGCCAGACCTTAATACCCAAATTACCTTCTAAATACCGTTAGTTTGTATTTCTGATAAGGCCTAACCTTGGTGCCTGTGTTACTATTTTAAGTTGTTAACAAGTATAGTAGTCCAGCTGACTAAACTGGATCGGCGTTAGCTGAAAGCCGCAAACGCGGCAAATATTTTTAAACAAAATAGCGTTTTATCATTTTAAATTAAGGTAGTGGATCAACAAATTATTTTAAAAACAACAGAACAGGGAAGAACGGGGGGACGCCACTGACGCTTTTCGCCGTGGTGGCTGTATCAAAGGGCAGTCTCACTCTGTCTTCGTGAGCTTTAAATACCCTTCAATGTTAGCGGATTGGCTGCTGATGGAGGCCTTGGTTGTATCAACCGTTTTTATTGGTGGAGACAGTAGGTGTGTGAGGATGATGCATTCTAATTGGTCCATTCCCGTAGTCACTTGTTTGTATTAATCTTGTGAATAAGATTAACTGCTTATAATTTACGTTACTTATTAGTTGGGTGAATTGCTCTATTCAGCCTTCCATATGGTAATATTTAATATGTCGTCCTTTTATTGTGTATTTTACATTAGACATTTCTATCGTTATCCTTGAATTCCGATTGGTTGAGACACCTATCAGTCTTTCCTTTCCTCAGGTTCTCATTGGATGTTATTGGTGTCAGTCAGGCTTGCACATTAACAGGTCTAATCCTCTTTGTAAATCGTGAGGATATGTGTGAAATTCATTTGTCTGTTAGATTATTCGTCATCATGGCTTATTTGTTATTGGTTACCGAAACTGTCAGTTATGGTGGTTAAGTTTTGAGGAAGGGGAGTGAATAGTGATTTGTCAAAAATAATAACTGTCAATCTTCCACGTATGTCAGACTTCCCAGATACATGCCATTTTCACTGTTTTCCTCCCATATCTGGTTCTCGATATTCTACCATTGAATTTTTTAACCTGTCCATAACTATAACATATAAGACCCACTGTATATTTGCATCTTATTAGCCATGAATGATGAATAACCTTGCTTTTTTAAAACATCTTATTGATCCTATTCTAATCATAATGTGAGTTTGTTTAAATGTGACACATCTGACTGTGTTAAGTTCTTCATTTCCTTGGTTAGTAAAACATTATTATCATGTTCCTAATTACTGCCATAAAGTTGGTGATCTTTTGAGAATGCAAAATAATTAATAAAAATAATAATAATAAAAGATAAAATATAAAAATATAAAAAATAATAATAATTAAAAAATAAAAAACTTTCTATTCATGTCCACATGTCTTGTTTGTATTGTTTTGAATGATTTATATGAAAGTGTGATATGTAAAAGAATTGTGAATGTGAGATGATGCTAAAAGGTGCTATATTATGAGTGATAAAATAGGTGAAATTGGAATAATTCAAATTAACAATAAAGGTGATAAAAATTGTGCAGTCCCTAAGAGTATGGTATTAGTGAATGATATCGTTGTATAAACTCGATAATGGTCCCTAAGAGGGATAATATTTAAAAAGTATTATGTGCTTAAGTGTGATAGTGGTTTGAGAGAATTGTGATGGAGGAATAAAAAAATATTGATAATAAATATAATAGTGCTAAGGTGATACAAATTTACTTTGTTAGAATAATGTATCGACGTGATATATATATATTTTGTAGGTGAGTGCATATCATTTCATAAAATGTATAGTAATATTTACATATGGGGTCATAAACACTTTCTGTAATAATTATAATTTGCATTCTGGAATAAAAAACATTTAGATCTATTGGTTGTGATATGATTCGATGTATAGTAGTGTAATTTAATCCAATGGAATGTTAACTAAAGGTAGCATTTTATAGTTTGCATATCTTCTATGTATGTCACTTATTTGGGCAAAAATACATAATAATTATTGTTCTCATTGAGACCATATGGATTAACGGAATTGAGCAAATAGATCCATTTACATTCTGCCTGTAGTAATGCATCTTCTAAGTCTCCACCTCTGATGCCTAGTGATATTTTTTCTAGGCCAAAGAAAGATAGAAAATCAGTATTCGAATCATGTTTGTGTAAAAAATGTTTTGCTATCTGTGTATTCTTTTTACCTTTTTTCAGGTCTGATTCAGCGTTTCTTATGTTACACATATGTTCGCCCACCCTCTTTTTGAGCAGGCGTGAGGTCATTCCTACATAATTTAGCTTACAGCTACACTGTAATACATATATCACGCTTGCAGTAGAGCATGTGATATGTTGTTTGATGTAGTGTGTTTTGACAAATCTGTCTTGGATTTGTTTGATTTGGAAAGTATTTGGACAGTATGTGCAATTTCGGCATGGGTAATTGCCAGGGTAGGTAACTTTAGCCTTCTTTCTTACAAAATGGCTTTGGACAAGTCTATCCTTTAAGTTTCTAGACCTACGGTAACAGATGGATATTCTATCTCCAAGACTTTCATTCAAATCTGGATCATTTTGGAGAATATGCCAGGATTTTTGTATGATATGTGTTACATCCTTGATTTGTGAGTTAAAGGTAGTTATTAACCTTGTCTTGTTATCCATCTTCCTAGGTTTAGGAAATAAGAGCTCTTGTCTGGGAGTGTGTAGAGCTCTATATTTAGCTTTTTTTAGGCTTCTGTTGCTATAACCTCTTGCTTTCAATCTGTTTTCCAATTCTTTTGCTCTAATTTTAAATACTGAATCTGAGGAACAGTTTCTACGTATTCTCAGGAATTCACCTATTGGTAGGGATCTGAGAGTACTTTTGGTGTGAGCACTGCTATGATGTAAAATAGAATTTGTGGCGGTTTGTTTGCGGAAGAGATCAGTTGTTAGATTGCCATTTTCATCTTTGGTTATTTTCAAATCCAGAAAATTTACCTCCAATTGACTGCATTCATATGTTAATTTAACATTGATGTTATTACAATTAAGTATGTTCAGGAACTCATCCAGGTCTTGTTTGGACCCCTCCCAGATGAAGAGGATGTCATCAATATAACGGATCCAAAGTGGTATTTGTTCCATATAGATAGCATTGGCGTCTGAGAAAACTGACTCCTTCTCCCACCATCCTAAAAATAAATTAGCATATGTGGGTGCACATGCTGTGCCCATGGCAGTTCCACGTGTTTGTAAGTAATATCGATCATTAAATACAAAAAAGTTGTGATTTAATATGAATTTGACTAATTCGAGGATGAAGAGATTATGTTCATGAGACTCAGAAGAGTCTAGATCAAGAAAATATTTTACTGCTTCTATGCCCAAATTATGCTCGATGCTCGTATATAGAGACTCAACATCTGCTGTAATTAGCCATGTTTCTCTGGCTACTTGAATCCCTTCTAGTCGCTGGAGTACCTCTGTTGTGTCCCTGACATATGAGGGTAATTCTTCTACGAAGCATCTCAATCTTTTGTCAACGTATACACTGGCTTTTTCAGTTAAACATCCATTACCTGACACGATTGGCCGGCCAGGTGGATTTATTATGTTTTTGTGTATTTTGGGAATTAAATATAATGTTGAAATTCTTGGATTCTTGACTTGTAGAAATTTGAATTCTTTATTATTTATAGTGTGATTGTCCTTAGCTATTTCAATCATAGTATCATACTGTCTTTTGAATGTTGCTGATGGGTTGAATATTAATTTCTTATAACAGTTAACATCATTGAGTTGTTTATTTGCCTCACATAGATATTGTTCAACTGGCCAGATAACAATGTTTCCACCTTTGTCAGATCCTTTAATCAAAACATCATCCCATCCTTCAATTTCTCTAAGTGCCTTATATTCTTGTGCTGAGATATTCGCGCCTATATTTCTCCAACATAGGTGTGTCCGGTCCACGGCATCATCCTTACTTGTGGGATATTCTCCTCCCCAACAGGAAATGGCAAAGAGCCCAGCAAAGCTGGTCACATGATCCCTCCTAGGCTCCGCCTTCCCCAGTCATTCTCTTTGCCGTTGTACAGGCAACATCTCCACGGAGATGGCTTAGAGTTTTTTGGTGTTTAACTGTAGTTTTTATTATTCAATCAAGAGTTTGTTATTTTAAAATAGTGCTGGTATGTACTATTTACTCTGAAACAGAAAAGAGATGAAGATTTCTGTTTGTAAGAGGAAAATGATTTTAGCAACCGTTACTAAAATCGATGGCTGTTTCCACACAGGACTGTTGAGAGGAATTAACTTCAGTTGGGGGAAACAGTGAGCAGACTTTTGCTGCTTGAGGTATGACACATTTCTAACAAGACGATGTAATGCTGGAAGCTGTCATTTTCCCTATGGGATCCGGTAAGCCATTTTTATTACATAAGAAAAAAAGGGCTTCACAAGGGCTTTTAAGACTGTAGACATTTTCTGGGCTAAAACGATTGATATATAAGCATATTTTAATACTTCATAGCTTTGAGGAATTATTTTATTCTTGGGAATTAGCTAAAATAACCGGCAGGCACTGTATTGGACACCTTATTTTCTAGGGGCTTTCCCTAATCATAGGCAGAGCCTCATTTTCGCGCCTCTATTGCGCACTTGTTTTTGGGAAGCATGACATGCAGATGCATGTGTGAGGAGCTCTGATACATAGAAAAGACTTTCTGAAGGCGTCATTTGGTATCGTATTCCCCTTTGGGCTTGGTTGGGTCTCAGCAAAGCAGATACCAGGGACTGTAAAGGGGTTAAATATAAAAACGGCTCCGGTTCCGTTATTTTAAGAGTTAAAGCTTTCAAATTTGGTGTGCAATACTTTTAAGGCTTTAAGACACTGTGGTGAAATTTTGGTGAATTTTGAACAATTCCTTCATACTTTTTCACATTTGCAGTAATAAAGTGTGTTCAGTTTAAAATTTAAAGTGACAGTAACGGTTTTATTTTAAAACGTTTTTTGTTCTTTGTTATCAAGTTTATGCCTGTTTAACATGTCTGAACTACCAGATAGACTGTGTTCTGTATGTGGGGAAGCCAAGGTTCCTTTTCATTTAAATAGATGTGATTTATGTGACACAAAATTTAGAGAAAATGATGCCCAAGATGATTCCTCAAGTGAGGGGAGTAAGCATGGTACTGCATCATCCCCTCCTTCGTCTACACCAGTCTTGCCCACACAGGAGGCCCCTAGTACATCTAGTGCGCCAATACTCCTTACTATGCAACAATTAACGGCTGTAATGGATAATTCTATCAAAAACATTTTAGCCAAAATGCCCACTTATCAGCGAAAGCGCGACTGCTCTGTTTTAGAAAATACTGAAGAGCATGAGGACGCTGATGATATTGGTTCTGAAGTGCCCCTACACCAGTCTGAGGGGGCCAGGGAGGTTTTGTCTGAGGGAGAAATTTCAGATTCAGGGAAAATTTCTCAACAAGCTGAACCTGATGTAATTACATTCAAATTTAAATTGGAACATCTCCGCGCCCTGCTTAAGGAGGTGTTATCTACTCTGGATGATTGTGAGAATTTGGTCATTCCAGAGAAATTATGTAAAATGGACAAGTTCCTAGAGGTCCCGGGGCCCCCCGAAGCTTTTCCTATACCCAAGCGGGTGGCGGACATTGTAAACAAAGAATGGGAAAGGCCCGGCATACCTTTCGTCCCTCCCCCTATATTTAAGAAATTGTTTCCTATGGTCGACCCCAGAAAGGACTTATGGCAGACAGTCCCCAAGGTCGAGGGGGCGGTTTCTACTCTAAACAAACGCACCACTATACCCATAGAAGATAGTTGTGCTTTCAAAGATCCTATGGATAAAAAATTAGAGGGTTTGCTTAAAAAGATGTTTGTTCAGCAAGGTTACCTTCTACAACCAATTTCATGCATTGTTCCTGTCACTACAGCAGCGTGTTTCTGGTTCGATGAACTAGAAAAGGCGCTCAATAAAGATTCTTCTTATGAGGAGATTTTGGACAGAATTCATGCTCTCAAATTGGCTAACTCTTTCACCCTAGACGCCACTTTGCAATTGGCTAGATTAGCGGCGAAAAATTCTGGGTTTGCTATTGTGGCGCGCAGAGCGCTTTGGCTAAAATCTTGGTCAGCGGATGCGTCTTCCAAGAACAAATTGCTTAACATTCCTTTCAAGGGGAAAACGCTGTTTGGCCCTGACTTGAAAGAGATTATTTCTGATATCACTGGGGGTAAGGGCCACGCCCTTCCTCAGGATAGGTCTTTCAAGGCCAAAAATAAACCTAATTTTCATCCCTTTCGCAGAAACGGACCAGCCCCAAGTGCTACGTCCTCTAAGCAAGAGGGTAATACTTCTCAAGCCAAGCCAGCCTGGAGGCCAATGCAAGGCTGGAACAAAGGTAAGCAGGCCAAGAAACCTGCCACTGCTACCAAGACAGCATGAGATGTTGGCCCCCGATCCGGGACCGGATCTGGTGGGGGGCAGACTCTCTCTCTTCGCTCAGGCTTGGGCAAGAGATGTTCTGGATCCTTGGGCGCTAGAAATAGTCTCCCAAGGTTATCTTCTGGAATTCAAGGGGCTTCCCCCAAGGGGGAGGTTCCACAGGTCTCAATTGTCTTCAGACCACATAAAAAAAACAGGCATTCTTACATTGTGTAGAAAACCTGTTAAAAATGGGAGTGATTCATCCTGTTCCATTAGGAGAACAAGGGATGGAGTTCTACTCCAATCTGTTTGTAGTTCCCAAAAAAGAGGGAACATTCAGACCAATCTTAGATCTCAAGATCCTAAACAAGTTTCTCAAGGTTCCATCGTTCAAAATGGAAACCATTCGAACAATTCTTCCTTCCATCCAGGAAGGTCAATTCATGACCACGGTGGATTTAAAGGATGCGTATCTACATATTCCTATCCACAAGGAACATCATCGGTTCCTAAGGTTCGCATTTCTGGACAAGCATTACCAGTTTGTGGCACTTCCGTTCGGATTAGCCACTGCTCCAAGAATTTTCACAAAGGTACTAGGGTCCCTTCTAGCGGTGCTAAGACCAAGGGGCATTGCAGTAGTACCTTACTTGGACGACATTCTGATTCAAGCGTCGTCCCTTCCACAAGCAAAGGCTCACACGGACATTGTCCTGGCCTTTCTCAGATCTCACGGGTGGAAAGTGAACGTAGAAAAAAGTTCTCTATCTCCGTCAACAAGGGTTCCCTTCTTGGGAACAATAATAGACTCCTTAGAAATGAGGATTTTTCTGACAGAGGCCAGAAAATCAAAACTTCTAAACTCTTGTCTAATACTTCATTCTGTTCCTCTTCCTTCCATAGCGCAGTGCATGGAAGTAATAGGTTTGATGGTAGCGGCAATGGACATAGTTCCTTTTGCGCGAATTCATCTAAGACCATTACAACTGTGCATGCTCAGTCAGTGGAATGGGGATTATACAGACTTGTCTCCGACGATACAAGTAGATCAGAGGACCAGAGATTCACTCCGTTGGTGGCTGTCCCTGGACAACCTGTCACAGGGGATGAGCTTCCGCAGACCAGAGTGGGTCATTGTCATGACCGACGCCAGTCTGGTGGGCTGGGGCGCGGTCTGGGGACCCCTGAAAGCTCAGGGTCTTTGGTCTCGGGAAGAATCTCTTCTCCCGATAAATATTCTGGAACTTAGAGCGATATTCAATGCTCTCAAGGCTTGGCCTCAACTAGCAAAGGCCAAATTCATACGGTTTCAATCAGACAACATGACGACTGTTGCGTACATCAACCATCAGGGGGGAACAAGGAGTTCCCTGGCGATGGAAGAAGTGACCAAAATCATTCAATGGGCGGAGACTCACTCCTGCCACTTGTCTGCAATCCACATCCCAGGAGTGGAAAATTGGGAAGCGGATTTTCTGAGTCGTCAGACATTTCATCCGGGGGAGTGGGAACTCCATCCGGAAATCTTTGCCCAAATCACTCAGTTGTGGGGCATTCCAGACATGGATCTGATGGCCTCTCGTCAGAACTTCAAGGTTCCTTGCTACGGGTCCAGATCCAGGGATCCCAAGGTGACTCTAGTAGATACACTAGTAGCACCTTGGACCTTCAAACTAGCTTATGTATTCCCGCCGTTTCCTCTCATCCCCAGGCTGGTAGCCAGGATCAATCAGGAGAGGGCATCGGTGATCTTGATAGCTCCTGCGTGGCCACGCAGGACTTGGTATGCAGACCTGGTGAATATGTCATCGGCTCCACCATGGAAGCTACCTTTGAGACGGGACCTTCTTGTTCAAGGTCCGTTCGAACATCCGAATCTGGTCTCACTCCAACTGACTGCTTGGAGATTGAACGCTTGATCTTATCAAAGTGAGGGTTCTCAGATTCTGTCATTGATACTCTTGTTCAGGCCAGAAAGCCTGTGACTAGAAAAATCTACCACAAAATATGGAAAAAATATATCTGTTGGTGTGAATCTAAAGGATTCCCTTGGGACAAGATAAAAATTCCTAAGATTCTATCCTTTCTTCAAGAAGGTTTGGAGAAAGGATTATCTGCAAGTTCTTTGAAGGGACAGATTTCTGCCTTGTCTGTGTTACTTCACAAAAAGCTGGCAGCTGTGCCAGATGTTCAAGCCTTTGTTCAGGCTCTGGTTAGAATCAAGCCTGTTTACAAACCTTTGACTCCTCCTTGGAGTCTCAATTTAGTTCTTTCAGTTCTTCAGGGGGTTCCGTTTGAACCCTTACATTCCGTTGATATTAAGTTATTATCTTGGAAAGTTGTTTCTAACAAAAACATTAACCAGGAGATTGTCGTGCCTTCTTTGTGTCCGAATCCAGTTTCAAAGAAGGAACGTTTGTTGCACAATTTGGACGTAGTTCGTGCTCTAAAATTCTATTTAGATGCTACAAAGGATTTTAGACAAACATCTTCCTTGTTTGTTGTTTATTCTGGTAAAAGGAGAGGTCAAAAAGCAACTTCTACCTCTCTCTCTTTTTGGCTTAAAAGCATCATCAGATTGGCTTACGAGACTGCCGGACGGCAGCCTCCTGAAAGAATCACAGCTCATTCCACTAGGGCTGTGGCTTCCACATGGGCCTTCAAGAACGAGGCTTCTGTGGATCAGATATGTAAGGCAGCGACTTGGTCTTCACTGCACACTTTTACTAAATTTTACAAATTTGATACTTTTGCTTCTTCTGAGGCTATTTTTGGGAGAAAGGTTTTGCAAGCCGTGGTGCCTTCCATCTAGGTGACCTGATTTGCTCCCTCCCTTCATCCGTGTCCTAAAGCTTTGGTATTGGTTCCCACAAGTAAGGATGACGCCGTGGACCGGACACACCTATGTTGGAGAAAACAGAATTTATGTTTACCTGATAAATTACTTTCTCCAACGGTGTGTCCGGTCCACGGCCCGCCCTGGTTTTTTAATCAGGTCTGATAATTTATTTTCTTTAACTACAGTCACCACGGTATCATATGATTTCTCCTATGCAAATATTCCTCCTTTACGTCGGTCGAATGACTGGGGAAGGCGGAGCCTAGGAGGGATCATGTGACCAGCTTTGCTGGGCTCTTTGCCATTTCCTGTTGGGGAGGAGAATATCCCACAAGTAAGGATGACGCCGTGGACCGGACACACCGTTGGAGAAAGTAATTTATCAGGTAAACATAAATTCTGTTTTTTAACAGTGAGTGAGTTGATCTCATTACACACTATTTGGTTAAAGGTTTGTATATTATGGAATTGAGAAATATTTGGTATGTATTGAGATTTATTTTTAATTAGATCACGCCATTTTTTATTAGTTTCCAGGTCATCACTTTCTTTTAAAAGGTCTTCTAAGTCTTGTAAACTTTGTAATTCTTCTCTGGACCATTCTGTGTTGTCAGGATTGTTTTTCATGCTATGAATCTTTTTAAGCATCAATTTTCTGACAAATAAATGGATGTCTTTTGTTAATACAAATTTGTCAAGTTTGTTATTGGGACAGAACGATAATCCCTTAACTAACACAGATAAGTGATGTTCAGATAGAATATGGTCAGAGAGATTAATTATATTTAATTGTTCAGTCTGATATGGGGGAATGGGCTCACTGTTCTTTTCCTCTGTTTGGCACCCCTGGTCTCTCTTCTGTTGTGTTCTTGGGTTTTCCGTTTTGCCCTTGTTTTTGCCTCTCCCTCTCCTGGTGTGTCTGTTTCTGATCCTGAACTGTGACCTAAAAAACTAGAATGAGTACGTGGTGGAATATTTGTACTTGGGGTTGGGGCTGTATTATTGATGTTATCTGAGTTTGTTACATCAGATTCCTCTCCATCCGTATCAGATATATCAGTTTGTATAATGTTACTGGATGTTTTGTTATTCTTGAAAAAACCTTTTTGCCTCCATCTGTATACTTTTTGATTTGCATAATCAGTTTTATCTCTGTATAGTTTTTGACCTTTAGTTTTAGTTATCTCTTCCTCCAATTTGTCAAGTTCTTTTTGATATTGTTGGTATAATTTCTGGAAATCTTCCAGATGTTCGAATTCTGTTAATTTAGATTTATACTCATCAATCTCTGTTTGGAATCTTGTTACCTCAGATTTATCATGTTTAACTAGGATGGACATCCGTTTTTGTGAGCACTCTGTCAGTGCTTCTTCCCATTCAGTAGTTAAATTTTTATCTTTGAATTGGAAAGCAGGAAATAATTGTACACGTAGTCCACGTGGAATCAAATTATTGGCAATATAGCGTTCAAAAAAATGATGATTCCACCATACTTTCGATTGTTTATATAGTGATTTATGTAATTCTCTTAATATACTGTTCATATCTGGTGTATCATTACACATTCCTGTTGGTGTGTTGAATACTGCATTTAGATCTTTCATTCTCATTTGCTGGCTTGCAGCCAAATCCTGATCTAATGTAGTCATAATGAATATTAATTATTGCTTTCTTTGAAAAATCAGAGAAAGAAGAGTGTGCTCTATTGAAGAAATCTAGTGTAAACTAGATATTGGGTAACTATGAGAAGAGAAGAAACAATGGCACTACTCAAATTAGTAATACTTATTGAAAGTTCCCCTAATAGATTATCACAATGATGAGTATATTTAATATTAGTATACTCCAGTGTACAATTTTTAATCAGACAGGGGTTGGTGCTTGTACCTACTAACAAACTTGGCAAGAAATCAGTAGAGAACTGACAAGGGGTACAAATATAGCACTCTTAGAACGTTTCAATATACCATGATAAAGAATGGTGTGTTAAAAAATAACTTTTATTAGATCAAATTAAAACCCGGGGATTAACATACAATTTAAAATCAAAATTTGGGTCCACTACCAAAAGCCAGACACTATAGCTGCTAGCTTATAGAGACTAACACCCTAGTTAGGGTACTAAGAAGTCTCAAAATACAAATTGATAATGACACTATTCTTTTTGAAAGTAGCTCATGTAGTGTTGATAATGGCACTTCCTTTAGGTCTCTGGGTCAGAGATATATGTAGGATTATATGGGTATTGGGTATACAGTGTGTCACTGGCTATTGGTTATATTTAGTTAGGATATAATAGGATCATAGATAGAATGTGTCTTAAGATCAAATATACGTGGCTCTAAGAGTTTATTAATTCTCCTCTGTGGTTAGGTTAACTTATTTACAAAACTCTAGCCTAGTAATCTCAATGTAGACAGGCTATGAGTTATGCTTATTACATTCTTTAGAGTATATTGGGTAACCGTCAACCTGGTAGAAAATGAAGAATAAATTCCTCTATTATATCTTTTAGATTGTAATTTTAATATTATTGAAAAGAACCCATAGCTATGTGCCTATGATAACAAATATGAGAAGCCTGATAAGCTCCTCTTTTTTACCTATTTATACCTTAATTAATAATTCCCCTGGGGTGCTAGGTAGTACTACTACGGGGAGTCAGTTAGTCCTAAGTTTGGGACTTTGGATACTGCTGGTGATACCACTAATGGTTATTTAGGTTGGGATAGGCATAACCTTTATGCTAATATGCTTGAATAAATATCATTAATTGAAATCAACAGTGAGGTAGAGCCTAACCTGATATTGCCTTAAGGTATCACTGACAAATATCACTTCAGAGGATATAGATTAGGATAAGCATAAGCCTAATACCTGTCTTACCCTTTAAAGTACCGCTTGTCTGATTTAACAGAATCGGCGTTGATTAAGAACTATATATATATATATATATATTGCCTTGAATTGAACAATAACCGTTTGTTACCATTGGTGCAGCTAATAAATAACCGTATATTACCACTTATGCCACTAACCAATATCACTATGGTGAGCCAGACCTTAATACCCAAATTACCTTCTAAATACCGTTAGTTTGTATTTCTGATAAGGCCTAACCTTGGTGCCTGTGTTACTATTTTAAGTTGTTAACAAGTATAGTAGTCCAGCTGACTAAACTGGATCGGCGTTAGCTGAAAGCCGCAAAGCGGCAAATATTTTTAAACAAAATAGCGTTTTATCATTTTAAATTAAGGTAGTGGATCAACAAATTATTTTAAAAACAACAGAACAGGGAAGTCCAGTTTAGTCAGCTGGACTACTATACTTGTTAACAACTTAAAATAGTAACACAGGCACCAAGGTTAGGCCTTATCAGAAATACAAACTAACGGTATTTAGAAGGTAATTTGGGTATTAAGGTCTGGCTCACCATAGTGATATTGGTTAGTGGCATAAGTGGTAATATACGGTTATTTATTAGCTGCACCAATGGTAACAAACGGTTATTGTTCAATTCTAACCTTATCCCGACATCCATTTGGGATATTTACAAGGCAATATATATATATAGTTCTTAATCAACGCCGATTCTGTTAAATCAGACAAGTGGTACTTTAAAGGGTAAGACAGGTATTAGGCTTATGCTTATCCTAATCTATATCCTCTGAAGTGATATTTGTCAGTGATACCTTAAAGCAATATCGGGTTAGGCTCTACCTCACTGTTGATTTCAATTAATGATATTTATTCAAGCATATTAGCATAAAGGTTATGCCTATCCCAACCTAAATAACCATTAGTGGTATCACCAGCAGTATCCAAAGTCCCAAACTTAGGACTAACTGACTCCCCGTAGTAGTACTACCTAGCACCCCAGGGGAATTATTAATTAAGATATTAATAGGTAAAAAAGAGGAGCTTATCAGGCTTCTCATATTTGTTATCATAGGCACATAGCTATGGGTTCTTTTCAATAATTTTAAAATTACAATCTAAAAGATATAATTGAGGAATTTATTCTTCATTTTCTACCAGGTTGACGGTTACCCAATATACTCTAAAGAATGTTATAAGCATAACTCATAGCCTGTCTACATTGAGATTACTAGGCTAGAGTTTTGTAAATAAGTTAACCTAACCACAGAGGAGAATTAATAAACTCTTAGAGCCACGTATATTTGATCTTAAGACACATTCTATCTATGATCCTATTATATCCTAACTAAATATAACCAATAGCCAGTGACACACTGTATACCCAATACCCATATAATCCTACATATATCTCTGACCCAGAGACCTAAAGGAAGTGCCATTATCAACACTACATGAGCTACTTTAAAAAAGAATAGTGTCATTATCAATTTGTATTTTGAGACTTCTTAGTACCCTAACTAGGGTGTTAGTCTCTATAAGCTAGCAGCTATAGTGTCTGGCTTTTGGTAGTGGACCCAAATTTTGATTTTAAATTGTATGTTAATCCCCGGTTTTTAATTTGATCTAATAAAAGTTATTTTTTAACACACCATTCTTTATCATGGTATATTGAAACGTTCTAAGAGTGCTATATTTGTACCCCTTGTCAGTTCTCTACTGATTTCTTGCCATGATTCAGAATATGCAATTTAAAAAAAAAAATAAACAAATTTATGTACTTCCTTTATCAAACTGTGCACAAACTTTTTATATGCACATTTTCTGTGGCACCAGCTCCTACTGACCATATGCAAGAGTTTATAGTGTATACATATATAAGCCTTTGATTCGCTGATAGCTGTCACATGATACAGAGGACAGGAAAATGGAAGTCATCATTTTATAGAAAAAAAAAATCTACAGCTCATTGGAAATAGTGTTTTTGTATTATACATTTATTAATTAAGCAATTCTACTATATTTAATGGTTTAATGAAGAATGCAAATTCAAAGAGATAGATGAGATGTATTGTGAATGAGTTAATTTTGTCCTCCCTTCAAAATTTAAAGGGAACACATACTCAAAATGTTCTGTTTTCCATATTAGATAGCAGCATTTAAACATGTTAACTTAATTGCCTAAAAATATGAAGTAAAAGTGGTTTAAATTTACCATTTATCAGTGCACTTCTTACTAATGATTACTGGCTTGTAGGTACTTCCTACTAATGCAACCAGTGAGTATTATCAGGAAGTGCATTTCAGCCAATCACAGTTATTAGGAAATACACCATTGGAGTGACACACACACACACACACACACATATATATATATATATATATATATATATATATATATATATATATATATCCTGTGGATGATAGCATATTTGGAATATGGTGTCTCTTTAATACATCTTGTTGTGAACATGAAACTTAAAATTTAAGATAAACTCAATTATTTAATTTCTTATTTACCCTGCTTATATGTTAAAAAAAAATATAAGATTTTTTTTTGCGTTCACAGTTGTCATTTGGTTTATGTTTCAGATGGATGCATTGGAGTTTATACATGAAAATGAATATGTACATGGTGATATCAAAGCAGCAAATGTTCTTTTTGACTGTGCTAACCCAAATAAGGTAATTTAATACATTTTGTTTCAAATGGAAGTACAAACAATGTGACCAAAAAATGATTTGGAAAATTAGTATAAAATTTGTTTGTTTACAGATAATTCTGAGACTACTTTCCTATTTTCTTATTTGCCAAGAAATATTTGGTTGCTCAGCCCATCTTTTCTCATGTATGAAATGCCCATTTCTCCAACATAGGTGTGTCCGGTCCACGGCGTCATCCTTACTTGTGGGATATTCTCTTCCCCAACAGGAAATGGCAAAGAGCCCAGCAAAGCTGGTCACATGATCCCTCCTAGGCTCCGCCTACCCCAGTCATTCTCTTTGCCGTTGTACAGGCAACATCTCCACGGAGATGGCTTAGAGTTTTTTTAGTGTTTAACCAGTTTCAAAGAAGGAACGTTTGTTGCACAACTTGGATGTAGTTCGTGCTCTCAAATTTTACTTAGCAGCTACTAAGGATTTCAGACAAACTTTGTCTTTGTTGTTTATTCTGGTAAACGGAGAGGTCAAAAAGCAACTTCTACCTCTCTCTCCTTCTGGATTAAAAGCATTATCCGATTGGCTTATGAGACTGCCGGACGGCAGCCTCCTGAAAGAATCACAGCTCACTCCACTAGGGCTGTGGCTTCCACATGGGCCTTCAAGAACGAGGCTTCTGTTGATCAGATATGTAAGGCAGCGACTTGGTCTTCACTGCACACTTTTTCTAAATTTTACAAATTTGATACTTTTGCTTCTTCTGAGGCTATTTTTGGGAGAAAGGTTTTGCAAGCCGTGGTGCCTTCCATTTAGGTGACCTGATTTGCTCCCTCCCTTCATCCGTGTCCTAAAGCTTTGGTATTGGTTCCCACAAGTAAGGATGACGCCGTGGACCGGACACACCTATGTTGGAGAAAACAGAATTTATGTTTACCTGATAAATTACTTTCTCCAACGGTGTGTCCGGTCCACGGCCCGCCCTGGTTTTTTTAATCAGGTCTGATAATTTATTTTCTTTAACTACAGTCACCACGGTAACATATGGTTTCTCCTATGCAAATATTCCTCCTTAACGTCGGTCGAATGACTGGGGTAGGCGGAGCCTAGGAGGGATCATGTGACCAGCTTTGCTGGGCTCTTTGCCATTTCCTGTTGGGGAAGAGAATATCCCACAAGTAAGGATGACGCCGTGGACCGGACACACCGTTGGAGAAAGTAATTTATCAGGTAAACATAAATTCTGTTTTTAATGACATATTAATAAACACATACAAATTCAAGGAAATGCTAAATGCTTATATGGACACTAAGCACTTTGAGATTGTTAAATAATGTATATGTAGTGAAACAACATTGCATTATTTGTTAAATATTTATGTTGTCCCCTTTTCCATGAAACCCCAGACATTTCTTTCATAATTCACACTGAATGTAAAATAAATAAAGAAAAGTTACATTTCTTTCTATTGGCAGTGAGACTCAACAAAATCCATTTTTTATAACCTATAAGAAATGCTTCACCTTGCCACTAGGAGGAGGCAAAGACACTCCAAACAAAGCATTTAATATCTCCCCCGCTTCCCGTACCCTCCCAGCAGTTATTTGCCTCATTTCATGGAGGTAAGTAGTAAGAGATGCTCTGCTGAAAAATATGATTTTATTTTTCTAAATGGATTGTTTCCTGCAAGAGAGGGCAAGGGAGCTGTTTTAAGCCATGTAATCCTCTTTGTAGAGTTTTGGTGTATGTTAGCTATTGGATGTTGCAGGGATGTTCCCATGCCTCCTTCCAGTGCAACTGAGCTATTCTCCCTTTCTAGACAAACAGTGTCAGTTGCACTAATTTCCCTTTATGTTTCAGGACCCAGTCTGGATGGAGAGAACTCTACTATCAGCAGGGTAAGCTCTGGTCACCCTTCCTTCCCCTCTGACTTGTTGTCTCAGTGTCGGGGACAGTAAACATTTATGCAACTGTAAGTGTGATCAAGCTTTCACATCATGGAAGGAGGTACTTATATTTATTCAGATCTTGGATATATGAGGGACAGTGACTCTTAATTTATACATATGATTACTAGGAGACCTTTGGTAGAGGTCGTCACCAACATGGTATATACAGTGTATGGATCACTTAAGAAGCGGCACCAGGTCGTCTGTCTGGACTTGCCATTCGGACCTGGTGCATGCTGCTAGCTGTTGACCATACCCCGGTGTGGTTAATTTCAGCTAGCGGAAGTGTAGTGCTCTCTTAAGAAGGGCATATGTGTTATACAGGTGGGTCAATTCAAATGATCCCTTTTGAATTGACCCTCCTGTATAACACATATGCAGGCATCCCAAACTGCAAAAACTAATTTCAGGGAGATAGCTTCACCGGCTACTCCACGCGCCCTCTCCCCCACCAACTGCTTGAGAGGGGTTTTAAATCTATTATTTATTGAGCTCCCTGCCGATTCTGCAGGGTATAGAATTAGTCTTCTGCTTTAGTTATCAGTAATAATCTATTAACCATTAGTTTTCTTATATAATGAGATCCTGATTGTTGTCTGTATTTATAGCATTATAATAGTCTCTACACAAACACTGTTCTCTACAAAATCTGACAAGAAAGTTTGAGTGTTTTATGGCAGAAAAAGTTAACTGTTCTTTGAGTTTAGGAAAATAAGGGGTTAAATGCAGATCTCTGAATGTGTGAAAAGGTTTAACGACTTGGTATCAAAGGATGGGTTCAATGGCTCTGTGTAATGCACATCTGATATGAAGTGGTTAGCAACTAGACTCAGTATCACACAGACCCTATTACCTTCACATTATCACCTCCTCGCCCTCTCAGCCTCCCTCCCTCACATACAAACCCATGTTCACCCTCTCATGCCTTTTTCTGCCCCTCCCTACTAATCATACAACCCCAATCCTGCTTCACGCAGAAACCATCCTCACCCCCACACACACATATCAGTAATCACACAATAGGCAACTCACAAGTCACATATTATATATATATATATATATATATATATATATAGCTGATAACTTACAGCAAAGATCGCAGATTTGTTACCTCGGTTACTCAACTAAAGTATAGCTGATGTCATGTGACTTTACCGGGCATATCAGGATGGAATCTAATGAGAGCAGATAGTTTTCATCCAGCATAAAGAAGCTGCGATTTCTTTCATGTAATTAGCAAGAGTCCATGAGCTAGTGACGTATGGGATATACATTCCTACCAGGAGGGGCAAAGTTTCCCAAACCTCAAAATGCCTATAAATACACCCCTCACCACACCCACAAATCAGTTTTACAAACTTTGCCTCCCGTGGAGGTGGTGAAGTAAGTTTGTGCTAGATTCTACGTTGATATGCGCTTCGCAGCAGGCTGGAGCCCGGTTTTCCTCTCAGTGTGCAGTGAATGTCAGAGGGATGTGAAGAGAGTATTGCCTATTTGAATTCAATGGTCCCTTCTATGGGATCTATTTCATAGGTTCTCTGTTATCGGTCGTAGAGATTCATCTCTTACCTCCCTTTTCAGATCGACGATATACTCTTATATACCATTACCTCTACTGATTCTCGTTTCAGTACTGGTTTGGCTTTCTACTACATGTAGATGAGTGTCCTGGGGTAAGTAAGCCTTATTTTTTGTGACACTCTAAGCTATTCTTGGGCACTTTTATATAAAGTTCTAAATATATGTGTTTAAACATTTATTTGCCTTGATTCAGGATGATCAATATTCCTTATTTCAGACAGTCAGTTTCATTATTTGGGATAATGCATATGAATTAAAACATTTTTTTCTTACCTTAAAAATTGACTTTTTTCCCTGTGGGCTGTTAGGCTCGCAGGGGCTGAAAATGCTTCATTTTATTGCGTCATTCTTGGCGCAGACTTTTTTGGCGCAAAAAATTTCTTTGTCATTTCCGGCGTCATACTTGTCGCCGGAAGTTGTTCGTGTTTACGTCATTTTTTGACGTTTTGCGCCAAAAATGTCGGCGTCACCGGATGTGGCGTCATTTTTGGCGCCAAAAGCATTGGGCGCCAATAATGTGGGCGGCTTTTTTGGCGCTAAAAAATTTGGGCATCATTATTGTCTCCACCTTTTTTCTCACATTATTTAAGTCTCATTTTTCATTTGCTTCTGGTTGCTAGAAGCTTGTTCATTGGCATTTTTTCCCATTCCTGAAACTGCCTTTTAAGGAATTTGATAGATTTTGCTTTATATGTTGTTTTTTCTCTTACATATTGCAAGATGTCTCAGATTGACCCTGGATCAGAAGCTACTTCTGGAAAAACGCTGCCTGATGCTGGTTCCACCAAAGTTAAGTGTATCTGCTGTAAACTTGTGGTAACTGTCCCTCCGGCTGTAGTTTGTGATGAATGTCATGATAAACTTGCTAATGCAGATAGTATTTCCATTAGTAATATACCATTACCTGTTGCTGTTCCATCAACATCTAATACTCAGGATGTTCCTGTTAATATAATAGATTTTGTTTCTAAATCTATTAGGAAGGCTATGTCTGTTATTCCTCCTTCCAGTAAACGGAAAAGGTCTTTTAAAACTTCACATTTTTCAGATGAATTTTTAAATGAACATCATCATTCTGATTTGTCTGTTTCTGATGATGATTTTTCTGGTTCAGAGGATTCTGTCTCAGATATTGACACTGATAAATCTTCATATTTATTTAAAATGGAATTTATTCGTTCTTTTCTTAATCGCATTAGAGATGGAGGAATCTAGTCCTCTTGTTACTCAATCTACTAAGCGTTTAAATTCGGTTTTTAAACCTCCTACAGTTATTCCGGAAGTTTTTCCTGTCCCTGATGCTATTTCTGAAGTAATTTCTAGGGAATGGAATAATCTGGGTAATTCATTTACTCCTTCTAAGAGATTTAAGAAATTGTATCCTGTGCCATCTGACAGATTAGAGTTTTGGGACAAAATCCCTAAAGTTGATGGGGCTATCTCTACTCTCGCTAAACGTACTACTATTCCTACGGCAGATAGTACTTCTTTTAAGGATCCTTTAGATAGGAAAATTGATTCCTTTCTAAGGAAAGCTTATTTATGTTCAGGTAATCTTCTTAGGCCTGCTATTTCTTTGGCTGATGTTGCGGCAGCTTCCACTTTTTGGTTGGAGGCTTTGGCACAACAAGTGTCAGATCATAATACTCATAGCATTGTTAAACTTCTTCAACATGCTAATAACTTTATTTGTGATACCATCTTTGATATCATTAGAGTTGATGTCAGGTATATGTCTTTAGCTTTTTAGCTAGAAGAGCTTTATGGCTTAAAACTTGGAATGCAGATATGTCTTCTAAGTCAACTTTGCTTTCCCTTTCTTTTCAAGGTAATAAATTGTTTGGTTCCCAGTTGGATTATATTATTTCAACTGTTACTGGGGGGAAAGGAACTTTTTTACCTCAGGATAAAAAGTCTAAAGGTAAATATAGGGCTGCTAATCGTTTTCGTTCCTTTCGTCAGAATAAGGAACAGAAGCCTGATCCTTCCCCTAAAGGAACAGTTTCTGTTTGGAAACCATCTCCAGTCTGGAATAAATCCAAGCCTTTTAGAAAGCAAAAGCCAGCTCCCAAGTCCACATGAAGGTGCGGCCCTCATTCCAGCACAGCTGGTAGGGGGCAGATTACGATTTTTCAAAGAAATTTGGATCAATTCGATTCACAGTCTTTGGATTCAGAACATTGTTTCACAAGGGTACAGAATAGGTTTCAAAGTAAGGCCTCCTGCAAGAAGATTTTTTCTTTCTCGCATTCCAATAAACCCAGTGAAGGCTCAAGCATTTCTGAAATGTGTTTCAGATCTAGAGTTGGCTGGAGTAATTGTGCCAGTTCCAGTTCTGGAGCAGGGTCTGGGGTTTTACTCCAATCTATTCATTGTACCAAAGAAGGAGAATTCCTTCAGACCAGTTCTGGATTTAAAAATATTGAATCGTTATGTAAGGATACCAACATTCAAAATGGTAACTATAAGGACTATTCTGCCTTTTGTTCAGCAAGGGCATTATATGTCCACAATAGATTTACAGGATGCATATCTGCATATTCCGATTCATCCAGATCACAATCAGTTTCTGAGATTCTCTTTTCTAGACAAGCATTACCAGTTTGTGGCTCTGCCGTTCGGCCTAGCAACAGCTCCAAGGATTTTTTCAAAGGTTCTCGGTGCCCTGCTATCTGTAATCAGAGAACAGGGTATTGTGGTATTTCCTTATTTGGACGATATCTTGGTACTTGCTCAGTCTTCACATTTAGCAGAATTTCATACGAATCGACTTGTGTCATTTCTTCAAGAACATGGTTGGAGCATCAATTTACCAAAGAGTTCATTGATTCCTCAGACAAGGGTAACCTTTTTAGGTTTCCAAATAGATTCAGTGTCCATGACTTTGTTTCTGACGGACAAGAGACATCTGAAATCATTCCCTTCGGTAGCCTTATTCATGGAAATTCTAGGTCTTATGACTGCTGCATCGGACGCGATCCCCTTTGCTCGTTTTCACATGCAACCTCTTCAGCTTTGTATGCTGAACCAGTGGTGCAGGGATTATACAAAGATATCACAGTTAATATCTTTAAATCCGATTGTACGACACTCTCTGACGTGGTGGACAGATCACCATCGTTTAGTTCAAGGGGCTTCTTTCTCCAACATAGGTGTGTCCGGTCCACGGCGTCATCCTTACTTGTGGGATATTCTCCTCCCCAACAGGAAATGGCAAAGAGCCCAGCAAAGCTGGTCACATGATCCCTCCTAGGCTCCGCCTACCCCAGTCATTCTCTTTGCCGTTGTACAGGCAACATCTCCACGGAGATGGCTTAGAGTTTTTTAGTGTTTAACTGTAGTTTTTCATTATTCAATCAAGAGTTTGTTATTTTCAAATAGTGCTGGTACGTACTATTTACTCAGAAACAGAAAAGAGATGAAGAATTCTGTTTGTATGAGGAAAATGATTTTAGCAACCGTAACTAAAATCCATGGCTGTTCCACACAGGACTGTTGAGAGCATTAACTTCAGTTGGGGGAACAGTTTGCAGTCCTTTGCTGCTTGAGGTATGACACATTCTAACAAGACGATGTAATGCTGGAAGCTGTCATTTTCCCTATGGGATCCGGTAAGCCATGTTTATTACGATTGTAAATAAGGGCTTCACAAGGGCTTATTTAGACTGTAGACATTTTTTGGGCTAAATCGATTGATATTAACACTTATTTAGCCTTGAGGAATCATTTATTCTGGGTATTTTGATATAATTATATCGGCAGGCACTGTTTTAGACACCTTATTCTTTAGGGGCTTTCCCAAAGCATAGGCAGAGTCTCATTTTCGCGCCGGTGTTGCGCACTTGTTTTTGAGAGGCATGGCATGCAGTCGCATGTGAGAGGAGCTCTGATACTGATAAAAGACTTCTGAAGGCATCATTTGGTATCGTATTCCCCTTGGGTTTGGTTGGGTCTCAGCAAAGCAGATACCAGGGACTGTAAAGGGGTTAAAGCTTAAAACGGCTCCGGTTCCGTTATTTTAAGGGTTAAAGCTTCCAAAATTGGTGTGCAATATTTTCAAGGCTTTAAGACACTGTGGTGAAAGTTTGGTGAATTTTGAACAATTCCTTCATGTTTTTTCGCAATTGCAGTAATAAAGTGTGTTCAGTTTAAAATTTAAAGTGACAGTAACGGTTTTATTTCAAAACGTTTTTTGTACTTTCTTATCAAGTTTATGCCTGTTTAACATGTCTGAACTACCAGATAGACTGTGTTCTGAATGTGGGGAAGCCAGAATTCCTATTCATTTAAATAAATGTGATTTATGTGATAATGACAATGATGCCCAAGATGATTCCTCAAGTGAGGGGAGTAAGCATGGTACTGCATCATTCCCTCCTTCGTCTACACGAGTCTTGCCCACTCAGGAGGCCCCTAGTACATCTAGCGCGCCAATACTCCTTACTATGCAACAATTAACGGCTGTAATGGATAATTCTGTCAAAAACATTTTAGCCAAAATGAACCCTTGTCAGCGTAAGCGTGGATGCTCTGTTTTAGTTACTGAAGAGCATGACGACGCTGATATTAATATCTCTGAAGGGCCCCTAACCCAATCTGAGGGAACCAGGGAGGTTTTGTCTGAGGGAGAAATTACTGATTTAGGTAACATTTCTCAGCAGGCTGAATCTGATGTGATTACTTTTAAATTTAAATTGGAACATCTCCGCATTTTGCTTAAGGAGGTATTATCCACTCTGGATGATTGTGAAAATTTGGTCATCCCAGAGAAACTATGTAAAATGGACAAGTTCCTAGAGGTGCCGGGGCTCCCAGAAGCTTTTCCTATACCCAAGCGGGTGGCGGACATTGTTAATAAAGAATGGGAAAGGCCCGGTATTCCTTTCGTCCCTCCCCCCATATTTAAAAAATTGTTTCCTATGGTCGACCCCAGAAAGGACTTATGGCAGTCAGTCCCCAAGGTCGAGGGAGCGGTTTCTACTTTAAACAAACGCACCACTATTCCCATAGAGGATAGTTGTGCTTTCAAAGATCCTATGGATAAAAAATTAGAAGGTTTGCTTAAAAAGATGTTTGTTCAGCAGGGTTACCTTCTACAACCCATTTCATGCATTGTCCCTGTCACTACAGCCGCATATTTCTGGTTTGATGAACTGATTAAGGTGCTCGATAGTGACTCTCCTCCTTATGAGGAGATTATGGACAGAGTCAATGCTCTCAAATTGGCTAATTCTTTCACTCTAGACGCCTCTTTGCAATTGGCTAAGTTAGCGGCTAAGAATTCTGGGTTTGCTATTGTGGCGCGCAGAGCGCTTTGGTTGAAATCTTGGTCGGCTGATGCGTCTTCCAAGAACAAGCTACTAAACATTCCTTTCAAGGGGAAAACGCTGTTTGGTCCTGACTTGAAAGAGATTATCTCTGATATCACTGGGGGTAAGGGCCATGCCCTTCCTCAGGATCGGCCTTTCAAGGCAAAAAATAGACCTAATTTTCGTCCCTTTCGTAAAAACGGACCAGCCCAAGGTGCTACGTCCTCTAAGCAAGAGGGTAATACTTCTCAGGCCAAGCCAGCTTGGAGACCAATGCAAGGCTGGAACAAGGGAAAGCAGGCAAAGAAACCTGCCACTGCTACCAAGACAGCATGAAATATCGGCCCCCGATCCGGGACCGGATCTGGTGGGGGGCAGACTCTCTCTCTTCGCTCAGGCTTGGGCAAGAGATGTTCTGGATCCTTGGGCGCTAGAAATAGTCTCCCAGGGTTATCTTCTGGAATTCAAGGGACTTCCCCCAAGGGGAAGGTTCCACAGGTCTCAGTTGTCTTCAGACCACATAAAAAGACAGGCGTTCTTACATTGTGTAGAAGACCTGTTAAAAATGGGAGTGATTCATCCTGTTCCATTGAGAGAACAAGGGATGGGGTTCTACTCCAATCTGTTCATAGTTCCCAAAAAAGAGGGAACGTTCAGACCAATCCTAGATCTCAAGATCTTAAACAAATTTCTCAAGGTCCCATCTTTCAAGATGGAAACCATTCGAACTATCCTTCCTTCCATCCAGGAAGGTCAATTCATGACCACGGTGGATTTAAAGGATGCGTATCTACATATTCCTATCCACAAGGAACATCATCGGTTCCTAAGGTTTGCATTCCTGGACAAACATTACCAGTTCGTGGCGCTTCCTTTCGGATTAGCCACTGCTCCAAGGATTTTCACAAAGGTACTAGGGTCCCTTCTAGCTGTGCTAAGACCAAGGGGCATTGCAGTTGTACCTTACCTGGACGACATTCTGATTCAAGCGTCGTCCCTCCCTCGAGCAAAGGCTCACACGGACATCGTCCTGGCCTTTCTCAGATCGCACGGCTGGAAAGTGAACGTGGAAAAGAGTTCTCTATCCCCGTCAACAAGGGTTCCCTTCTTGGGAACAATTATAGACTCCTCAGAAATGAGGATTTTTCTAACAGAGGCCAGAAAGACAAAGCTTCTGGACTCTTGTCGAATACTTCATTCCGTTCCTCTTCCTTCCGTAGCTCAGTGCATGGAAGTGATCGGGTTGATGGTAGCGACAATGGACATAGTTCCTTTTGCGCGCATTCATCTAAGACCATTACAACTGTGCATGCTCAGTCAGTGGAATGGGGACTATACAGACTTGTCTCCAAAGATACAAGTAAATCAGGGGACCAGAGACTCACTCCGTTGGTGGCTGTCCCTGGACAACCTGTCACGAGGGATGACATTCCACAGACCAGAGTGGGTCATTGTCACGACCGACGCCAGTCTGATGGGCTGGGGCGCGGTCTGGGGATCCCTGAAAGCTCAGGGTCTTTGGTCTCGGGAAGAATCTCTTCTACCGATAAATATTCTGGAACTGAGAGCGATATTCAAGGCTCTCAAGGCTTGGCCTCAGCTAGCGGGGACCAAGTTCATACGGTTTCAATCAGACAACATGACGACTGTTGCGTACATCAACCATCAGGGGGGAACAAGGAGTTCCCTAGCGATGGAAGAAGTGACCAAGATTATTCTATGGGCGGAGTCTCACTCCTGCCACCTGTCTGCTATCCACATCCCGGGAGTGGAAAATTGGGAAGCGGATTTTCTGAGTCGTCAGACATTGCATCCGGGGGAGTGGGAACTCCATCCGGAAATCTTTGCCCAAGTCACTCAACTTTGGGGCATTCCAGACATGGATCTGATGGCCTCTCGTCAGAACTTCAAAGTTCCTTGCTACGGGTCCAGATCCAGGGATCCCAAGGCGGCTCTAGTGGATGCACTAGTAGCACCTTGGACCTTCAAACTAGCTTATGTGTTCCCGCCGTTTCCTCTCATCCCCAGGCTGGTAGCCAGGATCAATCAGGAGAGGGCGTCGGTGATCTTGATAGCTCCTGCGTGGCCACGCAGGACTTGGTATGCAGATCTGGTGAATATGTCATCGGCTCCACCTTGGAAGCTACCTTTGAGACGAGACCTTCTTGTTCAGGGTCCGTTCGAACATCCGAATCTGGTTTCACTCCAGCTGACTGCTTGGAGATTGAACGCTTGATTTTATCGAAGCGAGGTTTCTCAGATTCTGTTATCGATACTCTTGTTCAGGCCAGAAAGCCTGTAACTAGAAAGATTTACCACAAAATTTGGAAAAAATATATCTGTTGGTGTGAATCTAAAGGATTCCCTTGGGACAAGGTTAAGATTCCTAGGATTCTATCCTTCCTTCAAGAAGGATTGGAAAAAGGATTATCGGCAAGTTCCCTGAAGGGACAGATTTCTGCCTTGTCGGTGTTACTTCACAAAAAACTGGCAGCTGTGCCAGATGTTCAAGCCTTTGTTCAGGCTCTGGTTAGAATCAAGCCTGTTTACAAACCTTTGACTCCTCCTTGGAGTCTCAATCTAGTTCTTTCAGTTCTTCAGGGGGTTCCGTTTGAACCCTTACATTCCGTTGATATTAAGTTATTATCTTGGAAAGTTTTGTTTTTAGTTGCAATTTCTTCTGCTAGAAGAGTTTCAGAATTATCTGCTCTGCAGTGTTCTCCTCCTTATCTGGTGTTCCATGCAGATAAGGTGGTTTTACGTACTAAACCTGGTTTTCTTCCAAAAGTTGTTTCTAACAAAAACATTAACCAGGAGATTATCGTACCTTCTCTGTGTCCGAAACCAGTTTCAAAGAAGGAACGCTTGTTGCACAATTTGGATGTTGTTCGCGCTCTAAAATTCTATTTAGATGCTACAAAGGATTTTAGACAAACATCTTCCCTGTTTGTTGTTTATTCAGGTAAAAGGAGAGGTCAAAAAGCAACTTCTACCTCTCTCTCCTTTTGGATTAAAAGCATCATCAGATTGACTTACGAGACTGCCGGACGGCAGCCTCCCGAAAGAATCACGGCTCATTCCACTAGGGCTGTGGCTTCCACATGGGCCTTCAAGAACGAGGCTTCTGTTGATCAGATATGTAGGGCAGCGACTTGGTCTTCACTGCACACTTTTACCAAATTTTACAAGTTTGATACTTTTGCTTCTTCTGAGGCTATTTTTGGGAGAAAGGTTTTGCAAGCCGTGGTGCCTTCCATTTAGGTGACCTGATTTGCTCCCTCCCTTCATCCGTGTCCTAAAGCTTTGGTATTGGTTCCCACAAGTAAGGATGACGCCGTGGACCGGACACACCTATGTTGGAGAAAACAGAATTTATGTTTACCTGATAAATTTCTTTCTCCAACGGTGTGTCCGGTCCACGGCCCGCCCTGGTTTTTTAATCAGGTCTGATAATTTATTTTCTTTAACTACAGTCACCACGGTACCATATGGTTTCTCCTATGCTATTATTCCTCCTTAACGTCGGTCGAATGACTGGGGTAGGCGGAGCCTAGGAGGGATCATGTGACCAGCTTTGCTGGGCTCTTTGCCATTTCCTGTTGGGGAGGAGAATATCCCACAAGTAAGGATGACGCCGTGGACCGGACACACCGTTGGAGAAAGAAATTTATCAGGTAAACATAAATTCTGTTTTTGTTCTCCCAACCTGGACTGTGATCTCAACAGATGCGAGTCTGACAGGTTGGGGAGCTGTATGGGGGTCTCTGACAGGGCAGGGGGTTTTGGAATCTCAGGAGGCGAGATTACCCATCAACATTTTGGAACTCCGTGCGATTTTCAGAGCTCTTCAGTCATGGCCTCTTCTGAAGAGAGAATCGTTCATTTGTTTTCAGACGGACAATGCCACGACCGTGGCATATGTCAATCATCAAGGGGGGACTCACAGTCCTCTGGCTATGAAAGAAGTATCTCGGATACTTGCTTGGGCGGAATCCAGCTCCTGTCTAATTTCTGCGGTTCACATCCCAGGTGTAGACAATTGGGAAGCGGATTATCTCAGTCGCCAGACGTTACATCCGGGCGAATGGTCTCTTCACCCAGAGGTGTTTCTTCAGATCTGGGGTCTTCCAGAAATAGATCTGATGGCCTCTCATCTAAACAAGAAACTTCCCAGGTATCTGTCCAGATCCAGGGATCCTCAGGCGGAGGCAGTGGATGCATTGTCACTTCCTTGGAAGTATCATCCTGCCTATATCTTTCCGCCTCTGGTTCTTCTTCCAAGAGTGATCTCCAAGATTCTAAAAGAGCGTTCGTTTGTTCTGCTGGTGGCTCCAGCATGGCCTCACAGGTTTTGGTATGCGGATCTTGTTCGGATGGCTACTTGCCAACCTTGGACTCTTCCGTTAAGACCAGACCTTCTATCTCAAGGTCCTTTTTTCCATCAGGATCTCAAATCATTAAATTTGAAGGTATGGAGATTGAACGCTTGATTCTCAGTCATAGAGGTTTCTCTGAATCCGTAATTAATACTATGTTACAGGCTCGTAAATCTGTGTCTAGGAAGATATATTATCGAGTCTGGAAGACTTACATTTCTTGGTGCTCTTCTCATCAATTTTCCTGGCATTCTTTTAGAATTCCTAGAATTTTACAATTTCTTCAGGATGGTCTGGATAAGGGTTTGTCTGCAAGTTCTTTGAAAGGACAAAGTTCTGCTCTTTCTGTGTTGTTTCACAGAAAGATTGCTAATCTTCCTGATATTCATTGTTTTGTACAGGCTTTGGTTCGTATAAAACCTGTCATTAAGTCAATCTCCCCTCCTTGGAGTTTGAATTTGGTTTTGGGGGCTTTACAAGCTCCTCCGTTTGAACCTATGCATTCTCTGGACATTAAATTACTTTCTTGGAAAGTTCTGTTCCTTTTGGCCATCTCTTCTGCTAGAAGAGTTTCAGAGTTATCTGCTCTTTCTTGTGAATCTCCTTTTCTGATTTTTCATCAGGATAAGGCGGTGTTGTGGACTTCATTTAAATTTTTACCTAAAGTTGTGAACTCTAACAACATTAGTAGAGAAATTGTGGTTCCTTCATTGTGTCCTAATCCTAAGAATTCTAAGGAAAGATCGTTGCATTCTTTGGATGTAGTTGGAGCTTTGAAATATTATGTTGAAGCTACTAAAGGTTTCCGAAAGACTTCTAGTCTATTTGTTATCTTTTCCGGTTCCAGGAAAGGTCAGAAGGCCTCTGCCATTTCTTTGGCGTCTTGGTTAAAGTCTTTGATTCATCTTGCTTATGTCGAGTCGGGTAAAACTCCGCCTCAAAGGATTACAGCTCATTCTACTAGGTCAGTTTCTACTTCCTGGGCGTTTAGGAATGAAGCTTCGGTTGATCAGATTTGCAAAGCAGCCACTTGGTCTTCTTTGCATACTTTTACTAAATTCTACCATTTTGATGTGTTTTCTTCTTCTGAAGCAGTTTTTGGTAGAAAAGTACTTCAGGCAGCTGTTTCAGTTTGATTCTTCTGCTTATAATTTCATTTTTTTTTTTTTTTTTTTTCATTATAAGATTAAAACTTTATTTTGGGGTGTGGATTATTTTTTCAGCGGAATTGGCTGTCTTTATTTTATCCCTCCCTCTCTAGTGACTCTTGCGTGGAAGTTCCACATCTTGGGTATTTATTATCCCATACGTCACTAGCTCATGGACTCTTGCTAATTACATGAAAGAAAACATAATTTATGTAAGAACTTACCTGATAAATTCATTTCTTTCATATTAGCAAGAGTCCATGAGGCCCACCCTTTTTTGTGGTGGTTATGATTTTTTTGTATAAAGCACAATTATTCCAATTGCTTATTTTTTATTCTTTCACACTTTTTTTCTTATCACCCCACTTCTTGGCTATTCGTTAAACTGATTTGTGGGTGTGGTGAGGGGTGTATTTATAGGCATTTTGAGGTTTGGGAAACTTTGCCCCTCCTGGTAGGAATGTATATCCCATACGTCACTAGCTCATGGACTCTTGCTAATATGAAAGAAATGAATTTATCAGGTAAGTTCTTACATAAATTATGTTTTTGCTGTAGCTGTATGAACTGCAGCCATCATATAGCAGATAGAGCATAAAGCAACTGATCAGCAGAGTACAGTTTTGCTTCCTACAATCTGTATAATTTGACTGCAGTAGTTACGCATCTACTGCAACATTACTAGTTCTTTAGCTGGATGGGAGCCAGCTGTTACCCACTCAGTTCCGAATGTAGCAGATTCAGGAAAGTAACTATAAGCATGTTTTGTAGTTTATATGTTTATATAGCACGAGGTGGGGGTTGTGTGTGAGAGGCATCATAGCAGCTGTTTATAGGTGACTGAGAAGGAGCTATGTTGGTACATGGCAGTCGCAGATAGACATACAATAATGTTATATATCTGTATGTATCTTAGAAAGAGAAACCAAGTGAACTGAGTTTCCGGGATAGTGTATGTAATTTGCTGGCGTCAGGGAGCCGCTAGTGCAATGTGGGATACTCCCGGACCTTCTGGGAGACATGGGATGTCTGCATATGTAAGGCGCAAGCTGAGCTTAGGCGCCATATCTACTATGTTCTCTAGCAGTGGGCGTGCTGAATATCAGAGGGAGGACACACTGACGTCATGGGTTCTATTCAAATCTATTTATAGTCTTAATAAATAAAAAAAAAAGAGGGAAACTTTCGTCCCATTTTAGACCTGAAGTGCCTCAACAAATTCTTAAGGGTAACGTCCTTCAAAATTGAGACCATCAGGTCCATTCTTCCTTTGTTCAGGAGGGTCAGTTCTGAAGAATGTGTACATTCATATCCCCATTCACCGACATAATTTCCAGTACCTTTTGTTTTGCTTTCCTGGACAAACATTACCAGTTCATAGCGCTTGTATTTGGTTTAGCTACGACTCTGAGGATCTTTACAAAAGTCCTAGGGGCCCTCCTTGAGGTAGTCGGACTGCAAGGGATTGCTGTGACACCGTACTTGAACGACATCTTGGTTCAGGTGCCATCTTTACATTTAGCATACTCACACAGAGAAGTTTCTTTGGTATCTTCGGACGCATGGCTGGAAATTAAATCTGGAAAAGAGCTCTCTCATACCCAACACAAGAGTGAACTTCCTAGGGATAATCATAGATTTGGTCAGCATGCGTATTTATCTCACAGATCAATGCAGGGAGAAGCTTCAGGCTGCCTGCAGTCTACTTTAATCCACTCCTCGACCTTCGGTGGCTCAATGCATGGAGATGGTAGGTCTTATGCTGGCGGTGTCAGATGCTATTCCTTTTGCTCGCTTTTACAGTTATGTATGCTCAATCAATGGAAAAAGAATCACTTAGACCTGTTTAGAAAATATCTCTGGATCCAGTGAGTAGAGAGTCTCTTTCATAGTGGCTATCTTAGGAACCCGTTGTCTAGGACATGGGCTTCCTATGCCCATCCTGGGAGATTTTAACAACAGATGCAGGCTGGGGTGCTGTGTGGGGTTCTCTGAGAACCTCAGGGTACCTGTTGCCCAGAGGAAGCGATCCTTCTAATCAACATTTTGGAACTGAGGGCTATCTTCAACCCTCTTCAGTCATGGCCCCAGTTGCGTTCCATCCGTTTTATTCAATTTCAATCGGACAACCTCACTAGGGTGGCTTATGTCAATCATCAGTGTGGAATTGCAGTTCTCTGGTGATGCAAGGGGCAGAGACATATCGATGCCGAATATCCGCTATCTCTCTACTTTTCCTTATCCTCGGCTTGAACTACTGAGAGGGTAGGAGAAGTGGGAGGGATATTTAATGCTTTTTTTGGGGTGTCTTTGCTTCCTCCGGGTGACAAGGTGAAGTATTTCCCATAGGTTATGAATGGATTTTGTGGACTCTCACTGCCAAGAAAGAAAAGGAATGATTAGGTAAGCGTAAATTATGTTTTTTCTCTATTACTAAATTTACTTTGTATTCTTAGTATTCTTTGTGGAAAAGCAGGTAGGTATGCTCATGAGCATGCATGGGACTGGAACATTAGATGGCAGAAGTGTTTGCTGTTGTGTTGTGCTTCAGACACGTGTAGGCTACCTAACTAGGTATGCTCTTCAACAAAGGATACCAAGAGAATGAAGCACATTTTGATAAGGGTTTATTGGAAAAAATGTTTTACATTTTATGGTGTATCTGAATCATGAAAGAAACTGTGTTTCATGTCCTCTGCAATACTTAATACAGTCATTGTGACCCATTTATATCTGTCATATACACACAAAACCCTGACCTGTGCACCAAAATAAAAAAAAAAGCTGGATCTTTTCTGCCCCTAATTTGAAAAGAATCAAAGTCGGAAACATAGGTTACAGCATGGTAGTGTCAATCACCTTATACACACTTAGTTTTTTCAACATTTAAAGAGACATAATACTCGAATGCTAAATCACTTGAAAGTGATGCAGCATAACTGTAAAAAGCTGAGAAGAAAATGTTCTGTGTTCTCTTGGGATCCTTTTGTTGAGGAGTAAACCTAGGTACGCTGATAGAAGCGTAGAAGTGTGTACGTTTTTTTAGCAGTCTATGGCAGCAGTGTTTGCAGCTATGTATAACATTGCTAGATGGCTAAAGATACATGCACTCTCCTAAGCTAGAGCACAGGTGAAATCATTTTCATTGTTAATTGATGTACATTTTGTGAACTTTTTTTTGCTTTTAAACATTGTGTTTAATAAAAATTCAGATTTACCTTTTCCTGCTTGGATTTGTTCCTATATGCATTCTAATTTACAGGAGTCATCGGGCAGCTCCCGTTCAGCTGAAGTATGTTTACCTCAGACTTCAATAATAAATTGGTTCACTAGTTTTTAAATTATTATTAAGAAATTACATATTTCCCATATTGCAATTTGAAGATTCTTAGAGGTTGTTGGTGGTTAGGATTCGTAGAGGATGGTGGTGAGATCCAAAATGTCGTCTGCAGAAAAAACGCCCACATTCTCCACTAGCCTAGCATTTTACATATACTTTATACCAAAGAAAATGAAAGTCTACACATTAACCATTATGTAGTTCAGATCCATGACAGTTTTGGTTGACATTTAAACCTTGCCAAGAGCTATCGAGCAATTTCAATAGAGTTGCGTTTGCAGGAGTCATTTTAAACACAGGTTTGTCATGAGTATTTATTTCTCACACAAGGATTTTTAAAATATGCTTACAATATGGAATCTTAAATTGTAACCGTTGGTTTGTTGATATCAGCCCTGAAGATAGTCCATGATTGTGTGCTAGGATTACTTGTAATAAATACAGCAGTTCATACAGAATTAAAATTGAGGTGCCACAATGTTTTGTATAAACTACAAGTTCTTGTCATGAGTTTAGAAAGTCTTGAAGGATGTGCTTTTAACCTACATACATTGAGAAGGGACTAAAAATGGACTTGAAACTCAAACATTTTCTTTCCTGATTTATATAGAGCATGCAATTTTACTTACAACTTTGCAATTTACTTCTGTTATCAATTTTGCATCATTTTCTTGGTATCCTTTAATGAAGGTGGAGGAATGCGCTACTTGGAGCTACCTGTAAACCAATGACAAGATATATATATGTGTAGCCACCAATCGGCAGCTAACTCCCATCTCCTGAGCCTACCTAGGTATCCTTTTCAACAAAGGATACCAAGAGAACAAAGAAATTTAGATAATAGAAGTGAATTGGAAAGTTGTTTAAAATTGAATGTTGTATCTAAATAATGAAATACATGTTTTGGGTTTCATGTCCCTTTAATATGTGAGATGACTACCAGCCACTGTAACCTCTCCACTCACACCAGTTCCTGTGCTAGTCCCAGAAGCCCATTAACTAAGGAATGAAGCAGTGTGTGAGCCTTCCTGATTGAGCTTCCTAGATGAATGACAAGAGACAAGATGTTAACGTTACTTTTCTGAGGGGATAACCACTCAGTCTTACTATTATACTAAAATGTTGTTTCATTTCTTATTTTCAGTCAATTATAAAAAAAAGATATTAACATATTTTACAAACCAAAATGTTCTGCTTTGTGTATGTATGTTGCTATAGAGATTTGTATTAAAATGTAAACTTAATATTTATATTACTTTCTCCTTTCATTCCAAATATAGCCCTTTTTTTTGCATATATTTCTATTGTAAAACTAGAAGTGCACTCAATTGAAAAGGTTTTGTTAAAATAGGAATGCTTTTTCTAGAATAATTTAATGGTACACTGAACCCAATTTTTTTCTTTTGTGATTCAAATAAAGCAGCAGTTTTAAGCAACTTTCTAATTACTCCTATTAACATTTTTTTTCATTCTCTTGGTATCTTTATTTGAAAAGCGAGAATGTAAGTTTAGAAGCCGGCCCATTTTTGGTGAACACCAATAACCCACCAATAAACCAGTGCTGTCCAGCGTCTGAACCAAACATCGGCTGTCTACTTAGCTTAGATGCCATCTTTTTGCAAATAAAGATAGCAAGAATACGAAGAAAAATTGATAATAGGAGTAAATTAGAAAGTTGCTTAAAATTGCAGGCTCTATCTGAATCATGAAAGAAACAATTTGGGTTCAGTGTCCCTTTAAGTACTTTCACAATTGCAGAGACTAGTAACATTTTCTTAACCACTTGGCTTTCACATAATGTAATGAACATATTGCACTGAGGTTAACTAGTGACTATAAAAATATTTTGTCTGAATATTTTTACGGTAATTATAATACACAATCCTCATTGTTTGAACCGTTTAGTAATCAGTTGCATATTTTATGTTGGAGACATAATAAAGCAAAAAGGACGTTCTAATTTGTTGGTGTGTAATTGTTGCATTACTGATACTTGCTAGAGGTTAAACAAATAGTTAAAGGGATATGAAACCTAAATATTTTCTTTTATGATTCAGACAGAGCATACCATTTTTTTATGTTTTCATTTAACTTATGTTAATTCTTCTTCTTTGTTCCCATGGCATTTTTTGTTGAAGAGATACCTAGGTAGGTGTCTGGAGCATGGCAGGAAATGGTGCTGCCATCTAGTGCTCTTGCAAATGGATACCATTTTTACAAAACTACTGCCATATGGTGCTCTAGGCACGTGCACATTGCTGAGCTAATGTCTCTTTACAAAAAAAGATACGAAGAGAATGAAGAACATTTGCTAATAGAAGTAAATTAGAAAGTTTAAGATTGCATGCTCTGTTTCAATTATGAAAGAAAAATGTTGGCTTTCATGTCCCTTTAAGATTCCACCAGGGAAATGCAAGTATTGAGCAGAACATGGGTGATGAGCTGATCAGCAGCGGCAGTATCCCATAGCTGCCAATCCCCTTTCAGTTATTTGCCTGGGAGGTACAGTATCTGTGTGTTAGGGTTAAATTGCTGCTTCCTAACCTCACTGCTGCTATTCCAAGCAAGGAATATTTTTTTTTTTTCTGCCAATTTCAAACGTTCCTTCCATTTCCCTGTCTCCTGTATCAAGTGACAGCCATCAGTGTTAAAGCACTAATCCTCCTAACCGATACTGCTTCACATAGCGTCACAAATTATTCATATTTACCTCTTAAGGACAATAATGAACTGTGACTATGTTGTTTCATTAATGGTCTTTGCAGTTAGTCACATTATCGTAATCACTGCTAGGTGTAAAGTGTACTGATTTTGAGCATGAAGAGTTAAAATGGGGAGGATCCTTACCTTAAGAATATTTGAATGTTGAGTTTAAATCTTCTATACTCCTTGTTTACATTTGTTTTTTTCTTTTGAACTTATTTAGTTTATGGTTATGCTAATATACGGTTTATGGCAAGAGTGCTGTGTTATACTCCTCTAACAATGTTATATAATTTTGTATTCTGGGGCGCTCTAGATGTATACCTGGGGTTTTCTGCCTAAACCTCATTCAAGCATGCAGAAATGAAGGACTCTATTGTCCTATAAAGTATCTTGCCTTGTAGTCCACTATTTCAAAGCTCTCGCTCTCTCGCTCTCTTGCTCTCTCTCGCTCTCTTGCTCTCTCTCGCTCTCTTGCTCTCTCTCGCTCTCTCTCTCGCTCTCTCTCTCGCTCTCTCTCTCGCTCTCTCTCTCGCTCTCTCGCTCTCTCTCTTGCTCTCTCGCTCTATTTCTCTTTCTCTCTCTCTCTTTTTTTGTTTATTTTAGAGCGGACTGTTTTTTAGAGTGTATTTTATTTTCGTTTGTTTTGTAAGCTTTTTGAAGACACTTTTTTGGGATGCCTGCATGCTCCTTAATAGAACTTGTCCAATGAGGAGTAAAGTTAATAATTGCGAGATTCATGCAAATCCATAGATTATAATTTAATTTATCTCAGAAAATGAGGCAAGGCTAGCAGAGATTACAAATCTGTCTAAATTCCACAATTTTTATGTTGTGGTTTTGAGGCAATTTTTTTTCAGTGAGATTATAGTTTTACGTATACATTTTAACAAATCTAGGCTAATATCTTCATTTTTTGTTTAAATGATTGTTTGTTTTTACTATAAATTATCCCCTTTGGTCTGATTTGTTAATGCATTGCTGGAATAACCTTATTATTTTAGAATGCAGAAGATCTATCCGCTTCATTAGCAAAAACCCTTCACAAAGTTAGATAATTTTCCTTTGATTACTATAACTAAAAATGTTAAATGTCCTCTGTAACCAGATATTGCTTAACTGTATCAGTAATCTATGACTTCTTTACTTTCAGCGTATTAAAATAGATAGTGCATGAACAATTTATTATTCTATAAAATAAGGTTTGCTTTCTATAAATATTTTCCTGTGTACATCAAAACTTTGTTGTTGGATATCAACCCTGCTGCAGATATTAACTGCATTTTTTTTTATGCCCTAGAAACTCTAAAACGAGCTCATTCTTTGTAAAGTTTAAAACAAATGATTTGATGTGATCAGGCATTTTAGTGAAATGAAAGATCTTCTAAGATATAAACTGAGAGGACACATAAAAGACACATTGCAGTTTATGATGTGTAGATACCCACCTGGAGAGATGAAAGCTAGAAAGCTGAAGAAAAAAAGAAGTCTTGAATCCAGCTAAATTCAGACACCAGATATGATTATGATGGGAAGGATTTAAAGTGGAAGGGTAGCTGTTATAGCCCCAAGTTGAACATATTTCATCTTAAGGCACCATTTGGTTTAATAAAATGTAGATCAAAGCTTGTCCTTAACCTATAAGTTTCTTAAGGCATAATTATAAAGGTTATACAATGAAAGGACAAAAGCATTATTCATTTATCTCTTCCTTTCTTCCAGGTTTATCTTGCAGATTATGGACTTTCTTACAGATACTGCCCCAATGGGAACCACAAACTGTACGAAGAAAAACCAAGAAAAGGCCCCAATGGGACAATAGAATTTACCAGCATAGATGCACACAAGGGAGTCGGTACATTATTATTTTTTATTATTATTATAGCGTCAGTAGTTTAATTAAAGAATTTGTAATTTAAGCAACGTTTACTATAGCCTGCAAATATAGGAGCAGATTAATGTACACAGAGTTGCATGTTTTTTTTTTTTAATTTAGTTTTTTTTATAAATATGACATGGTAGATGTGTGTATTTGTGTGTGTGTGTGTGTGTGTGTATATATATATATATATATATATATATATATATATATATATATATATAAAAGTACAAGTGTGTGTGTGTGTGTGTATATATATATATATATATATATATATGTATATATATATATACACATATTGATATGTGTTTGTGTATATATATATATATATATATATATATGTATGTGTTTGTGTGTGTGTGTATATATATATATATATATATATATATATATTATATATAAAAAGCTGATTTTGCTATTTCAGTGAAGTATTTCTGACATTAAAAATGTTCATTAACAGTTGATTGATTACATAATTTTTACTATAGTACCAGGTGGTTTAATTAGTTTTTCAACTGGCCATTAGTAACATTCGGCTAGATTGCGAGTTGTGCGTTAGGCTTAAAAAGCAGCGTTGGCCGGTTCTAACGCTGCTTTTTAGCGCCCGCTGGTATTAAGAGTCTTGCAGGTACAGGTGTACCGCTCACTTTTTTGGCCAGACTTGGAAATACTGCAAATCCACTTACGTAAATTGTGTATCCTCTTCTTTCAATGGGACTTGCATAGCGCCGGTATTACGAGTCTGCCAAAAAGTGAGCGTTAGACCCTCTCCTGTCAAGACTGGTACTGCATTTTAAAGTCAGTAGTTAAGAGTTTTACACTACAACGCTGTAGCATAAAACTCTTAACTAAAGTGCTAAAAAGTACACTAACACCCATAAACTACCTATTAACCCCTAAACCGAGGCCCTCCCGCATCGCAAACACTAAAATACATTTTTTAACCCTTAATCTGCCGAACCGGACATCGCCGCCACTATAATAAATATATTAACCCCTAAACCACCGCACTCCCGCCTCGCAAACATTAGTTAAATATTAACCCCTAATCTGCCGTCCCTAACATTGCCAACACCTACCTACATTTATTAACCCCTAATTCGCCGCCACTATACTAAAGTTATTAACCCCTAAATCTAAGTCTAACCCTAACCCCCCTAACTTAAATATAATTAAAAGAAATCTAAATAAAAATTACTATCATTAACTAAATTATTCCTATTTAAAACTAAATACTTACCTGTAAAATAAACCCTAAGCTAGCTACAATATAACTAATAGTTGCATTGTATCTAGTTTAGGGTTTATTTTTATTTTACAGGCAAGTTTGTATTTATTTTAACTAGGTAGAATAGTTACTAAATAGTTATTAACTATTTAATAAATACCTAGCTAAAATAAATACAAATTTACCTGTAAAATAAAACCTAACCTAAGTTATACTAACACCTAACACTACACTATAATTAAATTATTTCCCTAAATGAAATACAATTAAATACAATTAAATAAAATTAGCTAAAGTACAAAAAAATAAACACTAAATTACAGAAAATAGTAAACAAATTACAAGATTTTTAAACTAATTACACCTAATCTAATCCCCCTAACAATATACCCCCCCCCCCCAAATTAAAAAAAGCCCTACCCTACACTAAATTACAAATAGCCCTTAAAAGGGCCTTTTGTGGGGCATTGCCCCAAAGTAATCAGCTCTTTTACCTGTAAAAAAAAATTACAAATCCCCCCCCAACATTAAAACCCACCACCCACACAACCAACCCTACTCTAAAACCCACCCAATACCCCCTTAAAAAAACCTAACACTAACCCCTTGAAGATTACCTTACCCGGAGAAGTCTTCATCCAACTGGGCCGAAGTCCTCAACGAAGCCGGGAGAAGTCTTCATCCAAGCCGGGCGAAGTGGTCCTCCAGACGGGCAGAAGTCTTCATCCAGACGGCATCTTCTAACTTCATCCATCTGGTGCGGAGCCCGTCCATCTTCAAGACATCCGACGCGGAGCATCCTCTTTATCCGACGGCTAACACTGAATGAATGTTCCTTTAAATGACGTCATCCAAGATGGCATCCCTTCAATTCTGATTGGCTTATAGAATTCTATCAACCAATCGGAATTAAGGTAGAAAAAATCCTATTGGCTGATACAATCAGCCAATAGGATTGAGCTTGCATTCTATTGGCTGTTAGTTTAAAAATCTTCTAATTTGTTTATTATTTTCTGTAATTTAGTGTTTTTTGTTTTTTTTTGTAATCTAGCTAATTTTATTTAATTGTATTTAATTGTATTTAATTTAGGGAAATAATTTAATTATAGTGTAGTGTAAGGTGTTAGTGTAACTTAGGTTAGGTTTTATTTTACAGGTAAATTTGAATTTATTTTAGCTAGGTATTTATTAAATAGTTAATAACTATTTAGTAACTATTCTACCTAGTTAAAATAAATACAAACTCACCTGTGAAATAAAAATAAAACTTAAGCTAGATACAATGTAACTATTAGTTATATTGTAGCTAGCTTAGGGGTTATTTTACAGGTAAGTATTTAGTTTTAAATAGGAATAATTTAGTTAATGATAGTAATTTTATTTATATTTATTTAAATTATATTTAAGTTAGGGGGGGTTAGGTTTAGGGTTATACTTAGGTTTAGGGGTTAATAAATTTAGAATAGTGGCGGCAACATTGGGGGCAGCAGATTAGGGGTTCATAACTATAATGTAGGTGGCGGCGGCGGCGATGTCCAGAGCGGCAGATTAGGGGTTAAAAGTATAATGCAGGTGTCGACGATGTCGGAGGCGGCAGATTAGGGGTTAATAAGTGTAAGATTAGGGTTGTTTAGACTTGGGGTTCTTGTTAGGGTGTTAGGTGTAAACATAAATTTTATTTCCCCATAGGAATCAATGGGGCTGCGTTAGGAGCTAAACGCTGCTTTTTTTGCAGGTTTTAGACTTTTTTCAGATGGCTCTCCCCGTTGATTCCTATGGGGAAATCGTGGATGAGCACGTTACACCAGCTCACCGCTAACGTAAGCAGCGCTGGTATTGGAGTGAGATGTGGGGCAAAATGTTGCTCTACCCTCACTTTTTGTCTGTTAACGCCGGGTTTGTAAAAACCTGTAATACCAGCGCTGTCTGTAAGTGAGCGGTGAGCATAAACTGCTCGTTAGCGCCGCATAGCCTCTAACGCAAAACTCGTAATCTAGGTGAATATTAATTATATACTGGCATTGCTGAGTGCCTTATTACAAATAACACTCAAATATGTTAAAGCAGATCTTACCAATTAATGAATTAGAGCACATACAATCTTAGTTAGCACAGGTGTGGATTAACTATTTAGACATAATATACACTTATTTCTAAGCAAATATCAACGAATAGCTTATCTTAAAATAGTAAATAAATCATACTGTCTTTAAATAGAAAGTTTTACTTTAGCCTATTTGCTGTACCACATTTCTGCACAGCCAGGGATTATAAAATGATGTAACTTGCTTCTTTGTACATTTTTTGATGATATTTCTGTATATAACAATTGAAAGGTTGATTTTCTGTTGCTAATAGTTACTAATACAATTTCTTAATTGTCTTCCAAAATTAGTGGATTCCTTTTGACTGCATAATGTAATTCTACATTTTTTGATGTTCGAAGAGCATATATTTGTATTAAACAGCACAATAAAGATTACTACATGCCCTAGTTTTACAATTAGTAGTCTTATGAGCTCCATGCACTAAAAGGCGGAGAAGACAAGCTACTCAACTTGAGTAGTTGTCCGCTCGCCTTCGTTACATACAGGCAACGGACGAACAGGATCTGCTGCCCGTAGGTATCATTACATGATTAAGTGAGCTTGTAAAGCCCGCCCCTTCTCTTGTGCGACCAATTGTGTGAGAGAAGGGACTGTCAATCACCCGGAGTGAGCAAACTCTTTGTGATTTCTCTTTGCCACCTTGACCGCTGCTTCTTACATTGTGAGAAGCAGGCTCACAAATGCGAACCTGCCCTGCAAGGGCTCCGTAGCAGCTTACGCTGCTTAGTACGTGGAGCCTGTCTGAGTAGTATTTTAATCTTATAAATTCTTACATTTAATATTTCTGCAGTATAGTGAAACACACATGCACACTTTATATAAGTGTGTGTGTGTGTATATGTGTGTATATATGTGTATATGTGTATATATATATATGTGTATATGTGTATATATATATGTATATGTGTGTATATATATATATATATATATATATATATGTATGTATATATATATATATATATATATATATATATATATACATACAATACCAAATAAAAAAGTAAGGATTGAACATTAATATTAGTCAATCAAAGAGGGACACAGGCTGCACATAGTTAATCAGAGGTTTTATTACTATGTAACTCCAAACAACCAAATCAGAACGTCTACCCTCCACCCTATTCCTTAAATGCAATTATAAGCCCAGTGAAAAACACAGATATTCGAACAGGCTGGCCAGCTCACTAAATCATAATCATTCCTGTATCATTCTCACGTTCAACATATACAGTGTATCAACTGTTGTATTTGCAAATCACATGAAACTGAGGGACAAAAATTTATATATATATATATATATATGTCTCTCAGTCCGTAAGTCTATCACGGGGCCTCAACGTTGCAGCTGTTTCAAACATTGAATAGATATCAAATTTCCAGGCTCTTAAGTGTGTAAACACGCTCTGGTTCTGAACTTAGTTTTCCCTGTATTAATGCGATGTTACAGCGTGGTTACAAAGTTCATACTTGTTACTCCATACAGTTATTTAAACTCGTGAGTGATTCAGATTCGGTATCTTGAGAGAAAACGCACAATGTACCCTGGCAGGACAGACCAGGCTGTCAACCGCAAGACTTCAAAGCCTGAACAAAAGACAATATCATCGGTACCTGTTTCACAATTGAATCAATGTGAGAGTCCTTTTTGCTGAAACTGGCTTCTTCACTTGCTTACCGCCATGTACGCTTCAGCGTTTCTCAATGAATCCGAATGCCCCTGGATCTGTTCTCAGCTGTTCACCTTCCGTGCATGCTCAATCATGACGCGTTTCTCCCCTCCCACATAGGGCTAAGTGTCGGGGCCTGGTCTGTCCTGCCAGGGTACATTGTGCGTTTTCTCTCAAGAGACCGAATCTGAATCACTCACGAGTTTAAATAACTGTATGGAGTAACAAGTATGAACTTTGTAACCAAGCTGTAACATCGCATTAATACAGGGAAAACTAAGTTCAGAACCAGAGCGTGTTTACACACTTAAGAGCCTGGAAATTGGATATCTATTCAATGTTCGAAACAGCTGCAACTTTGGGGCCCCGTGATAGACTTACGGACTGAGAGACATATATATATATATATATATAACTTTCTTTCATGTAATTAGCAAGAGTCCATGAGCTAGTGACGTATGGGATATACATTCCTACCAGGAGGGGCAAAGTTTCCCAAACCTCAAAATGCCTATAAATACACCCCTCACAACACCCACAAATCAGTTTTACAAACTTTGCCTCCTATGGAGGTGGTGAAGTAAGTTTGTGCTAGATTCTACGTTGATATGCGCTCCGCAACAGGTTGGAGCCCGGTTTTCCTCTCAGCGTGCAGTGAATGTCAGAGGGATGTGAGGAGAGTATTGCCTATTTGAATGCAATGATCTCCTTCTACGGGGTCTATTTCATAGGTTCTCTGTTATCGGTCGTAGAGATTCATCTCTTACCTCCCTTTTCAGATCGACGATATACTCTTATATATATATATACCATTACCTCTGCTGATTTTCGTTTCAGTACTGGTTTGGCTTTCTACAACATGTAGACGAGTGTCCTGGGGTAAGTAAGTCTTATTTTCTGTGACACTCTAAGCTATGGTTGGGCGCTTTTTTTTATAAAGTTCTAAATATATGTATTCAAACATTGATTTGCCTTGACTCAGGATGTTCAACATTCCTTATTTTCAGACAGTCAGTTTCATATTTGGGATAATGCATTTGAATCAATCATTTTTTCTTACCTTAAAAAATTTGACTTTTTCCCTGTGGGCTGTTAGGCTCGCGGGGGCTGAAAATGCTTCATTTTATTGCGTCATTCTTGGCGCAGACTTTTTTGGCGCAAAAAATCTTTTCTGTTTCCGGCGTCATACGTGTCGCCGGAAGTTGCGTCATTTTTTGACGTTCTTTTGTGCCAAAAATGTCGGCGTTCCGGATGTGGCGTCATTTTCTGCAGTAAACTTTTGGTAGCTGTTCCTCCAGCTGTTGTTTGTATTAAATGTCATGACAAACTTGTTAATGCAGAAAATATTTCCTTTAGTAAAATACCATTACCTGTTGCAGTTCCATCAACATCTAATGTTCAGAGTGTTCCTGATAACATAAGAGATTTTGTTTCTGAATCTATTAAGAAGGCTATGTCTGTTATTCCTCCTTCTTGTAAACATAAAAAGTCTTTTAAAACTTCTCTTTATCCAGATGAATTTTTAAATGAACATCATCATTCTGATTCTAATGATTCTTCTGGTTCAGAGGATTCTGTTTCAGAGGTTGATGCTGATAAATCTTCATATTTATTTAAAATGGAATTTATTCGTTCTTTACTTAAAGAAGTCCTAATTGCATTAGACATTGAGGATTCTGGTCCTCTTGATACTAAATCTAAACGTTTAGACAAGGTCTTTAAATCTCCTGTAGTTATTCCAGAAGTTTTTCCTGTTCCTGGTGCTATTTCAGAAGTAATTTCCAGGGAATGGAATAATTTGGGTAATTCATTTACTCCTTCTAAATGTTTTAAGCAATTATATCCTGTGCCGTCTGACAGATTAGAGTTTTGGGACAAAATCCCTAAAGTTGATGGGGCTATCTCTACCCTTGCTAAACGTACTACTATTCCTACGGCAGATGGTACTTCCTTTAAGGATCCTTTAGATAGGAAAATTGAATCCTTTCTAAGGAAAGCTTATTTGTGTTCAGGTAATCTTCTTAGACCTGCTATATCTTTGGCGGATGTTGCTGCAGCTTCAACTTTTTGGTTGGAAACTTTAGCGCAACAAGTAACAGATCATGATTCTCATAACATTATTATTCTTCTTCAACATGCTAATAATTTTATCTGTGATGCCATTTTTTATATTATCAGAGTTGATGTCAGGTTTATGTCTCTAGCTATTCTAGCTAGAAGAGCTTTATGGCTTAAAACTTGGAATGCTGATATGTCTTCTAAATCGACTCTACTTTCCATTTCTTTCCAGGGTAATAAATTATTTGGTTCTCAGTTGGATTCTATTATCTCAACTGTTACTGGTGGGAAAGGAACTTTTTTACCACAGGATAAAAAATCTAAGGGTAAAAACAGGGCTAATAATCGTTTTCGTTCCTTTCGTTTCAACAAAGAACAAAAGCCTGATCCTTCATCCTCAGGAGCAGTTTCAGTTTGGAAACCATCTCCAGTCTGGAATAAATCCAAGCCTTCTAGAAAAGCAAAGCCAGCTTCTAAGTCCACATGAAGGTACGGCCCTCATTCCAGCCCAGCTGGTAGGGGGCAGATTACGTTTTTTCAAAGAAATTTGGATCAATTCTGTTCACAATCTTTGGATTCAGAACATTATTTCAGAAGGGTACAGAATTGGTTTCAAGATAAGACCTCCTGCAAAGAGATTTTTTCTTTCCCGTGTCCCAGTAAACCCAGCAAAAGCTCAAGCATTTCTGAAATGTGTTTCAGATCTAGAGTTGGCTGGAGTAATTATGCCAGTTCCAGTTCTGGAACAGGGGCTGGGGTTTTATTCGAATCTCTTCATTGTACCAAAGAAGGAGAATTCCTTCAGACCAGTTCTGGATCTAAAAATATTGAATCGTTATGTAAGGATACCAACATTCAAAATGGTAACTGTAAGGACTATCCTGCCTTTTGTTCAGCAAGGGCATTATATGTCTACAATAGATTTACAGGATGCATATCTGCATATTCCGATTCATCCAGCTCACTATCAGTTTCTGAGATTCTCTTTCCTAGACAAGCATTACCAGTTTGTGGCTCTGCCGTTTGGCCTAGCAACAGCTCCAAGAATTTTTACAAAGGTTCTCGGTGCCCTTCTATCTGTAATCAGAGAACAGGGTATTGTGGTATTTCCTTATTTGGACGATATCTTGGTACTTGCTCAGTCTTCACATTTAGCAGAATTTCATACGAATCGACTTTTGTTGTTTCTTCAAAATCATGGTTGGAGGATCAATTCACTAAAAAGTTCATTGATTCCTCAGACAAGGGTAACCTTTTTGGGTTTCCAGATAGATTCAGTGTCCATGACTCTGTCTTTGACAGACAAGAGACGTCTAAAATTGATTTCAGCTTGTCGAAACCTTCAGTCACAATCATTCCCTTCGGTAGCCTTATGCATGGAAATTCTAGGTCTTATGACTGCTGCATCGGACGCGATCCCCTTTGCTCGTTTTCACATGCGACCTCTTCAGCTCTGTATGCTGAACCAATGGTGCAGGGATTACACAAAGATATCTCAATTAATATCTTTAAAACCGATTTACGACACTCTCTGACGTGGTGGACAGATCACCATCGTTTAGTTCAGGGGGCTTCTTTTGTTCTTCCGACCTGGACTGTAATTTCAACAGATGCAAGTCTTACAGGTTGGGGAGCTGTGTGGGGGTCTCTGACAGCACAAGGGGTTTGGGAATCTCAGGAGGTGAGATTACCGATCAATATTTTGGAACTCCGTGCAATTTTCAGAGCTCTTCAGTCTTGGCCTCTTCTGAAGAGAGAATCGTTCATTTGTTTTCAGACAGACAATGTCACAACTGTGGCATACATCAATCATCAAGGAGGGACTCACAGTCCTCTGGCTATGAAAGAAGTATCTCGAATTCTGGTTTGGGCGGAATCCAGCTCCTGTCTAATCTCTGCGGTTCATATTCCAGGAATAGACAATTGGGAAGCGGATTATCTCAGTCGCCAAACGTTGCATCCGGGCGAATGGTCTCTTCACCCAGAGGTATTTCTTCAGATTGTTCAAATGTGGGAACTTCCAGAAATAGATCTGATGGCTTTCTCATAATTTTTCCTGGCATTCTTTTAGAATTCCGAGAATTTTACAGTTTCTTCTGGATGGTTTAGATAAAGGTTTGTCCGCAAGTTCCTTGAAAGGTCAAATCTCTGCTCTTTCTGTTCTTTTTCACAGAAAGATTGCTAATCTTCCTGATATTCATTGTTTTGTACAAGCCTTGGTTCGTATAAAACCTGTCATTAAGTCAATTTCTCCTCCTTGGAGTTTGAATTTGGTTCTGGGGGCTCTTCAAGCTCCTCCGTTTGAACCTATGCATTCATTGGACTTAAATTACTTTCTTGGAAAGTTTTGTTCCTTTTGGCCATCTCTTCTGCCAGAAGAGTCTCTGAATTGTCTGCTCTTTCTTGTGAGTCTCCTTTTCTGATTTTTCATCAGGATAAGGCGGTGTTGCGAACTTCTTTTGAATTTTTACCTAAGGTTGTGAATTCCAACAACATTAGTAGAGAAATTGTGGTTCCTTCGTTATGCCCTAATCCTAAGAATTCTAAGGAGAAATCATTGCATTCTTTGGATGTTGTTAGAGCTTTGAAATATTATGTTGAAGCTACTAAGACTTTCCGAAAGACTTCTAGTCTATTTGTCATCTTTTCCGGTTCTAGAAAAGGCCAGAAAGCTTCTGCCATTTCTTTGGCATCTTGGTTGAAATCTTTAATTCATCATGCCTATGTTGAGTCGGGTAAAACTCCGCCTCAGAGGATTACAGCTCATTCTACTAGGTCAGTTTCTACTTCCTGGGCGTTTAGGAATGAAGCTTCGGTTGATCAGATTTGCAAAGCAGCAACTTGGTCTTCTTTGCATACTTTTACTAAATTCTACCATTTTGATGTGTTTTCTTCTTTTTAAGCAGTTTTTGGTAGAAAAGTACTTCAGGCAGCTGTTTCAGTTTGAATCTTCTGCTTATGTTTTCATTTAAACTTTATTTTGGGTGTGGATTATTTTCAGCAGGAATTGGCTGTCTTTATTTTATCCCTCCCTCTCTAGTGACTCTTGCGTGGAAAGATCCACATCTTGGGTAGTCATTATCCCATACGTCACTAGCTCATGGACTCTTGCTAATTACATGAAAGAAAACATAATTTATGTAAGAACTTACCTGATAAATTCATTTATTTCATATTAGCAAGAGTCCATGAGGCCCACCCTTTTTTGTGGTGGTTATGATTTTTTTTGTATAAAGCACAATTATTCCAATTCCTTATTTTTTATGCTTTCGCACTTTTTTCTTATCACCCCACTTCTTGGCTATTCGTTAAACTGATTTGTGGGTGTGGTGAGGGGTGTATTTATAGGCATTTTGAGGTTTGGGAAACTTTGCCCCTCCTGGTAGGAATGTATATCCCATACGTCACTAGCTCATGGACTCTTGCTAATATGAAAGAAATGAATTTATCAGGTAAGTTCTTACATAAATTATGTTTTTTGTCCCTCAGTTTCATGTGATTTGCAAATACAACAGTTGATACACTGTATATGTTGAACGTGAGAATGATACAGGAATGATTATGATTTAGTGAGCTGGCCAGCCTGTTAGAATATCTGTGTTTTTCACTGGGCTTATAATTGCATTTAAGGAATAGGGTGGAGGGTAGACGTTCTGATTTGGTTGTTTGGAATTACATAGTAATAAAACCTCCTGATTAACTATGTGCAGCCTGTGTCCCTCTTTGATTGACTAATATTAATGTTCAATCCTTACTTTTTTTATTTGGTATTGTAAATTATTTGGGACAGCGAGCACAGTTTAGAGTGTGTTGGAATTTGAGAAATATTTTGTGCACCATCACATACTTTTATTAATTACTGTGTGTGTATGTGTGTATATATATATATATATATATATATATATATGTGTATATATATATATATATGTATATATAAATGTATGTGTATACTGTATATATACTATCAAACATATTTACCAAATTGAAAATATTTACCTATATGTGTATTTGTGTGTGTATTGTGTAGTAGTAATGGTAATATTTAAAGGGACAGTCTACTTGAATGTTTTTTATTGTTTGAAATATAGATAATTTTTTTTTTACAACCCATTCCATATCTTTGCATAACCACCATTGTTATATTAATATACTTTATAACCTCTAAGATTGTCTGTTTCTAAGCCCCTACAGGCCTCCCCTTATCTCTGTGCTTCTTTTTAGTTTTTACAATCTTGCACTACAGCCATACAGTGCTAGTTCATGTGCGCCATATAGATGATAACATTGTGCTCACTACCGTGGAGAATAATAATGGATTCACAAAAAACAGCACTAATTGGCTAAAAAGCAAGATTGTAACAAGCTAGAAAAAAGCACTGAGATAAGGGGCAGTCTACAGGGTCTTAGATACAGGTAATCATAGAGGCAAAAAAGTATATTAATATAACAGTGTTGGTTATGCAAACTGGGGAATGGGTAATAAAGGGATTATCTATCTTTTTAAACAATAACAATTTTCAAGTAGTCTATCCCTTTAATAAATATGAGTGACGGGCTAAGTTTACTGTAAAGTTTCTGGAAAGAAAAAATGCTCTATAAATCAATGCTAACTCTCTGTTAAGTGCTGCATTTTTAAGAACCTGTCCTTGATGCCTTTCATATATTCTACTTACTTAAACTCACTTTGATGGTATTGGAAACACATTTCCAGCTAAATTACATACATAGTCCTTTTATTGGATATTGATTGCACTGCCTTGCCTTCCCCGGCAGACTTAATTCAACAATTCCCTAATTAGTTAAAGTCATAACCTATGTCTTGTATTCATTTACCATTAATTAAACCTTGGTTGTTTATTACACTGCAGTTTCAATCCAACAGAAAGGGAAAAAGTAAAAGAAAAACCTGAGGAAGAAGTTTGTATAGAAGGTCTATTTTGAAAATATATTGTATATAAAGTTTTACTGTTGACCGAACGGCTCAGAATCAATGTGGTCAATGCTGCGCAACTTTCTTAGTTGCTCTGTCAGCAAGACAAAAAGTCAATTGAAATATTATACTGGAGGGAAAATAAGTTTTTTTTGTTTTTTTTTAGACTTGGCTTTGAAAAATTCATTTTTGCTAACATTACAAAAATACTATGTAATTCAAAACGTATACTCCTATCTTAGCAATGCAAGGAATATGACAGTTTTTAACACTTTAAACAGCCATGTTTAATCCCCTTATTAATATCATCAAATTTATGTTTGTTATAAATATATATGCAGCTTTTTTGACATTTCTACAGTAAACTGTAGTGACGGACATTGCTAACAAGTTGTCTTCCCATGTGCGTGAATGAGTTAATAGCGGTAATAGAAAGATGTGGCTGAATTCTCACACCAGGCTATCAGTGTAAACATTTTTCCATAATATATTTACCCCAGTACTGAGTTTTAACGAATTCCCCACTGCATAATGTGTGTGTTTAATGTTTAATAAAAAATAATAATTTATAAACCAAATTAGAACTCCAAACATACTGCAAGACTGCCCAACCAGTGCAGCTATTTTTTCTTTGCTAGACTGATAGGATAATATGGCCAGTGTGCTGCTTGCATTATTTATGGGCTAATCAAGCACGCTCACACAAGGAGCTCAATACCAGAGGTGTTTGGATGTCATGCTGGAGGTTTGGAGTGCTACTTTCAATTAAAAAAAATATGTATTATTAAAGGGATATGAAACCCATTTTTCCCCCTGATTCAGATAGAGCATACAATTTTAAGCAACTTTTGAATTTACTCCTAGGGCTCCATGTACTAAAGCGTCAGTTTTCTCGCCGACAACGTGTCTGGTCGACTCGCAGCTAGCGAGATGCTGCCTGCCATATGTACTCAAAAACAGCATAAAAAATCTTGCGTCTAATCCGCATCGAGCACAGGCGAATGATTCATACATATGACGCCTCGCTAGTTGCGAATGTACTATTATTTTCTTACAACTTGTTAGTCATGTTTGTCCCACGTGACTGGAGGTGTCAGAAACGTCACATTTGTCACGGGAACTTATTGCAGCACTATATAAAGTCCAATTTATCTATTTTTTCAGACTTGATAATTCCCAAACCTGAAGCTTTTCAAGCATATATTATTTTTATTTATAAATTAAGTATGGCAACTTCTGGATTGAATTCACAGACAAACAACTTTTGAGACAGTCCAGTCTGCCTAAGGATATAAGCATCATGACAGGAGCCAGGGTAATTGGATCTTACGCTTATAATCCTCATTTTCGGGTCACACACCATCTGTACATTCAGAGAATGGCAAGACTTTCGGTTCCGATAAATCTCCTCCCGTAAACGGGGCGGTCTAACTGCAATATGGGTACAGTCTATTGCCCCAAGGACAATTGGCATTCCGGCCACACTATAGAATTGAGACTTTATCAATTGCCACTCTTCTGTGGTAGATGGTAGACAAACATATTCTGGGAATATATGCATGAGTGCATCGATAACTTTGGATAGATGACGCGAAAAGGCAGACTGACTGAAACCAATGATGACACTGGACACTGTCTGAAATGATCCGGTGGCAAAAAAGTGCAAGGCAGTAAGAAACTTGAAGAGTCCGGGAATGGCCATTGAAGGAGCCGTCACTGGCTCTAGAAAATGTGCGATTTGAGCATATAAAGTCAATATTGAATGTCGATCCAGACGGAACCTTTGAATAACCTCTCTATCGGAAAGGACATCTAAAGGAACCCGAGGAAGGAATAAGCGCTGGACCCGCAATCTCCTTCTTCTAACCACATTTTCTATGGCATTAGGTTCACGAATTTGCCTTCTACCCCTGATTTGCATCAGACGAAGAATATACAGTTGAAGAAGTGTTTCCATGGCTAGCAGGATCAACAATGAATAAAGATTCAAGTGTATTGTCCCTCTTTTATATCACTTGTAGGCATATATCTTATAGACCCTATTGTTTATTATGGTGCTCGCCACCTATAAGCTGGCGAGGGATTTTTCACGAGGTAGGTGCGGACAAAGTTACGAGCGTATAAATAGATAGTTTAGTAATTACTGTTTTGTGCAAGATTTATGTCGAGCGAGTATTTTCTAGCTACAAAAAAGACTAGAATATAAGAGTTGCGGACAAGTTCGCTCGACGCTTGTAAATTTAATTTTTTCAATGAATTCGGGGCATAGTACATACGGTTATTGATCTGCACACAGAAATTTAGACAGAAATAGTCACGAAGACCTCGCAGACAGCTTAGTACATGGAGCCCCTATTCTCAATTTTTCTTTGTTCTTTTGGTATCTTTATTTGAAAACCAGCAATGTAAGCTTAGGAGCCAGCCCATTTTTGGTTCAGCACCTAGATAGTGCTTGCTGATTGGTGGCTAAATGTAACCACTAATCAGCAAGCGCTACCCAAAATGCTGAACCAAAAATGGGCAGGATCTTAAGCTTACATCCCTGCTTTTCAAATAAAGATACAGAGAAAAAAAATTGATAATAGGAGTAAATTAGAAAGTTGCTTAAAATTCCATGCTCTATCAGAATCATGAAAGAAAAAAATATGGGTTTCATATTCCCCTTTGAGTGCTAAGCTGAATTTAATATTTTTCTGTTTTTTACTATTTACTATTTTTTTTTTAACTTTTCCCCCCAGATCCCCAAGACTTATACCATTGGTATATACCAAAGGTTAGGCGATTACCTTTCCAATGGTGGGTCTTGGGGGTCTGTAGCTGCTTAGACCCCTGAGATACAGGTTTCTAAGCAGCATGCCCCCTTTCCCTATACTTTGTATTGACAATTTTAAATAAAGTTGCGCGGTAACGTCATCACGTCATTGCGCGTGATGTCACCGCATGTAACGGGAAGCCCCGGTGATGCCTGTCACTATGCAGGCCCGATCGCCGGGGTAGGAGCAGATGTGGGCTCCCAGATTGCAAAAAAAGGTAGTTGAGTGCTAATGACGGCTCTGAACCGTCATTAGCACTCAAGGGGTTAAGGAAACTAATTCTGCAGTGGGATATTGGTCAAAACTCAGTACTGGGTAAGTATATATTATGGCACATTCTTTATACTAAGGTTTACTGCCCCTTTTACATTAAACATGTTTGTTATTTAATCTTAAAGGTGCAACCATAATTTTGAAATGCATGCTCGAAGTTCCTTTATTTTACAGATACAAGCTGCTTAAAAAACACTCTTTCAGTACCTTCATTCATACCTGGTTTGTCTAGAAAAGACTTCTTGCATAATAATATATACATCAGTGTTTAGTATGAGTGCAGGTGCAAGGCACTTTAGTTTGAATACCACTAAATATTATGCAAATTTGCAAATCTCAGCTTATTATGAGCAGACTAATGAGGAGTAAACTGCAGTTGCGAAGCTACTTATGTTATTCGTACATCACCTAACATTGTACAATTGTATATTTGGATAACGACTGAATAACTATGCTGTGTGTACTTTGAATAGCAAAACGGGGATGTTGACTGCAAAGTGCTAATTTTAGCATAAGTTGTACACAGAGTTAGCTGCATCAAATAGGTCAGGTTGCTCAGTAACAAATGGCTACTGAAATGTGATAATCATATGTTCAATGTGTGTCCTAAGCTCTAGTCAATGGCTTTTTAAACTAATAATTTCTACCGGCTTAGGGCTAAATGCAATTGATATTTAGGGGTTTCATCTGGTATCTTTAAGAGGGAAAAAAATAATAATAAAAATATATATATATATATATATATATATATATATATATATATATATACATACACACATTAAAATGAGATGTTAACAATAACATCTAAATATCGTATATCACTAACATTTTAAATATGTTAATTTGAAAAATCACTGTCTGTACACGAAGAGACATGCCAACATGGTAATGTATTCTGCAACATCTTTTTGGTTTTGTTTTCACGCCATCTCCTGTTTTTAGAACTTGATGCTTCAGATTTATTTTTTAAATTCTTTTTTTTTTTATAGCAAAATCTGGTGCACACACAGATAAAACATTCATAGAAAAAAAATCCACTTAATTTTTTTGAAAAATAAAAATACCATATACTATAAAACATTAGTGTATTTGCATTTTGTGCTCACCCTTGGTACACAGAAACCTGCTGCTAACTCATTCCACCCCTGCCAAAGGTATATCGTATTAAAGGGACAGTAAAGGCCTTTTAATTACAATGCATTTCTGTTGTGCTACTAAAGAATAACATATTGGTCAAGTCTTAAAGGGACAGTAAAGTCAAAATTAAACCTTTATAATTCAGAGCATGCAATTAAAAAAAAAAAACTTTCCATTGTACTTTTGTTATCAAATTTGCTTTGTTGTCTTGGTATCTTTTATTGAAGAGTAAAACTAGGTAGGCTCATAAGGGCTCAGGAGTGTGCACGTGTCCTTAGTACTCTATGGCACCAGTGTTTTGCAACATTGTATAACAAAGCAACAAATAATGTTGCAACACACTGCTGCCATAGAGTACTATGCTGTTGTTACTTGAAGAGGCAGTTTGGAACCCTGTAGTGAGTGATAACACAATATGATAATATAATCACAATAGGTGATTTTTACACTCTACGCACTTCCTCAATCGGCAGCACCACTCTGTGAATTTGCGTGTTCCTTGTACATACATCCACTTCACAATCATAGCACTTATAGTTGACCGGGGCAGTTCTAGTAGGGTAGAAATTTTACAAAGTGACTTGTGGCATCCTTTGACAGTGCCACGTTTTAACGTCACACCTGAAATCATTAATTAGTAGAGGTGTCCACATACTTTTGGTCATTTTACATTTTGCCAAGAACATTTTATTAAAGGGGCAGTCTAGTCCAAAACAAACTTTCATTATTCGGATAGGGCATATAATTGTAAACAATTTTAAAATTTACTTCTATCACCAATTTTGCTTTGTTCTCTTGGTATTCTTAGTTGAAAGCTAAACCTAGGAGGTTCCTATGCTAATTTCTAAGCCCTTGAGGGCCGCCTCTCATCTCAGGGCATTTTATTCCAAGTTGTTTTTATTGGTATAGTTTCAAAAATACAAAATCCGGTCAGTAATACAAAACACAATTAACATTGACAAAATAAACCAATCAAACTGTCTAGCTAAAGTAACAGTCTCTTAAAGCATGTTGATAAGAAGTTGGAAGTACCAAAACATAGACAAGAAACAATGGCCTACCATGCCATATTAAGGCTTCAATCCAATGTTACATAAGAATGTCTGAAAAATTGTACCATCAAATAATGAAAACTCTCTATCTGTGCGGATAAGTATGGGAGGATAAAGGGAGTCGCATTATTGTATGGGTGGCTGAAGAGCATTTTCTGAATCCATATATTGTGTCCACATATTTTGTGCATTAATATAAAGGTCCCTAGAGTCTAATCTAAAAGCTTTATATTCCTCTAGTTCTATAAGGTCGCTAACTTTGTTTCTCCACATTGTGATATTGGGGGGGTCTTGGGATTTCCAGTTCTTTGCAATAAGTGCTTTAGCACCATTTGTGAATATGCGAAGCAAAATGACATGGGTCTTAAAGGGAGTTTAATGTGTTTGTTAAGAAGAAATATTAGGGGGTCGAAAGGTAGTATGAACTGGAAAATCTTCTCAATCTCACCGAGAAGGGTTCTCCAAAACCAGGTGATGCTATTGCACCACCACCACATGTGGCCCATACCACTCCCCGCGTGTCCACAGCGCCAGCATCTATTCCCGGTTGTAGGATATAATTTGTATAATCGTCTAGGTGTAAAATACCAGTTATGAAGGATTTTATAGTTCATCTCTAGTAGGGCTGCCGATGAAGAGGATGACATAGTGTTTATAAATATAGATGATGCTACTTGGGGAAGAATAATAACTCCTAACTCCCTTTCCCATGATTCAATAGCACCAGGTAGGTACCCCGGAGGAGGTTGAGTTAAAATAGAATACATTTTAGATAAGGTGTGCCGTAAAGGGGTAGGGGATGCTATCAACGTCTCTAGTTTAGTCATGGGTCTAAGCATGTTATTTCTGGATTTATGAGTTGTAATATAATTGTGAAGTCTTCTATAGTTAAACCAGTTGCGGGCCCAAGTGAAGTTCCGCTCCTGAAGTGTAATATGTGGAAGTATGTGTTCATTCTCTGAGAGGTGGTGTATCGCAATGTCGGAGTGTAGGTTAGGGTCGGAGGGATAAGTCCCCAGGTCAGCCAAAGAAAAGTCAGAATTATATATCAGGGAAGTGAGTGGGGAGGGGTTGGATGAAAGGTATGGGTTAGTTTTATTCGCTTTTCCCCACTGCAATAGGGTCTCTTTAGTTATCGGATTGTCTATGTTGTGGATTATGCTTTCAAAACGGGGGGACCAGCAAACGGAGCGGAGATTCAGGTCTTTATATGGATATTCCTCCAGGTGAACCCACCGTTTCTGAGATCCATGTATCCTCCAGTCGAGGATCCTTTGGATATAAATGGCAGACCTGTATAATGCTAAATTGGGGACCCCTAGGTCACCATGTATTCGGGGGGATATCATTATCTTATTATTAATTCTGGAGTGTCTGCCTCCCCAAATGAAGGAGTTGAATAGCCTTTGAATATTCGTGAGGTATCTGGGTGGGAGGGGGATCGGAAGAGCTTGCAGTACATACAAAAGTCTGGGGAAAGCCGTCATTTTTATCGAATTAATTCTGCCCATCCAAGACAGATGTCTAGAGTGCCATGAGGAAAGTTCACGTTCTAAGGATACCCTAAGGGGGATATAGTTATAGTGATATGTTGAATCTAGGTCTTCAGTGAGATTAATACCTAAATATCTCAGTGAAGTTTTGCACCGACGGAAGGGACAGGTGAGTTCAATTTGTTGGGCAAGAGTGTCTGGCATCGAAATCCCTAGATACTCAGACTTAGACTGGTTAATGGTAAAGTTGGTTAATTTGTTAAAAAGCAACAATTCATCCAAGAGTATGGGTATTGACTTATCCGGGGATGTGAGGGAAAACAGCACGTCGTCCGCGAAGAGGGATAATTTATAAGTCTCTCCCCCAACTGATATACCCTTAATGCCTGGGTTTTGTCTGATTCTGGCGGTAAAAGTCTCCAAAAGACATATAAATAGTAAAGGAGACAGAGGGCACCCCTGTCTGGTGCCGTTTGTTATTGGGAAGGGGCGGGACAGGATGCCATTCAGGGTGATTCGGGCACTAGGGTTATTATATAGAGCAAAAATTCTGTGGAGCATAAGCTCGCCTAGGCCCATGGTTTTCAGTGTAGCCCTAAGGAAGGACCATCTAACTTGATCAAAGGCCTTCTCCGCATCGGTTGACAACCAGACTGCGGGAAGGCCCTGTTTTTTGGAGTGAATAAGTAGATGGAGATTTCGGACCGTGTTGTCCTTAGCTTCCCTGAGTGGAACAAAACCAACTTGGTCTTGATGAATGAGCTGTGGGAGATATTGGTTTAGTCTAATAGCTAACAGTTTAGCGAATATTTTTATATCTGCGTTTAGCAAAGAGATTGGCCTATAGTTAGGGATTCATCTCAGGGCATTTTAACAGTTTTTCACCACTAGAGGGTGTTAGTTCATGTGTTTCATATAGATAACACTGTGCTCACGCACGTGGAGTTCCTAGGAGCCACCACTGATTGGCTAAAATGCAAGTATGCCAAAAAAAAACTGAAATAAGGGGCAGTTTGCAGAGGCTTAGATACAAGATAATCACAGGGGTAAAAAGTGTATTACTATAACTGTGTTGGTTATTCAAAACTAGGGAATAGGTAATAAAGGGATTATCTATCTTTTAAAACAATAAATATTCTGGTGTAGACTGTCCCTTTTAAGTTAAATTTTCATGTTAGTCACCATCACAAATATTAAAAAATATACAGTATATATCTGGGTACTGATATTCCACTACAAAAATAGTTCTCATAAACAACATATAATTCTGCAATACAGAATTAAATCCCAGTCATAGAATTAATAGTGGTACAGAGTAACAGATAAAAATATATGTCATAGTTTCTCAGTGGAAAAAAAAGTTTTTGAAATCCCACCCTTTATATTATTACTCGTTGACTCCATAGCTTGGGTATTAGTTCCCAGGAGTAATAGATCATAGACTCTCACCACATCTATGACAAATACATAATTTATACTTACCTGATAAATTTATATTTTTTATGATGGTGAGAGTCCACTATACCCACCCTGTATTTTTCTGGGTTGTTTTTTACTTTCTTTCTTTTTTGCGCACATCTTTTTTCCCTGCTACTATTTCATTTGCTCTTATAACTTTTCCTTCCTCTTTTTGTACTTTGCTATATGTTAGACTGAGGTACTGTTTAGGTGGGTGTTTTTTATTTTTTTATTTTTTTTGGAGTTTGGGAATCTTTGCCTCCTCTTAGTGGTAGGAGTAATGGATCATGGACTCTCACCACCATTCGACTATGAAGATAGAAATGTTATGAGCATCCACATTGGGAAAACATAAAGTGGAGTGTTTTCAAGAAGCAGTTGACTAGAGCATGTATAGTCATCCATTCTGTTAAAAAAAAAAAAAAATAACATGACAGATAACGAACCTACACATTAGGTGTGCCCAAAAGATAGATTTTGAACTTCCAGTAGATAGATCACTTGACTTTTGTGTGTTTTCCTATTTCCTTCCCACCCATTAATGGGCTATATCACAAATGGCACTCTAACTTTAACGCTTGCGATATTGAAATATTGCACCCGTGTTACCTTGCATATTTTAAGTTGAAAGTAAACGGGACTGCACAAGCGCAAACTAAATTTGCAATCCTCGGGTAAGTGCGACTGAAGTCCTCGCAAAAAGGGTTAGAGCTAAATAAAAAGTTACACCAAACACAACATAAATACATAAAAAAAATACAATCATTTATAAACTTCATAATTAAAATTCTACATATAAATATCAATAAAAAAGTTATAAGGGTTGAAAAGTAAATGGTATATGACAAGGTGTTTGACTGAAAAGGGCAATAATATATAATGTGTGTGTTTATATATATATATATATATATATATATATATATATATGTGTGTATATATATATATACATACATGTGTGTGTGTGTGTGTATATATATATATATATATATATATATATATATATATTAAACTGTATATGTGTGTGTGTATATATAAGGTAAGTACGAAGTGCAGGTGAGAAAACTGTCGAGCATAATACAGGAGTGTTAGAGGGTGAGGCGTGGTGTGTGTATGGAGCTTAGCGTATCCTTGAAGAGGTACACAGTGTGGAAACAGAAGAGTGCAATACAGAAGATACTGCGGTTGGAACAACCACCTTACACTGAGAGGAACCATACTGAAAGAGGCCGAGGGAAATTAGTGTGCTGACACCCTGAAGTTTCACCTACACCCAGTAAGCAGAGGGAAACCAGTGAGCTGATCAATTGAAGTTTCACCATCATCCAAGGAAATCGTTGGAAATCCATGAGAGGAATTTACTGATGGGCTCATTACTTACCTCATACGATTGAGGTTCTATCTTGTAAGTTTGCATTGCATATAAACCCAAAGCACACTTGGGGAACTTTCAAGCTGCCTTGTTCACTATACAAGTGTTTAGCATTAATGTTTGATATCTGCCTATATAGATAATCTCAGGGCAATATTTTAAATCGCATATTATTTTTTCCTTGTATTACACTGTTGTTTATTATATCTTTACACAACCAGCGCTACCAAATCCCTTTTTATGTCCTCTTGTCTATCTATATATATATATATATATATATGTGTGTGTGTATATAGCTCTTTCCAGTCAAATACCTGAAAACAATAAAAATAATTTGTAATCAATATTAATATTTAATAATGTGTTTTATTGTGTATGTACTGTAAATATTTTACATTCCAATGTTCTTCACTCTATATTTTTAAATAGACATTCATATATAAATATATATATATATTTTTATATATATATATATATATATATGTGTGTGTGTTAGTTTTTTCCAGTTTGCGCGCTTCTTTGAAGTCTATGGGGAGAAGTAGTTAACATGGTTGCGATATCCGAAGTCCTGAAGTTAGCACGGGTCGGCTTTCGCTCGTGCACAAACATTTTACTTTAAAATTTTCATATGTGTGTATGTTAAATGTTTACTTCTAGCGGTGTTTGCTCCCCACTTGTAATCTGGCCCAATGAGAGGCAGTGCCTGTTCCACAGTATGGATCCTGAAGGTAAGAACGTTTATTTACACTTTTGCTATACAGGGTCAAAATCTGTCTCCTTTATGCCTCGATAGGATCAAGGGTTAATATCTCCTTCAGGGAGATTATTTGAACAGATAGGGGTTATTTATAACTGCTTTAATGTGAGAGTTTTTGGGCTCATAGACTGTGTGCTTTTGGCTTGGAACAAACAGGTTTCAACTTTGTTTTTGAGTGTTACACAGCTCATAATAGCTTAACGCCTTTTTCATAGCAGGGGACGTCCTGTCCTACAATCCACGTGACCAGGTGCAGGCTTTTTATTTCCTTCAATCCTGCTGTGGACATCACTCCTAAGGAGAGCGTTTGAACTGTTAGCTGTCTGGGTCTAGGAGGTGGTGAGTGCCCCAGCCATTGGGAATATAAAGGTGCCGTTTTTTGAATAAAGGCATTTAATTTTTGTCTGTCCTTCTGTGAATATATCTTAGCTATGGATGACTCTGATACTACATTAGAAGGTTCCGCTCCTTCTGTACTGATTAATAATACCTGTTTATATTGTGAGGAGGCCGTGGTTTGTCCATCTGCTCAATTTTGTTCCATTTGCCTAAGCACTGTTCGAAAGTCTAAGAAGGGAGGCAAGCCTGCTAATACTCATAGCGCTATTAGCCCCTCTGAGCCGTCTATTTCTCAGGAATCTGGGTCCCGAGAGATTACTACCCTTTTTTCGTTACCCGCTCCACATGCAGTTCCCTGCTGCTCAACTAATTTTCCATCTGGAGGGGGCTTTTTTCTGGCAGACTTTACCGCACATTTACAATCAGCGGTGTCTGCGGCCCTGAGTGCCTTACCTCGCTCAAACAAACACAAGAGAAAGGTTAAACATAGTTCTCCTGACCTAGAGTCATCTAAATTTTTGTTGGATTTAGCTACTATGTCAAGCTATCCAAGGATGAGTTAACCTCTGTAGCTTCAGATGGTGAACTTTCTGAGACTTCAGTTTCTAAAACTTCTTCAGTGGCGGAACCCTCCTTTAGATTTTAAAATTGAGCATTTGTGTTTTTTATTAAAGGAGGTTCTGTCTACGCTAGAGGTTCCAGAGGCTACACTCCCTGAGGAACCTAAGATCCCTAAATTACACAGGGTTTATGAAGACAGGAAGGTCCCTCTGACATTTCCTGTACCAGTTTAGATGGCGAACATTATTAGTAACAAATGGGAAAAAATAGGAACTTCTTTTTCCCCCTCGTCTACTCTTAAAAAATTATTCCCGGTCCCTGACTCTCAATTAGATTTGTGGGGCTCCAACCCTAATATGGATGGAGCTATTTCTACGCTGGCTAAGCGTACTACTATCCCTCTGGAGGATAGTTCTTCTTTTAGAGAGCCTGTGGATAAGAAAATGGAAACCTTTCTGAGGAAGATGTTTCAACATACAAAGGTTTTATTTCAACCGGCGGCAACTGTAGCTGCAGTTGCAGGAGCAGCTACCTACTGGTATGACTCTCTGTCAGAGCTCATTGAGGTAGAGACTCCCCTCGAAGATATTCAGGAGAGAATTAAGGCACTGAGAATTGCTAACTCCTTCATCTGTGACTCAAATTTGCAGATTATTTGCATAAATGCAAAGGCTTCTGGCTTTGTGGGTCTAGCCTGCCGGGCTCTCTGGTTAAAGTCTTGGTCTGCGGATATGACTTCTAACTCCAGACTCCTTTCTCTTCCTTTCAAGGGGAAGATTTTTTTCGGTACAGGGCTAGACTCCATTATTTCTAAGGTTACCGGAGGGAAAGGTGCCTTCCTACCGCAGGATAAGAAAAATAGGCCTAAAGGACGGCAATTGTTTAATTTTCGTTCCTTTCGTGCTGACAACAAATCACAATGACAGCAATCCTCATCCAAGTCCGAGCAGCCCAAGAGTACTTGGAAGCCGGCTCAGTCCTGGAATAAATCCAAACAGACTAAGGAGCCTGCCGAGAATAAATCCGCATAAAGGGGTGACCCTCGATCCGGGATCGGATCGAGTAGGGGGCAGATTGTCTCTTTTTTTCAGACGCTTGGTTCCAGGATGTACAGGTTCCTTGGGTCCTGGAGGTTGTATCTCAAGGATGCAGGATAGGATTCAAGTCTCATTCCTACTCTCCAGTCTGTCTACAAGACCAGAAAATAGGGCTGTCTTCTTAGGTTGCATACGGGATATCTCCTATCTAGGAGTAATTGTCTTGGTACCTACAGCAGAAAGAGGTTTGGGGTTTTATTCAAACCTTTTGGTAGTTCCAAAGAAGGAGGGAACTTTTCGTCCAATTCTCGACCTAAAGTGCCTAAACAAGTTTCTGAGTGTTCCCTCTTTCAATACGGTCAATCCTTCCTCTGGTTCAGGAAGGACAGTTTATGACCACAATAGACCTGAAGGATGCATACCTTCATGTCCCGATTAACAGTGAATATTTTCAGTTTCTGAGGTTTGCCTTTCTGGACCAGCACTTCCAGTTCATAGCTCTTCCGTTTGGCCTAACTACTGCTCCAAGGATATTTTCAAAGGTTCTGGGGGCTCTTCTAGCCGTTGCCTGAACACAAGGTATTGCAGTAGCGCCCTACCGGGGTGATATCTTGGTACAGGCACCATCTTTTAGTCTAGGGGAAGAACATTCGGAGTCCCTTTTTAATCTTCTTCGATCACATGGATGGAAAATAAACTTTGAAAAGAGTTCTCTTACTCCAAGTGCAAGGGTGAATTTCCTGGGGACAATAATAGACTCCATATCCATGAGGATATTCCTAACAGATCAGAGACATTGCAAGTGAACTTCTGCATGCCTTGCCCTCCTGGCCTTCGTGAGACCTTTAGTGGCTCAGTGTATGGAGGTGATCGGACTCATAGTGTCTTGTATGGACATCATTCCTTTTGCCAGATTCCATCTCAGACCCTTACAACTATGCATGCTGAGACAATGGAACAGCGACCATTCAGATCTGTCTCAACAGATCATGCTGGACAACCTGTTGAGAGACTCGCTCTCTTAGTGACTCTGTCTATATCATCTTACAACTATGCATGCTGAGACAATGGAACGGCGACCATTCAGATCTGTCTCAACAGATCGTGCTGGACAACCTGTTGAGAGACTCGCTCTCTTAGTGACTCTGTCTATATCATCTTTCCCAAGGCACGTGCTGCTTAAGACTGTCCTGGGAGATTGTGACTACGGACGCAAGCCTTTCCAGCTGGGGAGCCATTTGGGGTGCCAAGAAGGCACCAGGTCTGTGGACTCAGGAGCAGTCCTCCCTTCCGATCAATATTTTGGAACTCCAGGCAATCTTCATTGCCTTGAAGGCTTGGCCCCTTCTGGGTTCATCCCAGTTTATCAGATTCCAATCAGACAATATAACCTTGGTTGCCTACATCAATCATCGGGGGGAACAAGAAGTTCCTTGGCGATGAGAGAAGTATCTCAGATACTAGAATGGGCGGAGACTCACAGATGTACGCTGTCAGCGATCCACATTCCGGATGTGGACAACTGGGAAGCGGACTTCCTCAGCAGGCAATCCTTTCACCCAGGGGAATGGTCTATCCACCTGAGGTGTTTGCAGAGATATGCAGCAAGTGGGGACGCCGGAGATAGATCTCATGGCAACCCACCTCAATACAAAGTCACCCAGGTTATGGGTCAAGATCGAGGAATCCTCAGGCGTAATTGATAGATGCCCTATCTGTACCATGGAGGTTTAGACTCATTACCGCTTCTCCCTTGTGTGGTGGCTCGCATCAAGCAGGAGCAAGCATCAGTGATTCTGATTGCTCCATCATGGCCGCAAAGGACATGGATTTTGATCTGGTGGGGATGTCCTCATCTCCTCAGTGGAGGTTACCTTATCGCAGAGATCTGCTAATACCGGGTCCCTTCGTTCATCAAAATCTAGATTCTCTGCGGCTGACTGCATGGAGATTGAACGCTTAGTCTTAGCCAATAGAGGGTTCTCAGAGTGTTATCTACACTCTGGTCCAGGCTCGTAAGCCACTTACTAGTCGTATTTACCATAAAGTGTGGAGGACATACTTGTACTGGTGTGAAGAGCGTGGCTTTTCCTGGCATAAGGTTAAGGTTGCCAGAATGGTATCTTTTATCCAGAGTCTATCTGCTAGTTCCCTGAAGGGACAGATATCTACACAAGAGATTGGCTGAGCTTCCGGATGTGCCTTCCTTTGTTAAGTCTCTGAATAGGATCAGACCTGTGTTTAGATCTGGGGCTTTGCCTTGGAGCCTAAATCTTGTTCTTAGTGTTTTGTAGCAGGCTCCGTTTGAGCCTATGCATACTGTTGACATAAAATTGTTATCTTAGAAAGTTCTTTTTTGCTGACTATTGCATTCTGCACGCAGAGTTTCTGAGATTTCTGCTTTACGATGTGAATCCCCTTATCTTATTTTCCATACTGATAAGGCGGTTTTACGTACTAAATTAGGGTTCCTCCCTAAGGTTTTGTTGGACTGTAACATTAATCAAGAAATTGTTGTTCCTTCCTTGTGTCCTAATCCTTCTTCAGCGAAGGAATGCTTGTTTCACAATCTGGATGTGGTTCATGCCTTGAAGTTATATCTTCAGGCTACTAAGGAATTCAGACAATCTTCCTCTTTGTTTGTCATCTATACGGGGAAGCTTAAGGGGTAGAAGGCTACTACGACTTCCCTATCTTTCTGGTTGAGGAGTGTCATCTGCTTAGCTTAAGAGACAGCGGGGCGACAGCTTCCTGAGAGGATAACGGCTCATTCCACTAGAGCAGTGGCTTCCTCCTGGGCTTTTAAGAACGAAGCCTCTATGGATCAGCTTTGAAAGGCGGTTACCTGGTCCTCCTTACACACTTTTTCTAAATTTTACAAGTTCAATGTGTTTGCTTCGGCTGGAGCAGCTTTCGGCAGGCTGTGGTGCCCTCAAAATAGGGTTTGCCTCTTCTTTTTTTTTTTTTTGTTCCCTCCCGTTATTCATTCAGTGTCCTCTGGAGCTTGGGTATAGTTTTCCCAACAGTAAGGAATAACGTTGTGGACTCTCCCTGCCTTATGGAAGGAAAACATAATCTATGCTTACCAAAAATATTCCTTTCCTTCCTGGCAGGGAGAGTCCATGACCCGCCTGTAATTTATTTTTTGATGTGCGGCTCCCTTTTTATATTTTTCTCTGGCACCTTTATACCCTGATGTTTCTTCTACTTTTCCTTGTTCCCTTGGCAGAATGACTGGGGGATAGGGGAAGTGGCAGGGATATTTAAGCCTTTGGCTGGGGTGTCTTTGCTTCCTCCTGGTGGCCAGGTTTTGTATTTCCCAACCGTAAGGAATGAAGTTGTGGAGTCTCCCTGCCAGGGAAGAAAATAATTTATCAGGTAAGCATAAATTATGTTTTTCTTGCCTGGCAACATGCTCAAACTAATAAGACATATGATTCATCACTTTCCTGGGTATTTTTGTTTAAATTGCATTGAATCTGAAATGTTTCATTTTTTATTGTCTTGTAAAACATTTATTAACACCCTGTTAGTGCTTTGTTTTTTATGACACTTTGCATTTGTAAGCAACTCTCAGATGCATCACTCCACTGGCAGTTTGACACCTGTAAAACAATGCCAAATTTGCTAATTTGATGGTTCTTTTGACGTCACAGAACTTGTATAAAAATGAGAATAGAAATTGATAAACAGCATTAATGTATTAAATTTGAATTTCAGCTAACAGCTTCAATAAAGATCTAAATCAATATGCTAATAAAGGTTGCGTTATACCTGTGTTTTTGTTTCAGTTCAATTTTTTTGTAATGACACACATTTTGGTCAGTAGAGAACTGTAGCTTTGTTATAGCACGGTAGAGCTACACAGTGATTCATGTTCAAGTCTCAAATACTCCGGCTCTCACACAAACAGAGACATATTACCAACATCTTTTTTTCCTCTAAAATGTCACTTAGCTTTTTTTTTGTGATAAGATTCTTTTCTTTTTTTTGTCTTAATTGTCACATGGTGTCCAGTGTGTTATAGTGATTATATTTTGTTAGCTATTGTGTAAATATTTAATTGCATAACTATGATTAATCTTAACTTTTTTTTAAACTTGGTGCAAATACATAGAAAAAAATGGAAATTATTTACATTTTTATTCTTATGTATACTGTGGTCTTATTAACGACTAAAAAAGTTTAAGGTAATATTTATTTCTGAATAATATGCATAGAAAAAAAAGGATCACAACAGAATTGTTGGACTACAATGCATTTTATAAATCTAGTAACCTAATTCCCTAACTGCATATTTACATGGGATTTGGTAATCTGGGATCTCCAACTACCAGTGCCTACCACAGGCATTTTATCAGAATATAAAAAAAATAAATACTTTAAATCAAATTAATTTCTCAATGTATTTTTAAGAAACTTTGGAAACATTCTTAAAATAAGTTTTATTAAAGAATTTATTTATGCTCTTGTTTTTCACAGTCTGCATTGAGGTGCATAATATCAGCTCACAACAAATATTAAGTGGTGCTTAGGTGACAGTAATTTTAAGTGATATCTCCACATAAAAAAAAAAGTGTTGTCTTTTCATTTAGTTATCGGATATTGAAGATATTGAATTGTAAGTTCTTGATATCATGCAATTAAACACACTTATGCACACAATAAGTAAATACCAGTTGTGTACCTACGTAAGCCTTTTTTTTGTCAGATGTTGAAACCATTCTCACACTTTAGATTAACTCCTTTTATATCGAAGCACCTAAAGCAAATTTTGTATTTTTTTTTAAAATAAATTTGTTTTGCAATCATTTAGATTAAGTATGCTATTTCTTAATGCAGGTTATATATCACACCCTGTTAAATTAAAGTATATTTCAATGTCTAGAGATTTTAAAATACTTACATTGAGCACCATATAAGAGAAATATTTTACTGTACCTGTTTTAAGAAAATGAATGTGGTTTTGAAATAGAAATAAAATTCTAGCTTGTAATAGAAGAGGACTTTTAAGTATAAGGTTTGTCACATTTAATTTCAAAAGCACGTGCGGGGTTATTATATTTGACGTGTTGTCTAATAATTAAAGAGAATTATTCCTGCGTCTAAAATACTTTTTTAATTTGCTACACTGTTAGAGGTGCTAAAGTAATATTTGAATCAATGCATACTATGGATTTTTGTAGATTTTTCCACTTGCAAGGCATGCAGTCAATACCTAATTTCTTTTTAGATATACCACACTTAATATATTGATTTTTTTTTTTAAATACTTCAGATCTGTAACTTGAGTGAATAAAATCTCCTTTAATTTGATATTGTGAGCTGTGTTTTAGTGCAAGGAAGCCAGTGTGTAAATACACAACCCCTTTCTCTTGCTATATTACACAGCCTTTATTTTTATATTTATAGTGATGTGTAAAGGTTAACACTTTACAGTGCTTTTAGTTTCACTGTCAGGACAATAAGGTCTACACTGCATTATAAAAAAAGACAGAAAAATGTCTTAAATTGCCTTCACCGTTGCATTTAGCTGCACTTTGTTCCTTTTGCAATGCACTGCACAAATACTGTTGCTAGCATCTCATCTCCCTGATCTAAATTAATGCAGTAGCATATCTCTCCCTTCGGTACTGTTTAAAATGTTAATTTAGTTTGCTAGGCACAAGAAATTTGTAGAAGATCTTGATAAGGGTTTCTTGGTAGTATTACACTTCTATCATTTTCTTGTGGTTTGGCGGGTAGATGAGAATGGATATGCTGCTTAAACACAGTCAAAAATGATTTTTTTTTTTTCATGCCCCAAATGATTTTGATGAATTACTAAGATTACTGAATACATACAATAGAAGAAATCCTAGAGAATTCTAAAGCAACTGAAAATAACCACAGTTTATTATTTAAGTCATATTTAGTTAGTGTATATATATATATATATATATATATATATATATATATATATATATATATATATACACACACACACACATAAACGTGTCTGTATCTATAACACTTTTTTAAAGCCTATATTGCTTTTTAATATACCTATTTGATTGAATACAGCTTAGGTGTAGAAAACAATTTTAGAACCGTGTTGCATGTTGTTTTTCTAGTTATATAGTGTTTTGATTGTGATAAATATGTACTTGTCCCTAATATAAACAGGATATCAAACAGAATTATTATTCATTAAACAGATATCCTTCCATTATCTCTGATGCATATTGCCAATAGTTTTCAGCTATATTTGCACAAAAAAACACTTATGATATGTTGCTCACTGTCATGTTTGCTTATCTAACAGATTAGTAAAGACCCAATATGTATAAATAACTTCCATTTATCTTTTCTTCTATCAGTATAATGATAGCTATCAATCCAACACAATGAAGTAGTAAAAAAATTACATCTTTAGACTTTAAAGGTGACCTTTAGAAGTTTTTGGAATTTAGCAAAATTAAGGAATAATTGTATAACAGGTGTATTCATATATAATTTAAATGTATTTTATAGTATTTTGTTTTTTTTTTTAAATTATTTTTTTATATAGAGTCAAGTTAAAAGTCAGCTATACATTTGTACAATGAGATAATCAGAGATTGGAGCTATACTGCATTACATAAAACTTTTCAGTAAACACAAATGTATTTTATAGTAATTTTTTTATTACTTTTTATATAGAGTCAAGTAAAAGTCAGCTATACATTTGTACAATTAGATAATCAGAGATTGGAGCTATACTGCATTACATAAAACTTTTCAGTAAACACAAATGTATTTTATAGTAATTTTTTTATTACTTTTTATATAGAGTCAAGTAAAAGTCAGCTATACATTTGTACAATTAGATAATCAGAGATTGGAGCTATACTGCATTACATAAAACTTTTCAGTAAACACAAATGTATTTTCAAATCTCTGTTTTAATGTTAATTTTGTACTATCCTTTAGCAATAAAAATGTCTACAAAGATTTATGATTCTTAAATTTTGAACAGGTTGATGTTACTTAAAGCTTCATACCAGATTAAACATATTAGAAAACTAGCCATTTCCTAATATCGTTTTCCCAAAGGAATAGTTGCATGTACTTGCTGGTAGCTGTGTTATATCAATAGTTGCCAGAGTAGAGTCTGAAAAATGGTTTTATAAGGTTGTAATCTGGTATAGCTATAATGGAAAAAGAACTTGTGAACACGTATATAAATGGAATCATTCCACGGTTAATGGGAGATTTATGACTGATGAAATCGGTACAGAACAGCAAGTGGCGGAGATTGTGTTTTTATTTTAATACAAGAGCCAAGTCTTGCATTAGGACATTGCTGAAGCTAGTGCAGGAAATAAACGACACCCAGGGGATGGAGTAGCATTCTCTTAGATTGAAGGGCCTTTAATAATCACATATCTTAATAGCAGTTTAGCTGGAGAGGGTGTATATGTAAAAGCTAATCTTGGCTTTATGCATAGTAACACAAAACAGTTATCATGTGCTGGCGCTGTAGCTTTTAATAGTTGACTTTTAAAATTAAAATATAAGTTTGCTGAGTGAATTTCTTGTATTCGCTTAACGAAGGATCATAAAACATCTTGCAGGTTTAACAACCTTATGCAGCAGTAGATGTGATTATATCTTTCCAGTTGCTCTAACATATAAAATATATGTCTCCATTCGTGCTTACTTTTTGAAACCGTTTTATGAATAATGCTACCAAATTTATAATGTACACAAAAATCCTAAAATACTAGCTAAATATTTATTAGGGTTTTTTTTATGTGTCAGAATGTTTTATCCCTGAACTAAAAATCCAATATTAACGTTAGTCCAATATTTTAAATTTAAATGTTTCATTTTTTTTCCTGTGGGAAATTGGTAAATGATGAATACAGATTAAATCCACAGTTTATAATAATAATAATTGAGATTGTTGACAAGTTTAATATATTTAAAAATACCTTTTGAGATATTTTAACATTTTTTTCTTTTCTATTAATAGCTGTATATTTCAGTGGTAAAAATTGTGGAATCCTGTGAACAATGTATTAATGTGATTATTATTTGTTGTGGCTTAGTATAAAATGATAAACTGTTAAATGATTATCTGCTGTATTCTGACTTTATTATTTCTACACTAGATGGCAGTTTTGCCTTAGCTTTCAATTTCACAATTTAAATGTAACAGAACAGGAAAGGCCATCAATGTTTAGTCTGCACTCTGAGGGTCTCTGCATGACCATTGTAGACCCTATGGACTTCCTGGAACATGTGTTAGCAATTTAGCCGCAGACATTTATTTCTTTGTTTTATTGCCTGGCTCTTTGAGAAAGTGTTGGTGCTGGGTTATGGGCTGTCTGGATCATGTCAGAGGCCATAGGGATCAAGTTCATGTGACAGGCTAGACTGAGGAAGGATGAAGTTGGAGGAGGTAAGAAAACTGACCCTCCCTTACTGCAGCAACAAGTCACTGGCTGTCTGTGGTGCAAAGCCAAAATGACTGGGCGTTCTTAGTTTTAATACAGCTGAAAAAACAAAACACTTTGCACATTTTACTTTTTCATATTTCAGCAGTAATAGTTCAAGCATTCCTAAAAATTGTATTCTGTTACTTAATCATTTTTTTTTCTTTTTTGTATTTTTTTAGCCCCTTCCAGGCGAGGGGACCTAGAAATCCTTGCTTACTGCATGCTGAACTGGTTATGTGGGAAGCTGCCCTGGGATCACAATCTAAAGGACCCCTCTGCTGTCCAAGCCTCAAAGACAAAGTATGAATGTTTTTTATTAGTGTTCCAAGTTTAACATTACTTTCCTTTAATCATCCTACTAAATAGAAATTACAGAGTTTACACACTTATAAAGCATCATTTTACTGGAAACAACAATATTATTTGTTTTTTTTTATATATATATTTTACAAAAGTCAAGCAAATATTTTAAGCTGGGCCCTATAATGCAATTGCTAACAATAAAAACTGCTGGTAAATAAATAATAATAAATTATATTTAATTAATACTTATTCAGTTAAGCATATCCAGAGAGTCTCATCGATAAAATTCAATTAAAGACGGCATCTGCAAGTGTTTTTAGGATTCCTTTATTCTCTATTTTGCAATATTTTTTTATATTGTGCTTTGAAATGACTTTATATTAACAATGCTACATTATCAGAGATTTGGTAGTACAATTCATAGCAGTGACAGGCTGCTTTGTCTTTGTATTTATACTTTTGTAAATGTATTTTTCATGCAGGCAGAATGATAACGCGTTCACACTGATTCTAAAATATATTTATAATTTTCTATATATTTTTCTACTGTAATCTATAGATTGCAGGCTGTATTACCCTTTATTGGAACCTGTTATGTATTGTGGTGCTTTATCAATTAGTATTTCATTTTAAATAATTCAATGTTTAGTTATTTAGGCAGTACCATTTGGAAATGACCGAATGCCTAGGATAGGTATAGTAAATGTATTTGTGCCAGAAATGTCTGCTCCGTTCATGTTATAGGGGCCTTCAATACCTTTAATTGTAGTTTTTAGATTGCGGTTGTTAGATACAATATTTGTGCATAAAGTTTATAGGAAATAGAAAGGGTTACTGTAGCTGCTCAAAATCAACCTCTATGCAATAAGGTCAGACAGGACACAGTTGGATTCCTGAATATGGAATGTATCCTGTTGGTTTAAGTAAAGTTTTTAATTTTATAAGAATTTCACCCTTAAAAGGTGTAAAAATCATAGATGGAATGAATCGTGATAGATTAACCTTTTTCATTGTTGTTTATAATGCTTTAAAAATGGTAATCTCAACATTAAATGCATTGAGTTAGAAGAATTCGAATTACTCCTTCGGCTTTGTTCTTATTATGTATGAATTTAAGCTTCTTACCATGAATAATACATATATGAATTTAAAAGTGAATATCATTGAAATGGTATAAAATATAAGAAAAACTAAGCACTCTGGAAAAAAAATGTCTTTAAAGAGCAGAAGTCTATTCTTCTCTGCAATGTCCGTCTGCCCTTATGTATATATGGAGCATTGATGAAAATATCCTTAAAGATGATAGTTCTATATACTCTTCCTGCTAGGTAAATATGACACCTTAATCCTTACATACATTTTTTGCTAGGAGCTGGCATATATTAAAAAATGCATTTCTACCCTACAAGGATGGTTGCAGATCTCTCTTTTTTTTTTTTTTTAGAGAGAGATAATCCCATGAATTTTGAACATAAATATGGCCAACAAATAGTTGACATGACAGAAAAGTATTGCAGACTTTAAAATGTCCATTGTTCATCACAGTATAACCAAACTGACAGCAGTGTAATATACAAACACAACAAAAGGATACATGCGCAAATTGATTCACAATGTGCATATTTATTACAAAAGCGTATACCATAAAATACAGTTTTTATTCATATGTTTAACTCTCTTTGGAGCTGAGACAGTTAATTTAAAGTGGCAAACAAAATATACTGTAAATACTTTAAAGGACCAGTCAACACAGTAGATTTGCAAAATCAACAAATGCAAGATAACAAGACAATGCAATAGCACTTAGTCTGAACTTTACATGAGTAGTAGATTTTTTTTCCTGACAATTTTAAAAATTATGTTTTTTTCCACTCCCCCTGTACCATGTGACAGCCATCAGCCAATCACAAATGCATACACGTACCATGTGACAGCCATCAGCCATTCACAAATGCATACACACTTATTTTTGCACATGCTCAGTAGGAGCTGGTGACTCAAAAAGTTTAAATATAAAAAGACTGTACACATTTAGTTAATGGAAGTAAATTGGAAAGTTGTTTAAAATGGCATGTTCTATCTGAATCATGACAGTTTAATTTTGATTGAGTGTCCCTTTAAGTGTTGATCAGCCTCAAGAATCAAAGCAAACTACTGAAAGTGTCTTAAATTTATTTCATAACTACAGAAACATATTTTTCTTTGTTCTTTTTTATTTATAACGATATTGATGAAGCACATTTTGACACACCTGTGATTATAAGTATATAAAAACAATTCTAGGATATGATCTAACAGTTAAATAAGCAATTTACTCAAGCATATCCACATATTTTGTATTGAAAAACCAAGACTGAAAACAGATTGAAAACTTATGAAGTAACAGATTGTTGCGAAAAATATTTTAGAAAATATAAATAAAAAAATGGACAGTGAAGCCTGAAATGTAAAATCTGACACTATTATAGATTAAAACAAACAAAAAATATATACACATTTTGTTATGTTAATCTCCAATTAATATATTATCTTGATTCTATCTAGTAGCACTCACCAATAAAGGTTGGCTAATTTTATAAAGAACCAAACAAAAATGAAGCTTTAAACCAAACGTTCACATATTGGCAGGAGTTTTTTTCTTTTGGAGTTCATTATTAGAAACAGGGATTCAAGGTGATAATGACTTTCCTTTTAGTAGTGTTCTCAGTCTCGCTCCTGAGAAACAAAGTTCACTTCCAGCATTAAGAGTTCTCAAATTCAACACAAGCCTTTTCAAGAGGTAAATAAATCTGCATCCTTCTCTCAAGCACAGTTATCATAAGATTACACCTGCCCAAAACTATTCCTTAGGAGAACATCTATTCCAAGAAGTCTGGACAATCTTGATTTCAGATGTTTGGGGTTTGGATGTGATCAGGCAAGGCTGCATTATAACATAATATATAATAATACACTATATAATTTGAAAAAGCAATTGAAAAACCAATTTATTTTTCGCAAATCTCAAATACCAGTTGTTTTAGTGCAGTGGCTTGTATGACATAAATTATGTCTTTTAAAAGCAATGCACACCACAGTCAGCTTTCTGAGCAGGAATGGTGTTTAAATACCGGTGCATAGATCCTCACAGGATATGTGCATATGCTGCAGAAAACCAGTAATAGCTTTTACTAGAAGCATTTTTATCTTATGGTTTCAAGTCTTTATTGCCTACAAGGGATATTAAACCATTATGGCATCTCCTTGAAAATCATTACAGGAAGCATCCTTTTGGAATCTTTTTTTTTTTGTTTGGTTATTATATTAGCCAGATGAGTAGGTTGCAAGTACTATTCTACTGTTTTCTTTAGTTAATTTTCCATTGAGATAAAGTGGTCCTTCAAAAAAATTACTGAATTCCTGCCTAGGTGGTTGCCAAGTTTCATGTCTTTTAAGTCATATATCTTCACTCAATTTGTCTTCCTATAAAGCTTTTTGAATAGAAAGTGGCCTTTGTGATTCTTGGTCTTCACGTATATATTTTAATTTCCAATAGATTGTTCACTGCATTATTATAGCTTATCCAGTAACAAAGTCACATTTTCCTCTGGGGCTAAAATGGCGCCTTAAACAGAAATCTCTTCTGAAGACCTGAACAAGGTAGAAGTTTGGAGTTCTCACACTTTTCTGAAGTACAATAAATGTAACATTCATCCCATTGCCGAGGTCAACTTTGGAAATGGAAAAAAAAACCCATTATCCTTCCTTCTAAATAAAGCATATTTTTCCAATATGATTAACTATGACATAGTAACATAGTAATATAGCAGATAAGGTTGAAAAAAAGACAGAAATCCATTGAGTTCAACCTATACAAATCTTAATATACTTACAAAAAGCTCCAGTTGAGTTTAAATTAATTCCATTAAAAAGGTGACACAAGCAATCATATATCCCTGTATTCTGTTTCTTGCCAGAAATGTTTCTAAACCATTTTTAAATGCATCTAAGTTATTGGCATTACCTCCTTAGGTAATGAGATCCACAATTTCATTGCTCTTACAGTGAAAAAATGTTCATGCTGCAGGAGATTAAATCTGCCCCCCTCCAGCCTTTAATTTTGACCTCTTGTCACAAACAATTTTCTTGGAATAAACAGAGCTTCTGCCATCTCTGTATATGGCCTTGGATATATTTATATAAAGCAGTCATGTCACCTTTCAAAGTGACTTTTTTCTAAAGAAAACAGACACAGTTTTCTCCTCATAGCCTAAATTCTCCATTCCACTTATTAGCTTTGTGGCCCTTCTCTGAACTTTTTCTAAATCTGCAATGTCTTTTGAGATTGGTTCCCAGAACTGAACTCTTTACTCAAGGTGAGGTCTTACTAGGGATTTGTATAGTGACAGAATTATGTTTTTCTCCCTGGCATCAGTGGCTATTTTAGTACATGCTAGTATTTCATTAACCTTAGAATTCACTGCCCTGCTTTGTGCACCCATCTCTGTATATGGCCTTGGATATATTTATATAAAGCAGTCATGTCACCTTTCAAAGTGACTTTTTTCTAAAGAAAACAGACAGTTTTCTCCTCATAGCCTAAATTCTCCATTCCACTTATTAGCTTTGTGGCCCTTCTCTGAACTTTTTCTAAATCTGCAATGTCTTTTGAGATTGGTTCCCAGAACTGAACTCTTTACTCAAGGTGAGGTCTTACTAGGGATTTGTATAGTGACAGAATTATGTTTTTCTCCCTGGCATCAGTGGCTATTTTAGTACATGCTAGTATTTCATTAACCTTAGAATTCACTGCCCTGCTTTGTGCACCCATATTTAGCTTGTTATCTATTACTACTGCCAAATCCCTTTCCTCCTCTGTTTTGCTAAGTCTAGTTCCATTTGAAAAAAAGGTTATACTTCATGAATGAAAGTCCCCTTTATTTGTTTCAATAGCCAATCCTAGCATTTCAGAAACGCTAGGATTGACTTTCACTTTAATTTTGTACATTAATCTCTCATGTGGCACTGTATCAAACACCTTTGCAAAATCCAAGTATATCACAACTGATTCCCCTTTACCTATATTTGTACTTCCTTCCTTGTAGAATCTAATTAGATTAGTTTGACATGATCTATTTCTTATATAACTATGCTGGTTTAAACTCATAATCTTTTTTACACTAATATACTAATCAGTATAATCCCTTATAATCCCTTCAAGTATCTTCCCCACTATTGATGTCAGACTAACTGGTCTATAGCTTCCTGGATCAGCCTTGCTTCTCTTTTTAAAAAGTGTCACCACATCAGCTTTACTCCAGTCCTGGAATACTATGCCTGAGGATAATGAGTCTAGAAAAATGTAAGAGTAGAGCTTTGGCTATAGCAGTGCTAAATTCCCATAAAACCATTGGGTGTATTTAATCTGGGTCTAGAGTTTTATTTACCTTAACCCTTTGAGTGCTAATGACAGCTCTGAGCCGTTGCAGAGTTTCCCATTCTGGTACAAACGACGGCTCAGAGCCATCGCTAGCACTCTCCCACCTTAAGGGAGATCTGGGGGCTCCTACCCGCTCCTACCCCGGCGATCGTGCCTGTATAGTGACAGGCATCACCGGGGCTTCCCATTTTGCCTGGTGACATCACGTGCAATGATGTGATGACGTCACTGCGCAACTTTATTTACAAAATGACTTAAGTATAGGAAAAGGGGGCATGCTGCTTAGAAGCCTGTATCTCAGGCATCTAAGCATCTACAGACCCCCAAGATCCACCGTTGGAAAGGGTAAACCAAAAAGTAAAAAAAAAAAAAAGTAAAAAAGCTTAGCACCCAGGTGGGAAAGTGCTTAGCATTTCAAAGGTTAATATTATCCAGTTTTTTCCTGATATCCTCTAGTGATAACCCAGCTAATGGTATGAACTTGTATGTTCTAGTTTGTTTCAAAGTATCTCTCATTGGTTCCTCTCTTGTGTATACTGAAGAAAATGCAGTATATCATCCTTCTCCCTGTCACTATTAATCATGCTACCCTTCATGCATTTTAATGTACTTATATTGTCCTTCTTAGATGTTTTTCCACCATTTATGTACTTAAAAAAGCCTTTAGAATCCTTTGCAGTTAATCTTTCATTTTAAATTTTGGCTAATTTTATTGCTTTTTTGCATGCTTTGTTACATTCCTTGTATATCTGGAATGTTGAGTTAACACTTTTATTTTGCCACATAAGGTCATCATGTGGTATGTGTTGATGTGTATGTTTTATCCATGTATCCTCTCTATTTTCATAAGGTAATACTTTGTTTCAATTTGCTATTTAACAATTCCTTTATATTATTGAATTTTAGTTGAACCCATATAACTACTTATGCAAAGTGATTTCAAATGTGACCATGTTATGATCACTGTTACCCCAATGTTTTTTGAGTTTTATGTTTGATATTACATCTGTATTGTTTGATAGCACTAAATCCAATATAGCTTTTATTCCTAGTTGGCTTCTCTATTAATTGTGACATGAAGTTATCTCTGAAAACATTTCAAAATCTATCTCCCTTAACTATATTACTAGTTTCATTGGCCCAGTTTATGCCAGGGTATGTAAAAGCTCACATAATTACAGCACTGCTATTATTAACAGCCTTTCCTATATGCATTAGTAGTTGAGATTCCTCAATGTCACTAATGTTGGATGGCTTGTAGCATGTTCCTGTTAAAAAAAAAAAAATAGGATTCCCTCCACTCTTTATTTCAACCCACAGGGTCTCTACATTATCACCTGTATTATTATACATATCTTCCTTTATTGTAGGTTTAAGGTGAGGTTTATTATACATGTAAATTCCTCCACCTCTTTTTTTTTTTTTTATTTACTCCTGTCCCTCCTAAATAAAGTATAAATCCTCTAAATTAATTACCCAGTCATGTGAATCATCCCACAAGTTTCAGTTATACTGATAATATCAAAGTCCTCTTCTGCAATTAGGGGCTCCAGCTCCCTCATTTTACCCATCATGCTTCTTGCATTTGCTGTAATTCATTTAATTTTGATGTGCTTTCTGCTGCAACTTGGTGCGCTTTCCTCCAAACTTTGTAATGTGTCATTTCTGAAGTCCCTTCCCTATGCTTGCTTGTTGTTTCTTATTCTGGCTGCTGCTGTAAAATACTGAATAGTACATTTTCATTGGTGAATGATGCTAGGGTGAGCTAAAATAAACACAAATTAAATCATACTATATATTAATGTTTTATTTGTTAAAACACATAGTTACAGTTATGCTGCACATAATTGTCAGTTTAAAATCAAGAAAAAAAATAAACAGCAAAATGGAATACAGATTATGACCTGATAACCCTAAATATTTTGTGTACACACCCCTTCATCAGGTGTAATTGACATGTATCAGGAAGGGTAGGAGTCTTCGATTCACCTGAAAAAGTGCAGTTTCATCTTTCTTACAAAAATGGTTTGTCTTCTTTGGGGAGTACAATGAAGGGAACTGAATAAAGATATGGAAATGTTGGTGTAATAATTTCAAATGTTGTTTCCAATTACATGAATGTAGCACAAAATTAAAAAAAAATATTTAAAGGGATACTAAACCCAAAAATTTTCTTTCATGATTCATATAGAGCATGCCATTTTAAGCAACTTTCTCATTTACTCCTATTAGCAATTTTTCTTCGTTCTCTTGCTATCTTTATTTGAAAAAAATGCATCTAAGCTAAAGAGCCAGCCAATTTTTGGTTCAGTACCATAGACATCACTTGTTAATGGTGGCTGACATTTAGCAACCAATCGGCAAGAACAACCCAGGTTGTGAACCAAAAATGGGCTGGCATCTAAACTTACATTCTTGCTTTTAAAATAAAGATAGCAAAAGAATGAAGAAAAATGATAATAGGAGTAAATGAGAAAGTTGCTTAAAATTACATGCACTATCTGAATCATGAAAGAAAAAAATTGGGTTCAGTGTCCCTTTAAATATTAGTGCTTTTACAGAAGAAAGTAGGAGGTTGGATAGTGGAGCAACAAAACCATATAGCAAATTAATTTACAGCATTGATTAGAAAACCATATTTATTGATTACTTAACATGAAAGGTGTCCAGGTTAGAATTGTATATTGTTTTGCTAAATATACTAGTGTGTACATTTTTTCTCTTGATGTATCGAGTCCACGGATTCATCCATACTTGTGGGATATTCTCCTTCCTAGCAGGAAGTGGCAAAGAGAGCACCCACAGCAGAGCTGTCTATATAGCTCCTCTCCTAGCTCCAAAAAACTAACAGTGGGGTGACAAAAATGTTAGTTTTTATTTTCTCAAGCAAAAGTTTGTTATTTTAAATGGTACCGGTGTGTACTATTCACTATCTGGCAGAAAAGGGATGAAGATTTCTGCAAGGAGGATGATGATCTTAGCACTTTGTAACTAAGATCCACTGCTGTTCTCACAAGGGCTGAAGAGTACAGGAAAACTTCAGTTGGGGGAACGGTTTGCATGCTAAGCTGCATTGAGGTATGTTCAGTCTATTTTTTTCTAGAAAGACTGTGATAATTCTAGAAAAGGCTGGCAATATCTCCATGAGGGAATGGTAAGCTGTTTTCAGATACTTAGTTGGAATCCCAGCTTGCAAAAAGGGCTCATTGGTTACTGGTGACACTGTTAGGAAAAACATTTTTTTTATTAGCAAACATAACGTTTTTTGAGGGACTTTAAGGGGTCATTGTGGCTTATTTAAGGGTTATAAACCCACATGGATAATTTAGAAACACTCTGGTGTGTTTCTTTCAGGCCCCATAACATCGAGTGAGGTGGGAGGGGCCTATTTTCGCTCCTCAGTTGTGCAGTTTCTTTTCCTCAGAGACATCCAGCTGCTTCTCCAGAGGGTCCTGCTGTGTTTGAGGGCTTAAAAGAAGTTTTTTCCCCCACAAATCTTTCCTAAAGGGCAGGTAGGCGCCACAGCAGAGCTGTGGCAAGGTGCTGAATGTTTTTTACCGGTTTTTGACATTTTGTCAATCTGTTTTTTACATTAAGGGGTTAATCATTTATTTGTCTAGCTGTGCAATCTTACTAAGGCTTTATGATGCTACTCTAAACAATTTGTAAAGTTTACTGCTTTTTTTACACTGTTTTGCAGAGTTTGTGCATCTTTTTTTCTCTTAAAGGCACAGTACCGTTTTTTCTAAGTATTATTTGCTTTGATTAAAGTGTTTTCCAAGCTTGCTTGTTTCATTACTAGCCTGTTTAACATGTCTGACATCAAGGAAAATCCTTGTTCAATGTGTTTAGAAGCCATTGTGGAACCCCCTCTTAGAATGTGTCCCACTTGCACTGATATGTCTATAAATTATAAAGAGCATATTTTAGCACTTAAAAATATAGCAATAGATGATTCTCAGACAGAAGGAAATGAGTGTTTGACATCTAGCTCTCCCCAAGTGTCACAACCAGTAACACCCGCACAAGTGACGCCAAGTACCTCTAGTGTGTCGAATTCATTTACTTTACAAGACATGGCCACAGTTATGAATAAAACCCTCACAGAGGTTTTCTCTAAACTGCCTGGTTTACAAGGAAAGCGTGACAGCTCTGGGTTAAGAACAAATACTGAGCCGTCTGACGCTTTAGTAGCCATATCCGATATACCCTCACAATGTTCTGAAGTAGGGGTAAGGGATTTGTTATCTGAGGGAGAAATTTCTGATTCAGGAAAGACGCTCCCTCAGACAGATTCTGATATGTCTGCTTTTAAATTTAAGCTTGAACACCTCCGCTTATTGCTCAGGGAGGTATTAGCGACTCTAGATGATTGTGATCCTATAGTGGTTCCAGAGAAATTGTGTAAAATGGACAAATACTTGGAGGTTCCTGTTTACACTGATGTTTTTCCAGTCCCTAAGAGGATTGTGAATATTGTTACTAAGGAGTGGGATAAACCAGGTATTCCGTTCTCTCCCCCTCCTGTTTTTAAGAAAATGTTTCCCATATCTGACACCATGCGGGACTCGTGGCAGACGGTTCCTAAGGTGGAGGGAGCTATTTCTACTCTTGCTAAGCATACAACTATACCTATCGAAGATCCTATGGATAAAAAAATTAGAGGATCTCCTGAAGAAAATTTTTGTTCATCAAGGTTTTCTTCTCCAACCTATTGCGTGCATTGTTCCTGTAACTACTGCAGCTGCTTTCTGGTTCGAGGCTCTAGAAGAGGCTCTTCAGATGGAGACTCCATTAGAGGATATTATGGATAGAATTAAGGCCCTTAAGTTGGCTAATTCTTTCATTACAGATGCCGCTTTCCAACTGGCTAAATTAGCGGTAAAGAATTCAGGTTTTGCCATTTTAAAACACAGGGCGTTATGGCTTACGTCCTGGTCTGCTGATGTATCATCAAAATCTAAACTTTTGAACATCCCTTTCAAAGGAAAGACCCTATTCGGGCCTGAACTGAAAGAGATTATTTCAGACATCACTGGAGGGAAAGGCCATGCCCTCCCTCAGGATAAAACAAATAAAATGAGGACCAAACAAAATAATTTTCGTTCCTTTCAGAACTTCAAGGGTGGTCCTGTTTCAGCTTCCCCTGCTGCAAAGCAAGAGGAGAATTTTGCCCAATCCAAGTCAGTCTGGAGACCTAACCAGGCTTGGAACAAGGGTAAACAGGCCAAGAAGCCTGCAGCTGCCTCTAAGACAGCATGAAGGGGTAGCCCCCGATCCGGGACCGGATCTAGTAGGGGGCAGACTCTCTCTCTTCGCTCAGGCTTGGGCAAGAGATGTCCACGATTCATGGGCTTTAGAAATTGGGTCCCAGGGATATCTTCTGGACTTCAAAGACTCCCCCCCAAGGGGGAGATTTCACATTTCTCAATTGTCTGCAAACCAGACAAAGAGAGAGGCGTTCTTATGCTGTATAGAAGACCTACATACCATGGGAGTGATCCGCCCAGTTCCAAAAGCGGAACAAGGGCTAGGGTTTTACTCAAACCTGTTTGTGGTTCCCAAAAAAGAGACAACTTTCAGACCAAATCTTGGATCTCAAAATTCTAAACAAATTCCTCAGAGCACCATCATTCAAGATGGAGACTATTCGGACTATTCTACCGTTGATCCAGGAGGGTCAATATATGACTACCGTGGACTTAAGGGATGCGTATCTACACATCCCTATTCACAGAGATCATCATCAATTCCTCAGATTTGCCTTTCTGGACAGGCATTACCAGTTCGTGGCCCTTCCCTTCGGGTTGGCCACAGCTCCCAGAATCTTCACAAAGGTGCTAGGGTCCCTTTTGGCGGTTCTAAGACAGCGGGGCATAGCATTGGCGCCTTATCTAGACGATATCTTAATTCAGGCATCGACTTTCCAGCTAGCCAAGTCTCACACGGACATCGTGTTGGCTTTTCTGAGATCTCACGGGTGGAAGGTGAACATAAAAAAGAGTTCTCTCTTCCCTCTCACAAGAGTTTCCTTCCTAGTTGCACAGCTCCCGGAGTTCTCTGCCGAAGTCTGTCCCGGGTATATGACGTCACCCGCTGTAGCGGAAGCAAATGTCTCCGTGGTAAGTGGTAAGTCTTCGATTCAGGGAAAGGTGCAAAGCTCAGAGGTGCGGGAACCAACCGCACATACTAGTACAAGAAAAACGGAGGAGCTGCACAAAAGTTCAAATATCATGAAGCAAATTTATTGCATACAGAAGAACGATACAAACATAGCGAAAGGTGTCTGACGCGTTTCCCGCCCTCTAGTCTCTGATGAAGCGCCACTAGAGGGCGGGAAACGCGTCAGACACCTTTTGCTATGTTTGTATCGTTCTTCTGTATGCAATAAATTTGCTTCATGATATTTGAACTTTTGTGCAGCTCCTCCGTTTTTCTTTCCTTCCTAGGGACTCTGATAGACTCGGTAGAAATGAAAATATTTCTGACGGAAGTCAGAAAATCAAAACTCTTAAGCACTTGCCGAGCTCTTCATTCCATTCCTCGGCCATCAGTGGCTCAGTGTATGGAGGTAATCGGACTCATGGTAGCGGCAATGGACATAGTTCCTTTTGCCCGCCTACACCTCAGACCACTGCAACAATGCATGCTCAAACAGTGGAATGGGGATTATGCAGATTTATTTCCTCAACTCCATCTGGACCAGGAGACCAGAGATTCTCTTCTCTGGTGGTTCTTTCAGGACCACCTGTCTCAGGGAATGTGTTTCCGCAGGCCAGAGTGGCTCATAGTAATGACAGATGCCAGCCTGCTAGGCTGGGGTGCAGTCTGGAACTCCCTGAAAGCACAGGGCTTATGGTCTCGGGAGGAAACTCTCCTCCCGATAAACATTCTAGAACTGAGAGCGATATTCAATGCGCTTCAGGCGTGGCCTCATCACGACTGTAGCTTATATCATTTATCAAAGAGGAACACGGAGTTCTCTAGCGATGATGGAGGTAACCAAAATAATCCGATGGGCGGACGATCACTCTTGCCATCTCTCAGCAATCCATATCCCAGGGGTAGAGAACTGGGAGGCGGATTTCCTAAGTCGTCAGACTTTTCATCCGGGGAGTGGGAGCTCCTTCTGGAGGTATTTGCCCAGCTGACTCAGCTATGGGGCACACCAGAATTGGATCTGATGGCATCCCGGCAGAACGCCAAACTTCCTTGTTACGGGTCCAGGTCCCGGGATCCCCAGGCGGTACTGATAGATGCTCTAGCAGTGCCCTGGTCCTTCAATCTGGCCTATGTATTTCCACCGTTTTCTCTCCTCCCACGTCTGGTTGCCAGAATCAAGCAGGAGAGAGCTTCAGTGATTCTGATAGCACCTGCGTGGCCACGCAGGACTTGGTATGCAGACCTAGTGGACATGTCATCGGTTCCACCGTGGACTCTGCCAATGAGGAAGGACCTTCTAATCCAAGGTCCTTTCAAGCATCCAAATCTAATTTCTCTGCGTCTGACTGATTGGAGATTGAACGCCTGATTTTATCAAAGCGTGGTTTCTCTGAGTCGGTCATTGATACCCTGATTCAAGCTAGAAAGCCTGTCACCAGGAATATCTATCATAAGATTTGGCGCAAATATTTTTATTGGTGTGAATCCAAGGGTTACTCATGGAGTAAGATAAGGATTCCTAGAATATTGTCTTTTCTCCAAGAAGGATTAGAGAAGGGATTATCAGCTAGCTCCTTAAAAGGACAGATTTCTGCATTGTCTATTCTTTTACACAAGCGTCTGGCAGATGTCCCAGACGTTCAAGCGTTTAGTCAGGCTTTAGTCAGAATCAAGCCTGTATTCAAACCTGTTGCTCCGCCATGGAGCCTAAACTTAGTTCTTAAAAGTTCTTCAAGGGGTTCCGTTTGAACCTATGCATTCCATAGATATTAAGCTTCTATCTTGGAAAGTTCTGTTTTTAGTAGCTATCTCTTCGGCTCGAAGAGTTTCTGAGTTATCTGCTTTACAGTGTGACTCACCTTATCTTGTTTTCCATGCAGATAAGGTGGTTTTAGGTACCAAACCTGGATTCCTTCCTAAGGTTGTTTCTAATAGGAATATCAATCAGGAAATTGTTGTTCCTTCGCTGTGTCCTAATCCTTCTTCAAAGAAGGAACGTCTGTTGCACAATCTTGATGTGGTTCGTGCTTTAAAGTTCTACTTACAAGCAACCAAATATTTCCGTCAAACAGCTTCATTGTTTGTTGTCTATTCTGGTAAGCGGAGAGGTCAAAAGGCTATGGCTACCTCTCTTTCTTTTTGGCTGAAAAGCATCATCCGTTTGGCTTATGAGACTGCTGGCCAGCAGCCTCCTGAAATAATTACTGCTCATTCTACTAGAGCAGTGGCTTCCACATGGGCTTTTAAAAATGAGGCTTCTGTTGAACAGATTTGTAAGGCGGCGACTTGGTTTTCGCTTCATACTTTTTTTTTCAAATTTTACAAATTCGATACTTTTGCTTCTTCGGAGGCTATTTTTGGGAGAAAGGTTCTACAAGCAGTGGTGCCTTCCGTTTAAGGTACCTGTCTTGTCCCTCCCTTCATCTGTGTCCTAAAGCTTTTGGTATTGGTATCCCACAAGTATGGATGAATCCGTGGACTTGATACATCTTACAAGAGAAAACAGAATTTATGCTTACCTGATAAATTTCTTTTTCTTGTGATGTATCGAGTCCACGGCCCGCCCTGTCTGTTTAAGACAGGTAGTATATTTTTATTTGAAAAACTTCAGTCACCTCTGCACCCTATAGTTTCTCCTTTTTCTTCCTAGCCTTCGGTCGAATGACTGGGGGGGGGGTGGGTGGAGCTAAGGGAGGAGCTATATAGACAGCTCTGCTGTGGGTGCTCTCTTTGCCACTTCCTGTTAGAATATCCCACAAGTATGGATGAATCCGTGGACTCGATACATCACAAGAGAAAGAAATTTATCAGGTAAGCATAAATTCTGTTTTTTTTTTTATATAATAAAGTATATCAGTAGCAATATAGGACACAAAATAGCTGTTATGGGCTAGATTACAAGTTGAGTGCTCTTTTTATTGCTTGCGCATTAACTCTGCTAGAAGTAAGCTTTTTGCTAGCGTTAGGTAGTGTGCTTATTACAAGTTGACAGTAAAAAGTTTTTGCATGAGCGCTAACCAGCTGCACGCAAAAGTAAAACTAAGAATATCGCAACCTCATTTATTCCCCCATAGACTTCAATGGAGCGCGTAAAGTGGGGGAAAAAACTATATATTTATATAAGGGCTCCTATGTACTTATGTAATGTTAAATCTGTTTGCATGCCTCTTATCTTTGAGCCATTATAACTTCTTTATGCAATATTTCTTTTACTAATTTTTACCACATAGTATTATTATTAGTGTAACTGTACTTTTTAAAGGTATTTTTGATGTGTTTTGTGCAACTTTTTGTCTTGCGTAACAGTTGACCAGAGCTCTGAAGTCACGTTATTCTAACGCGCAGTAAATTCAGTTGCCCTCAAGCGAACACGTTTACTTTCAACCTGAAATGCGCTCACTGCTTCCAATACGGGCAAAGAGCAAAAGTTTGTGCGCCACTTCTAATTTAGCCCTACATTAGATACAGCATTGCATTTGCAAACTATAGAGACATTAAACACAAGATACATTTTATAAGCCTTGTATTGATAGTCATGGGTGCTGCCATGTTGAAATCTAGCTTTCACTGCATTCCAGTGCTAACCTTTTTGCACATGTGCAGCAAGTCTCCTTCAGATACCTGAAGTAAAACCTAGGTTTCAAAATGGTGGCGCCCATAATTAAAGGGATGTGCATGACATGTATTTAGTAATTAATGTCCCTTTAATACAGTGATGTTTCCTTCATTTAAAACGTTGATTTGTCTTAAAGGGACAGTAAACACCTTGTATTTACAAGACACTTCTGTTTTTTTGCTATTCAATGACATAGTAGCCTAGTGTAAAAATTATTAAAACAAAATAAAATCCTGTTTGCTGAATTTGTTTTTGAATAGCCAAACTCCACCTCCACTTGCCTTATTTCGAGTAGTCAATCTGGATTTTTATATTAATATCTGTTTACTGTCCCTTTAAAATAAATAATTGTAGTATCTATTGCCATCACAACACACTTTAACCCTTTACTGGATTGTCAAATAAAATAAGTACCGTCATCTAGTAAGAGAGATTTATTTTATTTATTTTAGGTTATTGCAAGATCTTCCTAAATCAGTCACTGAATGGGCAGCTGAAGCACATGGATGCTGTAAGTCAAACTGTATTTTATAGTAATATGTACAGTGTTCCCCACAGAATTTTTTGCCAGGTGGGTGACATTATAAAGTAGCAAGGCTAATGTTTTCTAATTTGATATCATTTTCAGCTATCTAAAGCACACAGTAATTGTATAATTTAACATAAATGTATTGAATTATAATTTGTGCAATAAAAATATAATTTTTTTAATGCTGGCTAATTTAAGCTTAATATTGGCTAAAATACCTGAGCGGGAAGCGGCACTCACTGGTCTTTTACAATGCAATACATTATGGGGGGCCCTTCTTCAAACATTTTTGAAGAAGGGGCTCATCACCCTAAACACATTAAAATATTGCATTGTAATAGACCAGTGAGTGCCAGTTCCTTCTCAGGTACTGTGGTTAGTGGAGTCTGGAGGATTATTGGAGTTTTCAGGCTGGACACCCTAGCAAGATGTATCCTCCTTTACTGTGAGTGCTGTGCTTATCCTACTGTGATTCATATTTTTTATTTGTATGTGTGTGTGTGTGTATGTATGTGTGTATGTGTGTATATATATATATATATATATATATATATATAATTTATGTAAGAACTTACCTGATAAATTCATTTCTTTCATATTAGCAAGAGTCCATGAGCTAGTGACGTATATACATTCCTACCAGGAGGGGCAAAGTTTCCCAAACCTCAAAATGCCTATAAATACACCCCTCACCACACCCACAAATCAGTTTAACGCATAGCCAAGAAGTGGGGTGATAAGACAAAAGTGTGAAAGCATAAAAAATAAGGAATTGGAATAATTGTGCTTTATACAAAAAAATCATAACCACCACAAAAAAGGGTGGGCCTCATGGACTCTTGCTAATATGAAAGAAATGAATTTATCAGGTAAGTTCTTACATAAATTATGTTTTCTTTCATGTAATTAGCAAGAGTCCATGAGCTAGTGACGTATGGGATAATGACTACCCAAGATGTAGATCTTCCATGCAAGAGTCACTAGAGAGGGAGGGATAAAATAAAGACAGCCAATTCCGCTGAAAATAATCCACACCCAAAATAAAGTTTAAATCTTATAATGAAAAAAACTGAAATTATAAGCAGAAGAACCAAACTGAAACAGCTGCCTGAAGTACTTTTCTACCAAAAACTGCTTCAGAAGAAGAAAACACATGAAAATGGTAGAATTTAGTAAAAGTATGCAAAGAAGACCAAGTTGCTGCTTTGCAAATCTGATCAACCGAAGCTTCATTCCTAAACGCCCAGGAAGTAGAAACTGACCTAGTAGAATGAGCTGTAATCCTTTGAGGCGGAGTCTTACCCGACTCGACATAAGCATGATGAATTAAAGATTTTAACCAAGATGCCAAAGAAATGGCAGAGGCCTTCTGACCTTTCCTAGAACCGGAAAAAATAACGAATAGACTAGAAGTCTTTTGGAAATTCTTAGTAGCTTCAACATAATATTTCAAAGCTCTAACTACATCCAAAGAATGCAATGATCTCTCCTTAGAATTCTTAGGATTAGGACATAATGAAGGACCACAATTTCTCTACTAATGTTGTTAGAATTCACAACCTTAGGTAAAAATTTAAAAGAAGTTCGCAACACCGCCTTATCCTGATGAAAAAACAGAAAAGGAGACTCACAAGAAAGAGCAGATAATTCAGAAACTCTTCTAGCAGAAGAGATGGCCAAAAGAAACAAAACTTTCCAAGAAAGTAATTTAATGTCCAATGAATGCATAGGTTCAAACGGAGGAGCTTGAAGAGCCCCCAGAACCAAATTCAAACTCCAAGGAGGAGAAATTGACTTAATGACAGATTTGATACGAACCAAAGCTTGTACAAAACAATGAATATCAGGAAGATTAGCAATCTTTCTGTGAAAAAGAACAGAAAGAGCGGAGATTTGTCCTTTCAAGGAACTTGCAGATAAACCTTTATCCAAACCATCCTGAAGAAACTGTAAAATTCTCGGAATTCTAAAAGAATGCCAGGAAAAATGATGAGAAAGACACCAAGAAATGTAAGTCTTCCAGACTCGATAATATATCTTCCTAGATACAGATTTACGAGCCTGTAACATAGTATTAATCACAGAGTCAGAGAAACCTCTTTGACTAAGAATCAAGCGTTCAATCTCCATACCTTTAAATTTAAGGATTTGAGATCCTGATGGAAAAAAGGACCTTGCGATAGAAGGTCTGGTCTTAACGGAAGAGTCCACGGTTGGCAAGAGGCCATCCGGACAAGATCCGCATACCAAAACCTGTGAGGCCATGCTGGAGCCACCAGTAGAACAAACGAGCATTCCTTCAGAATCTTGGAGATTACTCTTGGAAGAAGAACTAGAGGCGGAAAGATATAGGCAGGATGATACTTCCAAAGAAGTGACAATGCATCCACTGCTTCCGCCTGAGGATCCCTGGATCTGGACAGATACCTGGGAAGTTTCTTGTTTAGATGAGAAGCCATCAGATCTATTTCTGGAAGTCCCCACATTTGAGCAATCTGAAGAAATACCTCTGGGTGAAGAGACCATTCGCCCGGATGTAACGTTTGGCGACTGAGATAATCCGCTTCCCAATTGTCTATACCTGGGATATGAACCGCAGAAACTAGACAGGAGCTGGATTCCGCCCATACCAGTATTCGAGATACTTCTTTCATAGCCAGAGGACTGTGAGTCCCTCCTTGATGATTGATGTATGCCACAGTTGTGACATTGTCTGAAAACAAATGAACGATTCTCTCTTTAGAAGAGGCCATGACTGAAGAGCTCTGAAAATTGCACAGAGTTCCAAAATATTGATTGGTAATCTCACCACCTGAGATTCCCAAACCCCTTGTGCTGTCAGAGACCCCCAAACAGCTCCCCAACCTGTCAGACTTGCATCTGTTGAAATTACAGTCCAGGTTGGAAGAACAAAAGGACCCCCCTGAACTAAACGATGGTGATCTGTCCACCACGTCAGAGAGTGTCGTACAATCGGTTTTAAAGATATTAATTGAGATATCTTTGTGTAATCCCTGCACCACTGGTTCAGCATACAGAGCTGAAGAGGTCACATGTGAAAACGAGCAAAGGGGATCGCGTCCGATGCAGCAGTCATAAGACCTAGAATTTCCATGCATAAGGCTACCGAAGGGAATGATTGTGATTGAAGATTTCGACAAGCTGAGATCAATTTTAGACGTCTCTTGTCTGTCAGAGACAGAGTCATGGACACTGAATCTATCTGAAAACCTAAAAAGGTTACCCTTGTCTGAGGAATCAATGAACTTTTCGGTAAATTGATCCTCCAACCATGATCTTGAAGAAACAACACGAGTCGATTCATATGAGATTCTGCTAAATGTGAAGACTGAGCAAGTACCAAGATATCGTCCAAATAAGGAAATACCACAATACCCCGTTCTCTGATTACAGACAGAAGGGCACCTAGAACCTTTGTAAAAATTCTTGGAGCTGTTGCTAGGCCAAACGGCAGAGCCACAAACTGGTAATGCTTGTCTAGGAAAGAGAATCTCAGAAACTGATAGTGATCTGGATGAATCGGAATATGCAGATATGCATCCTGTAAATCTATTGTGGACATATAATGCCCTTGCTGAACAAAAGGCAGGATAGTCCTTATAGTTACCATTTTGAATGTTGGTATCCTTACATAACGATTCAATATTTTTAGATCCAGAACTGGTCTGAAGGAATTCTCCTTCTTTGGTACAATGAAGAGATTTGAATAAAACCCCAGCCCCTGTTCCAGAACTGGAACTGGCATAATTACTCCAGCCAAATCTAGATCTGAAACACATTTCAGAAATGCTAGAGCCTTCGCTGGATTTACTGGGACACGGGAAAGAAAAAATCTCTTTGCAGGAGGCCTTATCTTGAAGCCAATTCTGTACCCTTCTGAAACAATGTTCTGAATCCAAAGATTGTGAATTGAATTGATCCAAATTTCTTTGAAAAATCATAATCTGCCCCCTACCAGCTGAGCTGGAATGAGGGCCGCACCTTCATGTGGACTTGGGAGCTGGCTTTGGTTTTCTAAAAGGCTTGGATTTATTCCAAACTGGAGATGGTTTCCAAACTGATACCGCTCCTGTGGGTGAAGGATCAGGCTTTTGTTCCTTATTGTGACGAAAGGAACGAAAACGATTATTAGACCTAAATTTACCTTTAGATTTTTTATCCTGTGGTAAAAAAGTTCCTTTCCCTCCAGTAACAGTTGAGATAATAGAATCCAACTGAGAACCAAATAATGTATTACCCTGGAAAGAAAGGGAAAGCAAAGTTGACTTAGAAGACATATCAGCATTCCAAGTTTTAAGCCATAAAGCTCTTCTAGCTAAAATAGCTAGAGACATATACCTGACATCAACTCTAATGATATCAAAGATGGCATCACAAATAAAGTTATTAGCATTTTGAAGAAGATTAACAATGCTATGAGAATTTAGAAACAAAATCTCTTATGTTAACAGGAACACTCTGAGTATTAGATGTTGACGGAACAGCAACAGGTAATGTAACATTACTAAAGGAAATATTATCTGCATTAACAAGTTTGTCATGACATTCATTACAAACAACAGCTGGAGGAACAGATACCACAAGTTTACAGCAGATACACTTAACTTTGGTAGATCCAGCACCAGGCAGCGTTTTTCCAGAAGTATCTTCTGACTCAGTGTCAATCTGGGACATCTTGCAATATGTAATAGAAAAAACAACATATAAAGCAAAATTGATCAAATTCCTTAAATGACAGTTTCAGGAATGGGAAAAAATGCCAGTGAACAAGCTTCTAGCAACCAGAAGCAATAAATAATGAGACTTAAATAATGTGGAGACAATAGTGACGCCCATATTTTTTAGCGCCAAAAAAGACGCCCACATTATTTGGCGCCTAAATGCTTTTGGCGCCAAAAATAACGCCACATCTGGAACGCCGACACTTTTGGCGCAAAAAAACGTCAAAAATGACGCAACTTCCGGTGACACATATGACGCCGGAAACAGAAAAAAAAAAAATTTCGCCAAAAAAGTCAGCGCCAAGAATGACGCAATAAAATGAAGCATTTTTAGCCCCCGCGAGCCTAACAGCCCACAGGAAAAAAAGTCAAATTTTAAGGTAAGAAAAAAATTGATTTATTCATATGCATTATCCCAAATATGAAACTGACTGTCTGAAATAAGGAACGTTGAACATCCTGAGTCAAGGCAAATAAATGTTTGAATACATATATTTAGAACTTTATATAAAAAGTGCCCAACCATAGCTTAGAGTGTCACAGAAAATAAGACTTACTTACCCCAGGACACTCCTCTACATGTAGTAGAAAGCAAAACCAGTACTGAAACGAGAATCAGTAGAGGTAATGGTATATATAAGAGTATATCGTCGATCTGAAAAGGGGAGGTAAGAGATGAATCTCTACGACCGATAACAGAGAACCTATGAAATAGACCCCGTAGAAGGAGATCATTGAATTCAAATAGGCAATACTCTCCTCACATCCCTCTGACATTCACTGCACGCTGAGAGGAAAACCGGGCTCCAACCTGCTGCGGAGCGCATATCAATGTAGAATCTAGCACAAACTTACTTCACCACCTCCATAGGAGGCAAAGTTTGTAAAACTGATTTGTGGGTGTGGTGAGGGGTGTATTTATAGGCATTTTGAGGTTTGGGAAACTTTGCCCCTCCTGGTAGGAATGTATATCACATACGTCACTAGCTCATGGACTCTTGCTAATTACATGAAAGAAATATAAATAATCAATTTACAGAGAGATCAGCACTCACCAGCATCATCAGCCACTCTGTGCATGGCCTTGGCCAATCCAAACAGAAGAATAGTTGAGGAATAAGATCCAGTGTAAATCCCATTGTATCCACAACAGTGTAAGCCAGCACAAGAGGTTAAAAAAACTCAAGCTTGTCGTGTGGTTTCTGGCTGATGTTTTGGTCACTTTTGAATGCTGGCGGTGCTTTCACACAAGTGGCTCAGGTAGTGCAGCTCATCCAGGATGGCACATCAATGTGAGCTGTGGCAAGAAGGATTGCTGTGTCTCTCAGCAAAATGTCCAGAGCATGGAGGCGCTACCAGGAGACAGGCCAGTACATCAGGAGACGTGGAGGAGGCTGTAGGAGGGCAACAACACAGCAGCAGGACCGCTACCTCCGCCTTTGTACAAGGAGGAACAGGAGGAGCACTGCCAGAGCCCTGCAAAATGACATCCAGCAGGCCACAAATGTGCATGTGTCGGCTCAAACGGTCAGAAACAGACTCCATGAGGGTGGTATGAGGGCCCGATGTCCACAGGTGGGGGTTGTGCTTACAACCCAACACCGTGCAGGACGTTTGGCATTTGCCAGAGAACACTAAGATTGGCAAATTCACCACTGGCGCCCTGTGCTCTTCACAGATGAAAGCAGATTCACACTGAGCACATGTGACAGACGTGACAGATTCTGGAGACGCCGTGGAGAACGTTCTGCTGCCTGCAACATCCTCCAGCATGACCGATTTGGCAGTGGCTCAGTAATGGTGTGGGGTGGCATTTCTTTGGGGGGCCGCACAGCTCTCCATGTGCTCGCCAGAGGTAGCCTGACTGCCATTAGGTACCAAGATGAGATCCTCAGACCCCTTGTGAGATCATATGCTGGTGTGGTTGGCCCTGGGTTCCTCCTAATGCAAGACAATGCTAGACCTCACGTGGCTGGAGTGTGTCAACAGTTCCTGCAAGACGAAGGCATTGATGCTATGGACTGGTGGCCCGCCCGTTCCCCAGACCTGAATCCAATTGAGCACATCTGGGACATCATGTCTCGCTCCATCCACCAACATCACGTTGCAACACAGACTGTCCAGGAGTTGGCAGATGCTTTAGTCCAGGTCTTGGAGGAGATCCCTCAGGAGACCATCTGCCACCTAATCAGGAGTATGCACAGGCGTTGTAGGGAGGTCATACAGACACGTGGAGGCCACACACACTACTAAGCCTCATTTTGACTTGTTTTAAGGACATTACATCAACGTTGGATCAGCCTGTAGTGTGTTTTTCCACTTTTAATTTTGAGTGTGACTCCAAATCCAGAACTCCATGGGTTGAAACATTTGATTTCCATTTTTTAATTTTTGTTTGATTTTGTTGTCAGCACATTCAACTATGTAAAGAACAAAGTATTTCATTAGAATATTTAATTCATTCAGATCTAGGATGTGTTATTTTAGTGTTCCCTTTATTTCTCCAACATAGGTGTGTCCGGTCCACGGCGTCATCCTTACTTGTGGGATATTCTCTTCCCCAACAGGAAATGGCAAAGAGCCCAGCAAAGCTGGTCACATGATCCCTCCTAGGCTCCGCCTACCCCAGTCATTCTCTTTGCCGTTGTACAGGCAACATCTCCACGGAGATGGCTTAGAGTTTTTTAGTGTTTAACTGTAGTTTTTATTATTCAATCAAGAGTTTGTTATTTTGAAATAGTGCTGGTATGTACTATTTACTCAGAAACAGAAAAGAGATGAAGAATTCTGTTTGTATGAGGAAAATGATTTTAGCAACCGTCACTAAAATCCATGGCTGTTCCACACAGGACTGTTGAGAGCAATTAACTTCAGTTGGGGGAACAGTGTGCAGTCTCTTGCTGCTTGAGGTATGACACATTCTAACAAGACGATGTAATGCTGGAAGCTGTCATTTTCCCTATGGGATCCGGTAAGCCATGTTTATTACGATTGTAAATAAGGGCTTCACAAGGGCTTATTAAGACTGTAGACTTTTTCTGGGCTAAATCGATTCATTATTAACACATATTTAGCCTTGAGGAATCATTTTATCTGGGTATTTTGATATAATAATATCGGCAGGCACTGTATTAGACACCTTATTCTGTAGGGGCTTTCCCAAAGCATAAGCAGAGCCTCATTTTCGCGCCGGTGTTGCGCACTTGTTTTTGAGAGGCATGGCATGCAGTCGCATGTGAGAGGAGCTCTGATACTTAGAAAAGACTTTCTGAAGGCGTCATTTGGTATCGTATTCCCCTTTGGGCTTGGTTGGGTCTCAGCAAAGCAGATACCAGGGACTGTAAAGGGGTTAAAGTTCAAAACGGCTCCGGTTCCGTTATTTTAAGGGTTAAAGCTTCCAAATTTGGTGTGCAATATTTTTAAGGCTTTAAGACACTGTGGTGAAAATTTGGTGAATTTTGAACAATTCCTTCATGTTTTTTCGCAATTGCAGTAATAAAGTGTGTTCAGTTTAAAATTTAAAGTGACAGTAACGGTTTTATTTTAAAACGTTTTTTGTACTTTGTTATCAAGTTTATGCCTGTTTAACATGTCTGAACTACCAGATAGACTGTGTTCTGAATGTGGGGAAGCCAGAATTCCTATTCATTTAAATAAATGTGATTTATGTGATAATGACAATGATGCCCAAGATGATTCCTCAAGTGAGGGGAGTAAGCATGGTACTGCATCATTCCCTCCTTCGTCTACACGAGTCTTGCCCACTCAGGAGGCCCCTAGTACATCTAGCGCGCCAATACTCCTTACTATGCAACAATTAACGGCCGTAATGGATAATTCTGTCAAAAACATTTTAGCCAAAATGAACACTTATCAGCGTAAGCGCGGCTGCTCTGTTTTAAATACTGAAGAGCATGACGACGCTGATAATAATATTTCCGAAGGGCCCCTAACCCAGTCTGATGGGGCCAGGGAGGTTTTGTCTGAGGGAGAAATTACTGATTCAGGGAACATTTCTCAACAGGCTGAACCTGATGTGATTGCATTTAAATTTAAGTTGGAACATCTCCGCATTTTGCTTAAGGAGGTATTATCCACTTTGGATGATTGTGACAAGTTGGTCATCCCAGAGAAACTATGTAAAATGGACAAGTTCCTAGAGGTGCCGGGGCTCCCAGAGGCTTTTCCTATACCCAAGCGGGTGGCGGACATTGTTAATAAGGAATGGGAAAGGCCCGGTATTCCTTTCGTCCCTCCCCCCATATTTAAAAAATTGTTTCCTATGGTCGACCCCAGAAAGGACTTATGGCAGACAGTCCCCAAGGTCGAGGGAGCGGTTTCCACTTTAAACAAACGCACCACTATACCCATAGAGGATAGTTGTGCTTTCAAAGATCCTATGGATAAAAAATTAGAAGGTTTGCTTAAAAAGATGTTTGTTCAGCAAGGTTACCTTCTACAACCAATTTAATGCATTGTCCCTGTCGCTACAGCCGCATGTTTCTGGTTCGATGATCTGATAAAGGCGGTCGATAGTGATTCTCCTCCCTTTGAGGAGATTATGGACAGAATCAATGCTCTCAAATTGGCTAATTCTTTCACCCTAGACGCCACTTTGCAATTGGCTAGGTTAGCGGCTAAGAATTCTGGGTTTGCTATTGTGGCGCGCAGAGCGCTTTGGTTGAAATCTTGGTCGGCTGATGCGTCTTCCAAGAACAAGCTACTTAACATTCCTTTCAAGGGGAAAACGCTGTTTGGCCCTGACTTGAAAGAGATTATCTCTGATATCACTGGGGGTAAGGGCCACGCCCTTCCTCAGGATCGGCCTTTCAAGGCAAAAAATAAACCTAATTTTCGTCCCTTTCGTAGAAACGGACCAGCCCAAGGTGCTACGTCCTCTAAGCAAGAGGGTAATACTTCTCAAGCCAAGCCAGCTTGGAGACCAATGCAAGGCTGGAACAAGGGAAAGCAGGCCAAGAAACCTGCCACTGCTACCAAGACGGCATGAAATGTTGGCCCCCGATCCGGGACCGGATCTGGTGGGGGGCAGACTCTCTCTCTTCGCTCAGGCTTGGGCAAGAGATGTTCTGGATCCTTGGGCGCTAGAAATAGTCTCCCAAGGTTACCTTCTGGAATTCAAGGGACTTCCCCCAAGGGGGAGGTTCCACAGGTCTCAGTTGTCTTCAGACCACATAAAAAGACAGGCATTCTTACATTGTGTAGAAGACCTGTTAAAAATGGGAGTGATTCATCCTGTTCCATTAAGAGAACAAGGGATGGGGTTCTACTCCAATCTGTTCATAGTTCCCAAAAAAGAGGGAACGTTCAGACCAATCTTAGATCTCAAGATCTTAAACAAGTTTCTCAAGGTTCCATCGTTCAAGATGGAAACCATTCGAACTATTCTTCCTTCCATCCAGGAAGGTCAATTCTTGACCACGGTGGATTTAAAGGATGCGTATCTACATATTCCTATCCACAAGGAACATCATCGGTTCCTAAGGTTCGCATTCCTGGACAAACATTACCAGTTCGTGGCGCTTCCTTTCGGATTAGCCACTGCTCCAAGGATTTTCACAAAGGTACTAGGGTCCCTTCTAGCTGTGCTAAGACCAAGGGGCATTGCTGTAGTACCTTACTTGGACGACATTCTGATTCAAGCGTCGTCCCTTCCTCAAGCAAAGGCTCACACGGACATTGTCCTGGCCTTTCTCAGATCTCACGGATGGAAAGTGAACGTGGAAAAGAGTTCTCTATCCCCGTCAACAAGGGTTCCCTTCTTGGGAACAATAATAGACTCCTTAGAAATGAGGATTTTTCTGACAGAGGCCAGAAAAACAAAACTTCTAGACTCTTGTCGGATACTTCATTCCGTTCCTCTTCCTTCCATAGCTCAGTGCATGGAAGTGATCGGGTTGATGGTAGCGGCAATGGACATAGTTCCTTTTGCGCGCATTCATCTAAGACCATTACAACTGTGCATGCTCAGTCAGTGGAATGGGGACTATACAGACTTGTCTCCGAAGATACAAGTAAATCAGAGGACCAGAGACTCACTCCGTTGGTGGCTGTCCCTGGACAACCTGTCACAAGGGATGACATTCCGCAGACCAGAGTGGGTCATTGTCACGACCGACGCCAGTCTGATGGGCTGGGGCGCGGTCTGGGGATCCCTGAAAGCTCAGGGTCTTTGGTCTCGGGAAGAATCTCTTCTACCGATAAATATTCTGGAACTGAGAGCGATATTCAATGCTCTCAAGGCTTGGCCTCAGCTAGCGAGGGCCAAGTTCATACGGTTTCAATCAGACAACATGACAACTGTTGCGTACGTCAACCATCAGGGGGGAACAAGGAGTTCCCTAGCGATGGAAGAAGTGACCAAAATCATTCTATGGGCGGAGTCTCACTCCTGCCACCTGTCTGCTATCCACATCCCAGGAGTGGAAAATTGGGAAGCGGATTTTCTGAGTCGTCAGACATTGCATCCGGGGGAGTGGGAACTCCATCCGGAAATCTTTGCCCAAGTCACTCAGCTGTGGGGCATTCCAGACATGGATCTGATGGCCTCTCGTCAGAACTTCAAAGTTCCTTGCTACGGGTCCAGATCCAGGGATCCCAAGGCGGCTCTAGTGGATGCACTAGTGGCACCTTGGACCTTCAAACTAGCTTATGTGTTCCCGCCGTTTCCTCTCATCCCCAGGCTGGTAGCCAGGATCAATCAGGAGAGGGCGTCGGTGATCTTGATAGCTCCTGCGTGGCCACGCAGGACTTGGTATGCAGATCTGGTGAATATGTCATCGGCTCCACCTTGGAAGCTACCTTTGAGACGAGACCTTCTTGTTCAGGGTCCGTTCGAACATCCGAATCTGGTTTCACTCCAGCTGACTGCTTGGAGATTGAACGCTTGATTTTATCGAAGCGTGGGTTCTCAGATTCTGTTATCGATACTCTTGTTCAGGCCAGAAAGCCTGTAACTAGAAAGATTTACCACAAAATTTGGAAAAAATATATCTGTTGGTGTGAATCTAAAGGATTCCCTTGGGACAAGGTTAAGATTCCTAGGATTCTATCCTTCCTTCAAGAAGGATTGGAAAAAGGATTATCTGCTAGTTCCCTGAAGGGACAGATTTCTGCCTTGTCGGTGTTACTTCACAAAAAACTGGCTGCTGTGCCAGATGTTCAAGCCTTTGTTCAGGCTCTGGTTAGAATTAAGCCTGTTTACAAAACTTTGACTCCTCCTTGGAGTCTCAATTTAGTTCTTTCAGTTCTTCAGGGGGTTCCGTTTGAACCCTTGCATTCCGTTGATATTAAGTTATTATCTTGGAAAGTTTTGTTTTTAGTTGCAATTTCTTCTGCCAGAAGAGTTTCAGAATTATCTGCTCTGCAGTGTTCTCCTCCTTATCTGGTGTTCCATGCAGATAAGGTGGTTTTACGTACTAAACCTGGTTTTCTTCCAAAAGTTGTTTCTAACAAAGACATTAACCAGGAGATTATCGTACCTTCTCTGTGTCCGAAACCAGTTTCAAAGAAGGAACGTTTGTTGCACAATTTGGATGTTGTTCGCGCTCTAAAATTCTATTTAGATGCTACAAAGGATTTTAGACAAACATCTTCCTTGTTTGTTGTTTATTCCGGTAAAAGGAGAGGTCAAAAAGCAACTTCTACCTCTCTCTCTTTTTGGATTAAAAGCATCATCAGATTGGCTTACGAGACTGCCGGACGGCAGCCTCCCGAAAGAATCACAGCTCATTCCACTAGGGCTGTGGCTTCCACATGGGCCTTCAAGAACGAGGCTTCTGTTGATCAGATATGTAGGGCAGCGACTTGGTCTTCACTGCACACTTTTACCAAATTTTACAAGTTTGATACTTTTGCTTCTTCTGAGGCTATTTTTGGGAGAAAGGTTTTGCAAGCCGTGGTGCCTTCCATTTAGGTGACCTGATTTGCTCCCTCCCTTCATCCGTGTCCTAAAGCTTTGGTATTGGTTCCCACAAGTAAGGATGACGCAGTGGACCGGACACACCTATGTTGGAGAAAACAGAATTTATGTTTACCTGATAAATTACTTTCTCCAACGGTGTGTCCGGTCCACGGCCCGCCCTGGTTTTTTTAATCAGGTCTGATAATTTATTTTCTTTAACTACAGTCACCACGGTACCATATGGTTTCTCCTATGCAAATATTCCTCCTTAACGTCGGTCGAATGACTGGGGTAGGCGGAGCCTAGGAGGGATCATGTGACCAGCTTTGCTGGGCTCTTTGCCATTTCCTGTTGGGGAAGAGAATATCCCACAAGTAAGGATGACGCCGTGGACCGGACACACCGTTGGAGAAAGTAATTTATCAGGTAAACATAAATTCTGTTTTTTTGGAGCAGTGTGTATATATATATATATATATATATATATATATATATATATATATATATATATATATGTATATGTATATGTATATATATATATATATATATATATATATATAAATATAATATTTTACCAAAAAGACATTATGTATGTATGTATGTGTATATATATATATACAGGGAGTGCAGAATTATTAGGCAAGTTGTATTTTTGAGGATTAATTTTATTATTGAACAACAACCATGTTCTCAATGAACTCAAAGCTGAATAGTTTTGGAAGTAGTTTTTAGTTTGTTTTTAGTTATAGCTATTTTAGGGGGATATCTGTGTGTGCAGGTGACTATTACTGTGCATAATTATTAGGCAACTTAACAAAAAACAAATATATACCCATTTCAATTATTTATTTTTACCAGTGAAACCAATATAACATCTCAACATTCACAAATATACATTTCTGACATCCAAAAACAAAACAAAAACAAATCAGTGACCAATATAGCCACCTTTCTTTGCAAGGACACCCAAAAGCCTGCCATCCAAGGATTCTGTCAGTGTTTTGATCTGTTCACCATCAACATTGCGTGCAGCAGCAACCACAGCCTCCCAGACACTGTTCAGAGAGGTGTACTGTTTTCCCTCCTTGTAAATCTCACATTTGATGATGGACCACAGGTTCTCAATGGGGTTCAGATCAGGTGAACAAGGAGGCCATGTCATTAGATTTTCTTCTTTTATACCCTTTCTTGCCAGCCACGCTGTGGAGTACTTGGACGCGTGTGATGGAGCATTGTCCTGCATGAAAATCATGTTTTTCTTGAAGGATGCAGACTTCTTCCTGTACCACTGCTTGAAGAAGGTGTCTTCCAGAAACTGGCAGTAGGACTGGGAGTTGAGCTTGACTCCATCCTCAACCCGAAAAGACCCCACAAGCTCATCTTTGATGATACCAGCCCAAACCAGTACTCCACCTCCACCTTGCTGGCGTCTGAGTCGGACTGGAGCTCTCTGCCCTTTACCAATCCAGCCACGGGCCCATCCATCTGGCCCATCAAGACTCACTCTCATTTCATCAGTCCATAAAACCTTAGAAAAATCAGTCTTGAGATATTTCTTGGCCCAGTCTTGACATTTCAGCTTGTGTTTCTTGTTCAGTGGTGGTCGTCTTTCATCCTTTCTTACCTTGGCCAGGTCTCTGAGTATTGCACACCTTGTGCTTTTGGGCACTCCAGTGATGTTGCAGCTCTGAAATATGGCCAAACTGGTGGCAAGTGGCATCTTGGCAGCTGCACGCTTGACTTTTCTCAGTTCATGGGCAGTTATTTTGCGCCTTGGTTTTTCCACACGCTTCTTGCGACCCTGTTGACTATTTTGAATGAAACGCTTGATTGTTCGATGATCACGCTTCAGAAGCTTTGCAATTTTAAGAGTGCTGCATCCCTCTGCAAGATATCTCACTATTTTTGACTTTTCTGAGCCTGTCAAGTCCTTCTTTTGACCCATTTTGCCAAAGGAAAGGAAGTTGCCTAATAATTATGCACACCTGATATAGGGTGTTGATGTCATTAGATTACACCCCTTCTCATTACAGAGATGCACATCACCTAATATGCTTAATTGGTAGTAGGCTTTCGAGCCTATACAGCTTGGAGTAAGACAACATGCATAAAGAGGATGACGTGGTCAAAATACTCATTTGCCTAATAATTCTGCACTCCCTGTATATATATATATATATATATATATATATATATATATATATATATATATATATATATATATATATATACGAATAATAGAACATATTCTGCATTGTGAAGAACTTTGGAATGTGAAATATTCATATTTCATGTCAGGTTAGTGCACTTGAGATATATGAATATAAGGTTTACATGCAAATAAGAGTGTTAGTTTTTTGTTTTCCACTTTTCACGCTCCATTGGAGTCTATGGGGGAATATATTAACCCAGTTGCATAATCTAACTTTGGCTTCTGGTGCTCATCGGGTTTGTATATGAGAGAAAACTTTTTACTTTCAACTTGCAATACACGCAGTACCCGACATGCGCTAAAGCTTACTAATAGTGAAATTAGAGTGGGAGCTATACATAGCACTCCACTCGTAATCTAGCCCTATATAGGTGAATAAGTAGAGATTTGATGTTTTAAATATTTTTCAAATTTAAACAAAATATACACTTAAAAATATGTGCAAAAAATACAATATAACAAATTTCTAATTGCTATAATTGCAAGCTGATTATTTTTTGGTACCTCCACAAGAAATTATAACAAGCTTAACAAGAGTTAATTATAAAATAGGGTATGCGAAAAGTAGAATAAATGTATTTCATTTCTCTTACATTGGTGTGTCCGGTCCACGGCTTCATCCTTATTCTCAATCCCTACAGGAAGTGGCAAAGAGAGCACACAGCAGAGCTGTCCATATAGCTCCCCTCAGGCTCCGCCCCCCCCAGTCATTCTCTTTGCCGCTCTAAACAAGTAGCATCTCCACGGGGGTGGTAAAGAGTTTGTGGTGTTAGTTTGTAGTTTTTTTTTCTTCTATCAAAAGTTTGTTATTTTAAAATAGTGCCGGCTTGTAGTATTGACTCTGAAGCAGAAAGTCATGAAGATTTCTGCTGAGAGGACTATGATTTTGGCATCAGTAACTAAAATCCATTGCTGTTCCCACGCAGGACTGTTGAATACAGGAGAACTTCAGTTGGGGGGAACAGTTTGCAGGCTTAACTGCTTCAGGTATGATCAGTCATTTTTCTAACAAAACCCAGTAATGCTAGAAGACTGTCGGTAATCCCCATAGGGGAAGGTAAGCCATGTTTCTTAGACTATGTATAAAATAATGGCTTAAATAAAGGGCTTAGTTGCTGGTTGACACTATTTTGGGCTTAATCGATTGCTTCTTAGCATAATTATTTATATAGGTGTTTTTGTGACTTATAAAAACGCTTATGGGGTTTTTTATTCGCCTGGCATTTGATTAGACTCCTAATCTCCTCAGAAAGGCCCCAGCACTTTGTAATGCAGAGGGAGGAGGCCTCATTTTGGCGCCTCAGTTGCGCAGTTGTTTTTGACAAGACAGTTCATGCAGCCTCACGTGTGGTGTCCAGAGACTTCAGAGGGACTTCAGACAGGCTTATTTCTATCCCAAATAATCCCTAAGGACGGTAAAAGCCTCAGCAGAAGCTGTGGCATAATACTGTAGTGTGTTTAACCGGTCAAATTCATGTTTTAGCTCCGGTTTGGGCATTAAGGGGTTAATTGAGCTGAAAATTTCGTTAAAATCGGATGTTTCCTTGATGGTTATTTGATGTTTTGGTAATAAAGTGTGCACTTTTATTATTTAAAGACACAGTAACGTTTTTGTCAAAAGTATTTTTTATTGCATTTTAGTGCTGTCTAAGTCTGTCAAACATGTCTGAGCCTTCAGATAGCGCTTGTTCTATATGTTTAAAAGCCATGGCGGTACCCCCATTGAATTTATGTTTGAAGTGTGCTATAGCGTCCAAGCAGTTTAAGGACCATACAATGACACTTAAAAATGTAGCCCAAGATGTATCTTTAGCTGAAGGTAATGAGGAGAGTATTTTATCTTCCCCTTCTGTGTCAACACCAGTTATGCCCGCGTAGGCGATGCCCAGCACATCTAGCGCATCGATCCCTGTTACTTTGCAGCATTTAGCAGCAGTCATGGATAATTCTCTCGCAGCTTTTTTATCCAAACTGCCAGCATTTCCAAGAAAGCGCGATAGCTCAGTTTTAAATGCAGAAAATGAGCAATCAGACGCAGCGGATAATTTATCTGTAGTGCCCTCACATCAATCTGACTTGGCGGTGAGGGAGGGCCTGTCTGACGGAGAAATTTCTGACTCAGGAAAAGTTGCTCAGCAGGCAGAGCCAGATACTATAGCATTTAAATTTAAGCTAGAGCACCTCCGCGCCCTGCTTAAGGAGGTTTTAGCTACGCTAGATGATTGTGACCCCTTGGTGGTCCCAGAAAAATTGTGTAAAATGGACAAATTGTTAGAGGTCCCGGTACACATTGATGCATTTCCGATACCTAAGAGGGTGGCGGATATTGTGACCAGGGAGTGGGAGAGACCAGGTGTATCTTTTGTCCCCCCCCCCCTATATTTAAGAAAATGTTCCCCATTGTTGACCCCAGTAGGGACGCGTGGCAGACGGTCCCTAAGGTGGAGGGGGCAGTTTCAACACTAGCTAAGCGCACCACTATACCAATAGAAGACAGTTGCGCTTTCAAAGATCCTATGGATAAAAAATTGGAAGGTTTGCTTAAGAAAATATTTGTTCAACCAGGTTTTCTTCTTCAACCAATTTCTTGCATTATTCCTGTAACCACTGCAGCGGCTTTTTGGTTTGAGGAACTAGAGAACTCCCTACAGAGGGAGACCCCTTATGATGAGGTTATGGATAGAATTCACGCCCTGAAGTTGGCTAATTCTTTCATTACAGATGCCGCTCTTCAGTTAGCTAAATTAGCGGCGAAAAAATCTGGTTTTGCAATCGTGGCGCGCAGGGCGCTTTGGCTAAAATCTTGGTCGGCGGATGTGTCGTCCAAATCAAAATTGTTTAATATTCCTTTCAAGGGTAAGACCCTTTTCGGGCCAGAGTTGAAAGAGATTATTTCTGATATTACTAGAGGAAAGGGCCATGCCCTTCCACAAGATAGACCTTTCAAGGCTAAAAATAAGTCTAATTTTCGTTCCTTTCGCAATTTCAGGAACGGACCCGCTTCTACTTCTACAGCCACTAAGGAAGAGGTTAACGCTTCCCAGTCCAAACCTGCATGGAAACCCATGCAAGGCTGGAACAAGGGTAAACAGGCCAAGAAGCCTGCTGCTGCTACCAAGACAGCATGAAAGGGTAGCCCCCGATCCGGGACCGGATCTAGTAGGGGTCAGACTTTCTCTCTTTGCTCAGGCCTGGGCAAGAGATGTTCTGGATCCCTGGGCATTAGAAATTGTCTCTCAGGGGTACCTTCTGGAATTCAAGGACTTTCCTCCAAGGGGAAGGTTCTACATGTCTCGCTTGTCTTTAGACCAGACAAAGAGACAGGCATTCTTACTTTGCATAGAAGATCTTTTAAAGATGGGAGTAATACACCCAGTCCCAACTGCAGTATGAGGACGGGGTTTTTACTCAAACCTGTTTGTAGTTCCCAAAAAGGAAGGAACTTTCAGGCCAATTCTGGACTTAAAAATCCTAAACAAATTTCTCAGAGTTCCATCATTCAAGATGGAAACTATCCGGACAATCTTACCGATGATCCAGGAGGGTCAATATATGACTACCGTGGATTTAAAGGATGCATACCTGCATATTCCTATTCACAAGGATCACCATCAGTTCCTAAGGTTCGCCTTCATGGACAAGCATTATCAGTTTGTGGCTCTTCCCTTCGGGTTGGTCACCGCTCCAAGAATTTTCACGAAGGTGCTAGGGTCCCTTCTAGAGGTTCTAAGACCGCGGGGCATTGCAGTAGCACCTTACCTAGACGATATCTTAATACAAGCGTCATCTTTTCACAGAGCAAAGGCGCATACAGGCATTGTGTTGACCTTTCTAAGATCTCACGGGTGGAAGGTGAACGTAGAAAAAAGTTCTCTGTCCCCGGTCACAAGGGTTCCCTTCCTGGGAACAATAATAGACTCGATAGAAATGAAAATCTTTCTGACGGAGGTCAGGAAGTTAAAAATTTTGAATTCCTGTCGAGTTCTTCATGCCAAGCCTTCTGTGGCTCGGTTCATGGAGGTAATCGGTCTAATGGTTGCGGCAATGGACACAGTCCCCTTTGCCAGAATTCATTTGAGACCACTGCAACTGAGCATGCTCAAACAGTGGAATGGGGATTATGCAGATTTGTCTCCCCAGATACAAATGGACCAGATAACCAGAGAATCGCTCCTCTGGTGGTTGTCTCAGGATCACCTGTCTCAGGGAATGAGTTTCCGCAGACCGGAGTGGATCATTGTCACGACCGACGCCAGTCTCTTAGGCTGGGGTGCGGTCTGGAACTCCCTGAAAGCTCAGGGTCTATGGTCTCGGGAGGAATCTCTTCTCCCGATAAACATTTTAGTATTGAGAGCGATATTCAATGCGCTCCAGGCCTGGCCTCAGCTGGCGGAGGCCAAATTCATCAGATTTCAGTCGGACAACATAGAACTGGACCTGATGGCCTCCCGCCAGAACTCAAAAGTTCCCCTTTACGGGTCCAGGTCCAGGGATCCCAAGGCGACATTGATAGATGCTCTAGTAACGCCTTGGTCATTCAATCTGGCCTATGTCTTTCCACTGTTTCCTCTTCTCCCTCGGCTAGTAGCCATAATCAAACAGGAGAAGGCTTCGGTAATTCTGATAGCTGCTGCATGGCCTCGCAGGACTTGGTATGCAGACTTGGTGGATATGTCATCGGCTCCACCATGGAAGCTACCTTTGAGGCAGGACCTTCTAATCCAAGGTCCATTCAAACATCCAAACCTAGCTTCTCTGCAACTGACTGCTTGGAGATTGAACGCTTAATTCTAGCTAAGCGTGGGTTCTCTGAATCAGTTATAGATACTCTGACCCAGGCTAGAAAGCCTGTTACTAGGAAAATTTATCATAAGATATGGCAAAAATATCTTTGTTGGTGCGAATCCAAGGGTTACTTGTGGAGTAAGATTAGGATTCCAAGGTTGTTATCTTTCCTCCAAGAAGGATTGGAGAAAGGATTGTCAGCTAGTTCGTTGAAAGGACAGATATCTGCTCTGTCTATTCTGTTACATAAGCGTCTGGCAGCTGTGCCAGATGTGCAGGCGTTTGTTCAGGCCTTAGTTAGGATCAAACCTGTTTACAGACCTGTGGCTCCTCCATGGAGTCTAAATTTAGTTCTTTCAGTTCTTCAAGGGGTTCCGTTTGAACCTCTACATTCCGTAGATATTAAGTTACTATCTTGGAAAGTTTTGTTTTTGGTTGCTATTTCTTCTGCTCGAAGAGTTTCTGAATTGTCTGCTTTGCAGTGTACCTCACCCTATCTGGTGTTCCATACAGATAAGGTTGTTTTGCGTACCAAGCCTGGTTTTCTTCCAAAGGTAGTTTCCAATAAGAATATTAACCAGGAAATAGTTGTTCCTTCTCTGTGTCCTAATCCAGTTTCTAAAAAGGAACGTCAGTTACACAATCTAGATAAATTTTACAAATTCGATACTTTTGCTTCTTCGGAGGCTATTTTTGGGAGAGGGGTTTTGCGGGCGGTGGTGCCTTCCGTTTAGGTTGCCTGACTGTTTCTCTCCCTTCATCCGTGTCCTAAAGCTTTGGTATTGGTTCCCACAAGTAAGGATGAAGCCGTGGACCGGACACACCCATGTAAGGGAAAACAGAATTTATGCTTACCTGATAAATTTCTTTCTCTTACGGTGTGTCCGGTCCACGGCCCACCCTGGCGATTGAGTCAGGTCTAAAATTATTTTTGTAAACTACAGTCACCACTGCACCCTATGGTTCTCCTTTTTCTCCTAACCGTCGGTCGAATGACTGGGGGGGCGGAGCCTGAGGGGAGCTATATAGACAGCTCTGCTGTGTGCTCTCTTTGCCACTTCCTGTAGGGATTGAGAATATCCCACAAGTAAGGATGAAGCCGTGGACCGGACACAGCGTAAGAGAAAGAAATTTATCAGGTAAGCATAAATTCTGTTTTTCATTGTTGAGCTAGCTCCTAGTAGTGTATTCCTTCAATAAAGGATACCAAGAGAATGAAGCAAAGTTGTTTTAAATTGTATTCTCTATCTAAATCATGAAAGAAAAAAAATTGGATTTCATGCCCCTTTAAGTCCTGCTTGAAGGAGGTGCTATTGCTTTTGAATGATCTTCTGGTTTCTGGAGTTTTGCTCCTTTCTAACGTCTCTTCTGTGTTCCTAAACACCAGTTTTTTCCCAGCTTGTGCTCAAACACTAGCTTATCTGAATTTTCTCCAGGACTCAGGCTTCTGGTTCTTCCAGCTGTTACTTGATTTAGCTGACTTTTCTTCTGGATCATCTTTTAAATTGTTCTTATTCTATTAGCCCCACCACACTAAAGTTCCTAATCACATTTACACCTAATGAAGTTATCAAGACCCACCTGTAACTAGTATTCACTCTCTTTCAGAAAACACAATTGGGATGAAATTATGTAACCTATTTTGCACTATTTTCTATGTGATGTTTTCTTGGGAGTGAGAGCCTGTTATTTGAAACTTGTAATGCATGTTTTAGTATCTTTAAGACATTTTTTAGGTTTCATATCTCTTTAATGAAACACATTTGTTGAGAATCTGGTAATATGTTGCTTTAGGGAATATTTATATTAATACCTTGTCCTTTTTTGTTTTTTGTTGTTGTTGAAGGATGGTACATTTGGGCTTAGTTCCTGATTCATGTTATCCTGCAGTCTGCTCATATTGGACATATTTTGGTTATACTGAATCTAATTCAATTAGGTATTTTTAAGGAAACATTACATTTGGCTGCTTAATCTTCAGATCAGGTGCAAAGAGCTTCTTATTTATCACTTGTTTTTATGGATTTAATGATACCCTCTTCATAGTGCCTACGAAAGACTTTATACTGTTCTTAATTTGCACCAAGTCAGCATGTTTCAAAATATACTTCATGTCAAGATAGAATCACTTCCTGACCAATTCTGGACCTGAAAAACATTGTAGTATATGTCTACTATAATTCTAAAGGATGCATATGTTCAGTATTTCACAGATTTGTTTGTAAAAAAAAAATAAAATAAAAATAAATTTTGAGGTTCAGCACAGCTTTGTTTTTCTTCAAGCTGCTTGCTTTTCCTGTTGCAGAAATCATATCACAGGGGAGCACAATGACCTCTTATCTAGATGATATCCTGATAAGGCATCTAGGTAATTCAGGTGCTACAATACCTTGGTTGGTAGGTAAATCCAATAAAAGGATAAAGGTCTCATCAGGAGTTCCCTCTGCCAATAATACCAGACAAAATGGGGCCCATTTATCAAAGGGCTTGCGGACCTGATCCGACACTGCGGATCAGGTCCGCAAGACCTCGCTAAATGCGGAGAGCAATACGCTCTCCACATTTAACATTGCACCAGCAGCTCACAAGCGCTGCTGGTGCAACGCCGCCCCCTGCTGACTCGCGGCCAATCGGCCGCCAGCAGGGAGCTGTCAATCAACCCGATCGTATTCGATCGGGTTGATTTCCGGCGGTTCCTGTCCGCCTGCTCAGAGCAGGCGGACAGGGTTATGAAGCAGCGGTCTTTAGACCGCTGCTTCATAACTTGTGTTTCTGGCGAGTCTGAAGACTCGCCAGAAACACGGCCCTTCAAGTTCCATACGGAGCTTGATAAATGGGCCTGTATGACTCAAGAGTGAGCATGTAGTGAGTTACAATGAAGATCTCACTTCATCAGTTCTGCAGCTTTACCTTACCACATTGTCAGCCACTTTTTGAGTTATCAGGTAATTTATCCAGAATAGTTTCTTCATATGTGTGTTTTTTTTTTCTGGAAATCTCCTTTTAGGTAAAAAAAACTTAAATTATGCTTACCTGATAATTTTCTTTTCTTCTGACGGGGAGAGTCCACAATTGCATTCATTACTTTTGGGAATTCAGAACCTGGCCACCAGGAGGAGGCAAAGACACCCCGCCAAAAGCTTAAATAGCACCCCCACTTCCCTCATCCCCCAGTCATTCTGCCAAGGAAACAAGGAACAGTAGAAGAAATATCAGGTGAAAAAAAGGTGCTAGAAGAATAAACAAAAAACATTGCTGCCCCCCATAAAAGAGCGTGGGAGGGGAGCTGTGGACTCTCCCCGTCAGAAGAAAAGAAAATGATCAGGTAAGCATAATTTAAGTTTTTCTTCTTAAACGGAGAGAGTCCACAGCTGCATTCATTACTTTTGGGAAAACAATACCCAAGCTATAGAGGACACTGAATGCAAAAAAGGGGGGTAGATAAGGCGGCCCTTTCCAAGGGAACTACAGCCTGAAATTACTCAAACCAATCAACAACTGCTGTACCGAGCAGAGCAAAAAGGTCTGAAAGGACTAAGTAACTGCCCAACAGTTAAATCCAGCAAAGCCCAGATAGAGACCGCTCAAAGATACTAGATTCCAGCGAGCACAAAGCCCCGAAGAGCCAAGTCCTGCCGGCTCCAAGGCTGTACCAATTCCACATATTTCCAGAAGGGAAAAGGAAACAGAAATATTCAATAAGAGATCTAAAATCTCAGCAACTAAGGTAAAAAAAGGAACCCCAGCAAATTTAAGCACAACCGCAGGTTGCAGCAAGACAAAGAAAAATGAATACAGATAAACTTCAACAACCTACCAGAATTAAGATAGGGGGAAAAAAAAACTACCCCATTCTGGAGAAAGTCCAAAGGGCCAAGATTCAAACCAAAGACAACACTGAAGACGGAGCAGAACCCATAGCTCACACAGAGTGCAATCTGCACTCATGAAAGAGCTATTGCGGAATAAGCAGATATTCTCCAGAACTGCCAACAATTAGCAGCATAAGCACTTATCGTGCTCCAAATGGAGCTCCCGGCTCCCACTCTGCCACACAAGACTAGTAGACATCAGTCATGAACACTATCAAGTTAGAAACTGCACCAGGAGACTCCCAAAGAGGGAATCCTCCGGAAGTGCAGGAACAAAATAAGGGAAGCAGAAAAAACATGCTGAGTAAGAACTCCTCTAATCTCCACCTCTAGAAATCCATAGGCCTCAGGCCGAAAAATGTAAAGCCAGCCCACAGCTGGATTTGAACCAACAACTCAAGTTGCAAAGCCACAAAATCGCTATTATCGAATTCCAGAGAAGAAATGTATCCCAACAGTGAAAAGTATAACAAACATGAGCTTCCAAAAAACCCTCCCAAATAAATCCTAACCAGATCAAAGGAAAAGAGGGCAGCAGTCACAAGTGAACAAAAGATACCCCAAAGAAAAAGATAAATCGGAGACAACAAGGAGATTAACTTCATCCCCCCACGTCTAACCCAACTTGCCGTCTGGAGCGGAAGACCAAGGACCCCTCGATCCCTCCGGGCTGGGATCCTCCAGCACTGCCAAAACATGCTGCAGCAGGGCACGAAGGCACGCCAGTCTATAACGAAAAGCAAGACTTACCGCGGCCGGGGGAACTGATGACCCCGACCCAAGGATTGGTCCCCTGAAGTCTCAGAGGCAACCGCTTCCCCAGAGGGCTGATCTGACCCAGGCGATCCCTCGCCTGACGAGCCCTGGTTCACCGAGCACGGAAAGAATCTCACTAACGTCTCCCTCCCTGGAAGATGTAAATGCGCCAGTGCCAAAGAAATGGCCATGCGGAACCGTGCCGTAACCTCTGATGGAAACAAGCCACCTTCCGGAGAAGGGGTAACGGCATTAGGGACACCTGCTTGCATAGCCAAAGAAGGTTCTAGGGTACTCGCCAAACGGGATATGGGGCCCCCAGGGGCAGATAGCTTGGCGAACTCTAAGTTCCATGGATCAGGAGAAAAGAGCACTCTAAAGCGGCATGCAGAACATAACTGATGGGCATGGATTACCCGGGCCATTTCATACTCTTCGCAAGAAGTAGAATCTGAATCAGAGACATCCGTCTCCAAAAAATGTGAGTTCTCCATAACTAGTATAGGAAGAAAAAATAAAACGGCACCTTACACCTCCAATGGCTGGGGAATTCTCACCACCTCCTATGACCCAGACAACTAGTGAAACAGACTCTCTCCTTCACCATGCAGTCAGGAATACAGAAATGGTGACTAGAAACGTGACCACGCCCGGTCACAAGGTACACCGTGCAGGCCAAATAAAACATGCCAAAGCCACAAGGGTTGCGCAGCCTGACAAAAAAGGCCCTTATGTTCCGATTATAGCCACAAGCCCAAAAATCACTACACATTAGCAGACAGAATCACATAACAAACATGATTAAAGTCCCCCCTGTTCAATAGCCCCCCTCAGGAGATATTAACCCTCGATTCCATAAGATAAAGGAGTCTCACTGAGACCATGACTTCTTTGTTTACTTTACACTTCACACATCTTAAGTAAAATGAAACAATCTTACTGGAATCTATGCCGTGGTTAAGGAACATGGCCGCTCAAGTGTGACAGATAGTAGCCTCGCTTTTGACATGAACTTGAGCGATAAAAGCAGGCAGCAAAACTCGTCAACGCTGATTGCTAAGGAGCTGTTAATATGAGTCGGGATGGTTTCGCAGAAAGACTCTCCCTGCATCTCCGGACTCTAACTTTCATCCAAGCTCTCACTGAGAGACTGACAGGACTACTTAAAACTCCAGTCCCATTCCAAGGAGCACTACCCTCCATAAGAGACTATCTTTAATCTTCTGACACTTCTTGCTTTTCCAAAATTTGAGGGACAATACTCTTCAGACCGACAGCTAAGAAGCTGCCAATAAAAAACACACCTCTGCAACAGAGGCTGCAAAAATCAGAAATAATTCATCTGGGTCCCCAACACCAAAAACATCTGGCATGTCCGAAGATAAGGAAATAAATCTTAACATACAACTTCCGCAGAAGTGTCCCCCCTCCTGTGACGAAATGCAAAGAATGACTGGGGGATGAGGGAAGTGGGGGAGGTATTTAAGCCTTTGGCTGGGGTGTCTTTGCCTTTTCTTGGTGGCCAGGTTCTGAATTCCCAAAAGTAATGAATGCAGCTGTGGACTCTCCCCGTTTAAGAAGACAAAATAAATCAGAAATATTTTGCATGACATAAAATAAAAACGGTCAAGAATTGTTGTAGAAACACAAACTGTTAAGCATTTACTTTAGATTCAATGGTGCTTTGTTGGAGGTTTAGACTATCATACATCTTTGTTCTAACAGTTCTTCCTCTTCTGGTGATTCAAGTAAGATAGGTAGAACATTGTCCTTTAGGCTCTGGCCTTGCCAGACGTACCTGTTTTTCTGTTTTTTGGCAGAGAAGAATTGCTGATTGCATCTCCAGCAGCCCAGTCATTTGTTTTGGGATTTATTTCATTAGCAGTTTGTCTTTGAAGTTTCATAGTGCAAACGTACTGCTTTTTCTATAGCTACAGTCAAAGCATGGGTCTTCTAATGATAGCTGATTCAAAGAACTTCCGATGTGATTTTATTTTATTATGCTGTCCAAATCCCATTGATGGTAAAGGAGCTTTCTCTTACACAGGCTAGCCTGTTTAATGTGTTTGATTTTTTACAAGCATTGTTTGTTAGGACAATGGCATGATATTGTCTCACTTTAGCTTTAAAATATTGTAGCAACTGCATTTATTTATGACAGCATGTTTCTATAGTTAAGTAGTTCGACTTCTTCAGCATTTTGGGCTCATTCTTGGGAGCTACATATGTCAGACAAGAATTAATTTGCTTGCTATTAAAAGGAGAGAAATAATGTGACTGTGCCTACATGTCAGATTCACGTTCTCTTGCAAGCCCCAGGATAAGCATCCTGATTGGATGCTTAATGTGTCTTTACAATGGGTTATGACTACGGAGAAAATTTTTAGGTAAATTATCTTCAGTTTTTACATTGAGATGTTCATGTAATATTTTCTTGTCAACTTTTTACAGATATGATGCATTACTTTTAAGTGCTTCAACATTTGGGTATTATATTCCTTTAAAAGCTTGCATGGGGGAGATTCTTCAGTATATATTATGTATAAGTTATGTATGTATGGAATGATGTGATCTGGATGTGGGAAGTAAACCAGAGAGGTCTTGATATATTTCTGTAATATATTAGAACTCCATTGAAAGATCTTTCAAGACTCAAGGTTTACATATGTGCATTATAACCACATACATCACAAAGCTAATATATATCTTCTCTTGAGAGTTTTTAAAACCTGCAGCGCTCTGCTACACCTTTAAATCTATATTTTTTTGTTTGAGCTAGACACTCATATTCAAATCCCTTATTAGAGAGATAGTTGACTTATTTATTTTAGATTTTTGTAGGATCTCTGAGTCACATTACAGGTCATGTGTTTGCTGAGAAAAGGGTTGTTGCATGTTGTCATAAAAAAATAAAAAGGCATGAAATATATTTTATCAATAGAGCTCCCATTTATAGCGAAATGAACATGCACTGAGGAAAGAAAAGAAATTAGAAATAGGTATCCTGTGTCATATCTAGGCATGGTACCCACAGTACGTTTACTCATTGAGTGGATCAGTAGCATCTAAAGTGGTCTGTGAGAGATTACAGGAGTGTGATATATTCGTAATTTGTAGAAGTGAAGTTCATTAAAGGGGCACTATACAAAAATGTCATTTGTTATCCATGTAAAAGAACAGTTGACACAAATACCACAGTATTTGTTGGTTACTTCCACTAATATTTTTTGGCTATAATGTACATCTTAATATTGTTGATAGGTACAGTGAGTATTAGTACCTATCAGCCAATAAGCATTAGTATGATATACCTATCAGCCAGCAAGTATTAGTAGAAATTACACAACTGATACTGTATTGGTTTAAATTTAAACAGCTTTTAAGTGATTGTTAATCCTAGCATTTGTGAAATACTAGGATTTACCTTTGGAACAAATAAAGGGGACTTTTAGTCATGAAGTACTTCATGCTGAAAATTCCTCTATTTGTTTGGTGCTGGCAGGCCCGTACGGCTATTTGCAAAGAGGTGGAAACTCGCAGCAAAATAGCGTTCTGCCGTGGGCTGCCTGATGAGCTCAGTGCGGCAAACACATCAAACAGATAAAGGAACTTTCAGAATTAAGTATTTTATACTTCATGAATTCCAGCGCTATGGAATTTGGCGGCGCTATACAAATAAATGATAATAATAATGACTGAAAGTCCCATTTATTTGTTCCAATGGTAAATCCTAGTGTTTCACAAATGATAGGATTTACCATCACTTTGACTTCACTTTTTTTTCAGGCAAAATATTATTGAACATTATTGAGTTCAATGTTATTTTAATAAAATCTTATTATAAACAAAAAGTCACAATAAGTTAATTAAAATATATCATTTCTAACCTAGAACTATTATATATTTAGACACTATAAAACACGGTATTCTCTTTTTATTTTTCTTGAATTATGTCCTCTGTTTTCAAAGAATTGAGAGGCAATGAACCAATTTATAATTTAAAACAGTTATTTTCAAGTCTTGCATTTCTCTGCACCTATTACATCTCAAATCTGTTTTTTTCAATTTCAGGTGAAATAGCCAAGTTCATGGGGATCATTTCCCGTTTGAACTATGCTGAAAGACCAAATTATGAAGCACTAAAGGAAATCTTGCTGAGGGGTTTGCAATCTTCTGGAACTAGCCTCAATTCACGAATGAAATTTTCCGCTGCAGAAGATGCATCAAAAAGGCCAACAGTAATGAAAGCCAGGGTATGTTTTTAAATGCTTTTGTAAACATTAACATTTTACATTTATATTTGTTAGTAGGTGGGGAGGGTCATCTAAAAAATATTCTCATTCAATATTAAAGTTTAGGTGTTTACAAATAAAACACAAAATTTAAAAAAAATTATGTATTCCCAGTTAAATGTTTTTTAACATAAAATTATTGTAATTTTTAAAAACTTAGGGCTAGATAAGTTTGCGAACCGTATTGGGTTTTTGCACGAAAGTTAAAGACTGCTCATTTTGTAAGTTGAGATCGCGAGAGTGCAATCACATTTTACGTTAGTTGAGTTAGAGCAACTGAAAAGCTCACATAAAAAAATAAATAAATATGTGTGTGTGTATGTGTGTGTATGTATATATATATATATATATATATATATATACAGTATCTCACAAAAATGAGTACACTCCTCACATTTTTGTAAATATTTTATTATATCTTTTTATGTGACAACACTGAAGAAATGACACTTTGCTACAATGTAAAGTAGTGAGTGTACAGCCTGTATAACAATGTAAATGTTCTGTCCCCTCAAAATAACTCAACACACAGCCATTAATGTCTAAACCGTTGGCAGCAACAGTGAGTACACCCTTAAGTGGAAATGTCCAATATGGGCCCAAAGTGTCAATATTTTGTGTGGCCACCATTATTTTTCAGCACTGCCTTAACCCAGAATGAAACCTGTGATTAAACCAATTTCTCTTCCTTGGAATCTAAATTTGGTTTTGAAGATTTTACAGGCTTTTCCATTTGTGCCTATGCATAAAGTGGATATTAATCTTCTTTCTTGATAGGTTTTGTTTCTTTTGGCTATTTCTTCTTCTAAAGAATTTCAGAATGATTTGCATTTTCATGTGATCCTCCTTATATCATTTTTCATCAGGATAAGGCAGTTTTGCAGACCAAATTTGACTTTTTACTTAAGGTTGTGTCTTCTGACAATATAAGTCGGAAAATTGTTGTCCCTTCTTTGTGTCCCAATCCCAGGAATTCTTCAGGGAGATTTCTTCATAATTTGAATGTTGTTAGGGCATTGAAGTATTATGTTAATGCTGTCAAGAGTTTAAAAAAAAAAATTCTGGTTCCAGGAAACAGATGACCATACGGCTTACTTGAGGCAGGTCAGCCTCCACCTAAACAGATTACTGTTCATTTTACCAATTATTTTATCAGTTGCCAATTCTTGAGTTTTCAAGAATGAGGCTTCAGTTGACCAAATGTGCATGACAGCTACTTGTGTGTGGTGTGTTTGTTAGTGGCGCCCAAGGCTGACTGTAATAATTATACTAATATTTGCTAAGTGTTAATAACTATTCAATGACTATATTAATATTCAGTGGTCGACTTATGCTATTGTCTGGCTATTAAAAAATATATATTTGTGATGTGAGGTAGCAAATGGTTCCAATGAGACTAAGCGTTAAATATAACAAAACAAATTTAATTAAAACTGGACACTTTCAATGATTCAGCGAATAAAAGATTGGAGGTGATAAAAATATCAATATCAACTAGTAAAAATACAAATAAAATAAAATAGGACACCAGTGTCTATATAATCTATTATACACTCATAAAAATATGTAACAGCATGTGAAATAAAGTTAAAGGCTATATATACTTTCTATCAATTTCATATAGTGGTTGTTGGTGGAAAGATACAAACAAATAATGTAACGATTCTTAGGTCATGGGTTTAGACAATGTCTCAAATGACTTTAAATCAGTGCCGTGCTGTATAGGCACAGATTTACTGGATTGTCCTGTTGAAATTTAAATGTATGGACTGTTCTTAAATAATATTCTTATGGATATTGTGAGTGCATATACGTTATTATAACTTTAAAGTTCGTTGGTTGTGCTCACTTCTATACGGCTTAGCAACTCAAATTCAAATTGTTTACCGTTCTTAGATGTTGAATTTCTTGAGATTTATTGTATGCACATAAAAGTTATTGTAATTTTCCAGCTTGCTGTTTGTACTCACTTGTTTTCTTCGGCTTCACAGCCTGTTGTTTGTACTCGCTGATTATTTTCGGCTTCCTTGCCCGACTTGTGTGCTTGTTCCGTTAAAGCTGTCACTGACTCTGGTCCAATCAGTGTCGGAATGTTGAGAGTGCGCGCACTTATTCAAATTTGAAGACTGTTAGTATCTTCTGCCATATACTCCTACCGCTTCAATTTGTGCCAATAGTAGCACCTTCAAAGAATAGGTTATGGGAGTAAATATTATAGTTGTTATTCTTTGAAGGTGCTACTATTGGCACAAATTGAAGCGGTAGGAGTATATGGCAGAAGATACTAACAGTCTTCAAATTTGAATAAGTGCGCGCACTCTCAACATTCCGACACTGATTGGACCAGAGTCAGTGACAGCTTTAACGGAACAAGCACACAAGTCGGGCAAGGACGCCGAAAATAATCAGTGAGTACAAACAGGCTGTAAAGCCGAAGAAAACAAGTAAGTACAAACAGCAAGCTGGAAAATTACAATAACTTTTATGTGCATACAATAAATCTCAAGAAATTTAACATCTAAGAACGGTAAACAATTTGAATTTGAGTTGCTAAGCTGTATAGAAGTGAGCACAACCAACAAACTTTAAAGTTATAATAACGTATATGCACTCACAATATCCATAAGAATATTATTTAAGAACAGTCCATACATTTGAATTTCAACAGGACAATCCAGTAAATCTGTGCCTATACAGCACGGCACTGATTTAAAGACATTTGAGACATTGTCTAAACCCACGACCTAAGAATCGTTCCATTATATGTTTGTATCTTTCCACCAACAACCACTATATGAAATTGATAGATAGTATATATAGCCTTTAACTATATTTCACATGCTGTTAAATATTTTTATGAGTGTATTATAGATTATATAGACACCGGTGTCCTATTTTATTTGTATTTTTACTAGTTGATATTGATATTTTTATCACCTCCAATCTTTTATTCGCTGAATCATTGAAAGTGTCCAGTTTTAATTAAATTCGTTTTGTTATATTTAACGCTTAGTCTCATTGGAACCATTTGTTACCTCGCATCACAAATATATATTTTTTAATAGCCAGACAATAGCATAAGTCGACCACTGAATATTAATATAGTCATTGAATAGTTATTAACACTTAGCAAATATTAGTATAATTATTACAGTCAGCCTTGGGCGCCACTAACAAACACACCACACACATTTCACCCCAGGTTCGCACTTGTGAGTAGTATGAACAGTTAGTAGGCCAGAACTGTCACATCTAAGTTTAGTGTACACTCACCTTGTCACATGACAGCTACTTGGTCTTCTTCGCATACTTAAACGAAATTCTACCATTTTTATGTTTTTGCTTCTTTTGAGGCAGCCTTTGGTTGGAAAGTCCTTCAGGTAATTGTCTCAGGTTAATTTTTTTTTGATTGTTGGTTGATTTTAAGTGCATTGGGAAAACAAAAATAGTGTGTGTTTTGCCCTTTGGGTTCTTTTGTGGTTGTGGATTTGTTTTTTCTGTGAAAAAGATGTTCTTTATATCCCTCCCTTTATGTCTCATTAATTGTGTCTCCACAGCTTGGGTATTAGTTCCCAGGAGTAATGGATCATGGACTCTCACCACCCGTATGAAAGAAAATATAAATTATTTCATGTAATTGGCAAGAGTCCATGGTGACATATGGGATATACCATCCTATCAGGAGGGGCAAAGTTTCCCAAACCTCAAAATGCCTATAAATACACCCCTCACTACACCCACAATTCAGTTTTTACAAACTTTGCCTCCTATGGAGGTGGTGAAGTAAGTTTGTGCTAAGATTTCTACGTTGATATGCGCTTCTCAGCATTGTTGAAGCCCGATTCCTCTCAGAGTACAGCGAATGTCAGAGGGACGTGAAGGGAGTATCACTTATTGAATACGATGATTTCCCTAACGGGGGTCTATTTCATGGGTTCTCTGTTATCGGTCTTAGAGATTCATCTCCTACCTCCCTTTTCAGATCGATGATATACTCTCAATTCACCATTACCTCTACTGATAACTGTTTCTGTACTGGTTTGGCTATCTGCTATATGTGGATGGGTGTCTTTTGGTAAGTATGTTTTTTATTACTTAAGACACCTCAGCTATGGTTTGGCACTTTATGCATTTATATAAAGTTCTAAATATATGTATTGTATTCCTGAAACTGTCATATAAGGAAATAGATAATTTTGCTTTTTATGTTTTTTCTCTTACATTTTGCAAGATGTCTTTATCTGATCCTGCCTCAGAAGTTTCTGTTGGAACATTGCTGCCTGAATCAGTCCTACCAAAGCTAAGTGCATTTGTTGTAAAATTGTTGAAATTATTTCGCCGAATGTCATTTGTAATAGTTGTCATGATAAACTTTTACATGCAGTTAATCCATCAGTAATAGCACATTGCCAGTTGTAGTTCCTTCAACTTCAAATGTGCATGATATACCTGTAAATTTTAAAGAATTTGTTTCTGATTCTATTTTGAAGGCTTTGACTGCATTTACACCTTCTAATAAACGTAAAGGTCTTTTAAAACTTCTCATTTAGTTGATGAAATTTCAAATGACCAACAACATAATTTATCCTCTTCTGATGAGGATCTATCTGATACAGAAGATCCTTCCTCAGACATTGACACTGACAAATCAACTTATTTATTTAAAATAGAGTATATGGGTTCTTTATTAAAAGAAGTGTTAATTATTTTGGATATTGAGGTAACCAGTCCTATTGACGTTCAGTCTAATAAACGTTTAAATGCTGTTTTTAAACCTCCTGTGATTTCTCCAGGGGGTTTTCATATTACTGATGCTATTTCTGATATGATTTCTAGGGAATGGAATAAGCCAGGTACTTCTTTTTTTCCTTCTTCAAGGTTTAAAAAATTGTATCTTTTACCAGCAAAATCTATAGAGTTTTGGGAAAAAAATCCCCAAAGTTGATGGGGCTATTTCTACTCTTGCTAAACTTACCACTATTCCTATTGAAGATAGTACTTCTTTTAAGGATCCTTTAGATTGAATCTTATCTAAGGAAGGCCTATTTATATTCAGGTCATCTTCTCAGACCTGCAATTTCTTTGGCTGATGTTGCAGCTGCATCAACCTTCTGGTTGGAGAATTTAGCGCAACAGGAATTGGATTCTGACTTATCTAGCATTATTCGCCTATTACAATATGCTAATCTTTTTATTGTGATGCAATTTTTGATATCAAAATTAATGTTAGATCCATGTCTTTAGCTTTTTTAGCTAGAAGAGCTTTGTGGATTAAATCTTGGAATGCTGATATGTCATCTAAATCTAGATTACTATCTTTTTCTTTCCAAGGTAATAATTTATTTGGTTCTCAGTTGGATTCTATTATTTCAACTGTCACTGGGGGAAGGGAGTTTTTCTGCCTCAGGATTAAAAACCTAAGGGTAAATCTAAGGCTTCTAACCATTTTCGTTCCGTTCATCAGAAAAAGGAACAAAAACTCAATCTTCCCCCCAAGGAGTCTGCTTCCAATTGGAAGCCTTCCTCAAATTGGAATAAATCCAAGCCATTTAGGAAACCAAAGGTCAGCCCCTAAGTCTGCATGAAGGTGCGGCCCTCATTCCAGCTCAGCTGGTAGGGGGCAGATTAAGGTTTTTCAAAGATATTTGGATAAAATCTGTCCAAAATCAATGGATTCAGAGCATTGTCTCTCAAGGGTATCGAATAGGATTCAGAGTAAGACCTCCTGTGAGAAGATTTTTTTCTCTCACGTATCCCAGTTAATCCAGTAAAAGCTCAGGCTTTCCTGAAGTGTGTTTCAGACCTGGAGTCTTCAGGGGTTTTATTCAAATCTATTCATTGTACCAAAGAAGGAAAATTTATTCAGACCAGTTCTGGATCTGAAAAATTTTGAATCGTAAGAGTACCAACTTTCAAGATGGTGACTATAAGGACTATTCTGCCTTTTGTTCAGCAAGGACATTATATGTCCACTATAGACTTGCAGGATGCATACCTTCATATTCCGATTCATCCAGAACATTATCAGTTTCTGAGATTCTCTTTTCTAAACAAGCATTACCAATTTGTTGCTCTTTCATTTGGCCTAGCAACAGCTCCAAGAATCTTTTCAAAGGTTCTGGGTGCCCTACTCTCTGTAATCAGAGAACAGGGTATTGCGGTGTTTCCTTATTTGGACGTTATCTTGGTACTAGCTCAGTCTTTGCGTACTGCAGAATCTCACACGAATCAACTAGTGTTGTTTCTTTGGAAACATGGTTGGAGGATCAATTTACCAAAAGTTTCTTGATTCCTCAGACAAGGGTCACCTTTTTAGGCTTCCAGATAGATTCAGTGTCCATGACTCTGTCTCTAACAGACAAGAGACATTTTAAATTGGTTGCAGCATGCTGGCACCTTCAGTCTCAGTCATTCCCTTCAGTGGCTATGTGCATGGAAGTTTTAGGTCTCATGACTGCAGCATCGGGCGCAATCCCCTTTGCTCGTTTTCACATGAGACCTCTACAGCTTTGTATGCTGAATCAATGTACGACACTCTCTGACATGGTGGATAGATCACCATCGTTTAGTTCAAGGGGCTTCTTTTGTCTGGCCAACCTGGACTGTGATCAACAGATGCAAGTCTTTCAGGTTGGGGAGCTGTTTGGGGATCTCTAACAGCACAAGGGGTTTGGAAATCTCAAGAGGCGAGATTACCAATAAATATTTTAGAACTCCTTGCAATTCTCAGAGCTCTTCAGTTTTGGCCTCTGCTAAAGAGAGAACTGTTCATTTGTTTTCAGACAGACAATATCACAACAGTGGCATATGTCAATCATCAGGGTGGGACTCACAGTCCCCAAGCTATGAAAAATGTATCTCGGATACTTGTTTGGGCGGAACACAGCTCTTGTCTAATCTCTGCGGTGCTTATCCCAGGTGTAGACAATTGGGAGACGGATTATCTCAGCCGCCAGACTTTACATCCAGAGGAGTGGTCTCTCCATCCAGATGTGTTTTCTTAGATTGTTCAGTTGTGGGGTCTTCCAGAGATAGATCTCATGGCCTCTCATCTAAACAAGAAACTTCCCAGATACCTGTCCAGGTCCAGGGATGTTTAGGCGGAAGCAGGGGATGCGCTGACACTTCCTTGATGTTATCATCCTGCTTACATTTTCCCGCCTCTAGTTCTCCTTCCAAGAGTGATCTCCAAAATCATCATGGAACAATCATTTGTGTTGCTGGTGGCTCCAGCATGGCCACACAGGTTTTGGTATGCGGATCTGGTTTGGATGTCCAGTTGCCCGCTTTGGCCACTTCTGTTCGGCCAGACCTACTATCTCAAGGTCCGTTTTTCCATCAGGATCTCAAATCATTAAATTTGAAGGTATGGAAATTGAACGCTTAGTACTAAGTCATAGAGGTTTCTCTGACTCTGTGATTAATACTATGTTACAAGCTTGTAAATCTGTTTCTAGAAAGATTTATTATAGAGTTTGGAAGACTTACATTTCATGGTGCTCTTCTCATAAATTCTCCTGTCATTCTTTTAGAATTCCTAGAATTTTACAGTTTCTTCAGGACGGTTTGGATAAGGGTTTGTCTGCAAGTTCCTTGAAAGGACAAATCTCCACTTTTTCTGTTTTATTTCACAGAAAGATTGCTATACTTCCTGATATACACTGTTTTGTACAGGCTTTAGTTCTTATTAAGCCTGTTATTTAATCAATTTCTCCTCCTTGGAGTCTTAATTTGGTTTTGAAGGTTTTACAGGCTCCTCCATTTAAGCCTATGCATTCTTTGGACATTCAACTACTTTCTTGGAAAGTGTTGTTCCTTTTGGCTATCTCTTCTGCTAGAAGAGTTTCTGAGCTATCTGCTCTTTCTTGTGAGTCTCCGTTTCTGATCTTTCATCAGGATAAGGCAGTTTTGCGGACTTCTTTTCAATTATTACCTAAGGTTGTGAATTCTAATATCATTAGTAGAGAGATTGTTGTCCCTTCCTTGTGTCCTAATCCTAAGAATTCTTTGGAAAGATCCTTACATTCTTTGGATGTGGTAAGAGCTTTAAAATATTATGTGGAAGCTACTAAAGATTTCAGGAAGACTTCCAGTCTATTTGCTTTATTTTCTGGTCTTAGGAAAGGTCAGAGGGCTTCTGCTATTTCCTTGGCTTCTTGGTTGAAACTTTTGATTCATCAAGCTTATTTGGAGTCGGGTCAGGCCCCGCCTCAGAGAATTACAGCTCATTCTACTAAATCAGTCTCCACTTCGTGGGCTTTTAAGAGTGAAGCTTCAGTTGATCAGATTTGCACAGCGGCAACTTGGTCCTCTTTGCATTCATTTACTAAATTCTACCGTTTTGATGTATTTGCTTCTTCGGAAACAGTTTTTGGTAGAAAAGTTCTTCAGGCAGCTGTTTCAGTTTGATTCTTCTGCTTTTTATTTAAGTTTTTTTCTTTCAAGTGAAATAAACTTATATTTTTGGGTTGTGGATTAATTTTATTCAGCAGATTATGGCTGTTTCTATTTTATTCCCTCCCTCTCTAGTGACTCTTGAGTGGAGATCCACATCTTGGGTATTGATATCCCATATGTCACTAGCTGATGGACTCTTGCCAATTACATGAAAGAAAACATAATTTATGTAAGAACTTACCTGATAAATTAATTTCTTTCATATTGGCAAGAGTCCATGAGGCCCACCCTTTTTATGGTGGTTATGATTTTTTGTATACAACACAATTATTTCCAAATTTCCTTTGTTGATGCTTTCTACTCCTTTCTTTATCACCCCAATGCTTGGCTATTCGTTAAACTGAATTGTGGGTGTAGTGAGGGGTGTATTTATAAGCATTATGAGGTTTGGGAAACTTTGCCCCTCCTGGTAGGATTGTATATCCCATATGTCACTAGCTCATGGACTCTTGCCAATATGAAAGAAATGAATTTATCAGGTAAGTTCTTACATAAATTATGTTTTATCCTTACCTGATAAATTAATTTCTTTCACGTGGTGAGAGTCCATGAGATCCCACCCTGTGATTTTTGGTGTTGGTTTAATTTTTTGAGCACATATATTTCTTTTCCCTGCTTCTATTTTTAGCTCTTGTTTATTTTTCTACTTCTTTTGCTTGGCTATATGTTAGACCAAGTTGCTAGTGAGGTGGGAGGGTTTTCTTTAGAGCTCTTGGGGTTTGGGCATCTTTGCCTCCTCTTATTGTCAGGGAAGAGTAAATTAATTTATCAAGTATACATAAACTATGTTTTCTCCAAATTATTCTTCCTGATTAGATTATTGTGATATCACAATGTGCTTTAACTTGTAAATTACTTTTAGTATTTAATATTGCCTGAGATAGAGTATTTCGTTTTTCCAACTAATAGTTTGGCACCTCTTATATTTATATGCAAAAATATGGTATAATGTTTACATTTACCTGACTTTTTTGGGGATGCACGATTCATTTAGATATGCTCACATGTTTATATGAGTGGTAATTATCTACCCTATAAAAGGTGCATGATATTTTAAATGTGGCCTATATGGCTATCATCTAACAAAACATTTACCTGCAGCTTTGGGCTGATTCTGCAATGCGTTAACTAAGATTTGAATCTTAGTTAGTAGTACATTTGAAATAATCTGGTACAGGATTAATAGATAAATATATATTTCCCAACAATTATGATAGTGTAGCTATTCAGTAGTAACAACCCAATATTCTTGAATGAGTTGTAATAAATCTACTATGTAGCGGTTTATGTTTTTGTATATAGTGGCTATTTAAAGAATATCACTTCATGAATATATACAGAAAACGGGGAATAGGAAATAATAATTTTAGAGATATATCTTGGATTTAAATATATTAAACAACTAGCCAGCATACAAGCAAATCATTGAAGGTAATCCTGCTTAAGAATCAAACAAATAAGCAAACAATGAGGCAAAGGTAGATTGTAAGCAACAATAGAGTTTTTAGTGTAGAGATAAGGCAAAACTACAGAGTGCTTCCGTTATTTGTAAGGAGTTTGTCAGCTGTATTAAACAACATAGGGTAACATGAATAGACAGCATGCAATCGTTTGTTACAAATTAAAATCAGGTAACAGGTTAGACGGATAATATTTGACTGAGTTAGATGCAGAGGTCGTCAGCGGTAAAACATAGAGTGTATTTGTTAAATCATCCGGCTTTGATACCGGTGAAACCCCACAGAGAGGAACTACTTGCGGATATGCAGAGTTCATGGAGGTATTGTTGTAAACGGGAGAGTATATTCTGATGAGAAAATCAGAGTTTAATGATGCAGGAAAGGATCTTGGAGAATCCTCAGGTTAAACACATCTTACTGCTTGCATTAATCAAGCGAGGAGACAGTGATCAGGATGGCTTGAATAGGGAATGTTGAGGATGGGCTATTTTACTCAAATGTATTGCAGTGCAGAAAAGTTGATTGAGCTGTACGAAAACATTCACATTGTATATGGATCAATCAGCCTCTTGCATTACTTGAGGGCAAGCAAACGCCATTTGTTTGTGAGATATAAAAGGATACAATTAGTAGTTCTAACTTGAGATGATTTTATAGAGAAGACCTGATACTAATGTGTGGAAAGCCGCTCTTAAGATACTACACCACACATACCCCACATTTTAGGATTACAAAATAAGTACTAATTTGAATGGATTCTATTTCTTTTTTTTACTAATAAATTGTGTTTTTAAAAATGTTGGGAGCTTTTTTTGTGTTAGAAACACTATATAGCCAAAGCATCTGAACACCTAACCATCACACCTATATGAGCTTGTTGGACATCCAATTCCAAAACCATGGACATTAATATAGAGTCGTAATACCGGCCAACCAATATTCTGGGAAGGGTTTCTACAAGATTTTGAAGTTTGTCTGTGGGGATTTGTGCCCATTTAGCCGAAATAAATTTTGTGAGATGAGGCACTGTTGTTGGACAAGAAGGTCTGGCTCCCAATCAGCATTTCAATTCATCCCAATGGTCTTAAATGGGGTTGAAGTCAAGGCTATGTGCAAACTACTCAATTTCCTCCACTCCAAACCATGTGTTTATGGCCCCCACATTGTGCACAATGGAACAGTCATGTTTGAACAGTAAATGGCCTTCCACATATTTTTGCCACAATGTTGGTAGCCCCTAATTATCTAAATTGTATTTGTATCCTGTAGTTTTAAGATGACCCTTCGTTGGAACTAAGGGGGCTAGCCCAAACCCTTAAACACTGCATTCCATTATGTTGTGCTTTTCTGGCATCTGCCACACCCAGAGTCTTCTAATAGACTGCCAGATAGCGAAGAATAATTAATCAATTTAGAGAACACATGTTCACTGATCCAGAATCCAATGGTAACGTGCTTTACATCACTCATGCTGATATGAGGCTTGTGTACGGCTGATTGGCTATGGAAACCCATTTCATGAAACTCCAGACGCACAGTTCTTGTGTGGATGTTGCTTCGAGAGTCAGTGTAAGAACTCTATAGTGAGTGACACAACAGGTGATATGAGATTTTTACAGGCATTATGCCTCAGCACTCTACAGCCTTTCTCTGTAAATGTTCGTAGTCCACAACTTTATGGTTGAGCTGTTGTTGCTCCTAGGCACTTTCACTTCTCAATAATAGTTGACTGGGGCAGATTTAGAAGGGCAGATATTTCACAAACTGATTTGTGGCAATGGTGTCATCCTATGACAGTGACACGTTTAAAGCTTCTGAGCTCTTCAGTATGGTCCAATATACTGCATAGTTTATTAAATGTTCAACACACCCCAAGGACAGGGTGAAAAAAAGGATGCCTCTAAGCACAAAACAGAAATATAAAATGAGAATAGAATCTTACCAAATATGTATATACAATGTAACTTTTATTATTGCTACTAAAAAGACAGTTTTAAAAGGATACACTGTTAGCTGCCCAGCAAGGTTAAAACACTACAGTACTAGTTGTATTGACATAGTGTTGACAGTAAAGTGCTTTAGAAGTCCACACTGATGGACAGCGATATTGTGAAACAGATACTGTGTCACTATAGATATACAGATACCCTAGATGATGGCTAAATTGTGACGCTGATATAATTCAAAATGGTCAATATATTGTGTCCTAATTGACAATTGGCACAACAAATAGAAAAGAGAAAACAAACAATAAATAACTTTATGCCTTCAGAAATATGATTTTTGAGGTGTACAATTATTGAATCATAGTTATTCAACCTGCCACTCAGACACAGCATGTAAATGCGTGTATGATATAGCAGGGATCTATCGTAGATAATATAACACCTAAAGTTAAGATGCACCAACAAGTAGATGTTGTCTAATTTGTTACGGTGCCCCGACTAATAATGAATCAGCTAGTTTGTATTACTCTTTAAGGGATTATCTGAATAAGGTACTATAGTATTAATATCATCTAGCTTTGCACCAGGAATGTGGTGGTGACACTACTGTTCTAATGAAAATTATTAAGGCTGCAATTCAACAACTAGTAAAGAGCAAGTTAAAAACACAAATAGCCCCTGATGCAGTTGCGTTACTCTTGCGCTTCCTGCGCAGGACTGCATATAGTTTGTATTTATTACAATTATAATCCCTCCCCTTTAGTTGGATTGGTTATTTACAAGCGGTAAAACACACGAGCATTGGTTGTGCTGATGTGTCAATACGATTCATGTATAGTCACATGATAGCCAATTAGCCTATCCAAGTTTATTTACATTTCGCCATAGCAACCTAATGTCTTATTTGCATGTTGTCATAGCGACCTGATGTCTTATTAGCACTTTCAGCCTTTTGCCCTGCTTTGAATGCGTTATCATGCTTTTTTTTTTTTTTAATATTGTTTTTTTATTGAACAATTTTCATTTTTACAACAACAGGTATGAATAAGAGAAAAATAAATAATTGAATATAATGATAATGGGTTAAAAAAAGTAGAAAAAAAAAATAAATGAATAAAAAGGGATATCCCGTTATCATGCTTTTTATATTGAAAAATTGTTTAATATACATGTTAGTCTGTCACATTAATGGTTATCGATTTGGCCATAGTAATTTAGTCGTCGATCTGCATTTATGTGGATGCAAAACATTACATTGCGGGTATGGTAGTACATGACATAACATCTATGCCCACTTGTCAATGGCTGCATAACATGTGAACCATCTTTATGCTGGTGTAAGTTTATTGCAGTCAAATGATAACTTGAATTTAGCATATCTATGATGACTCAAAATACAAGCATACGCGCTTGTGGCATACTGCTTTAACTGTGTATACTTTAAATTTACGTGATATTATGATCTGTACATTATAGAATTGTCATATTAATAGCATGATTGCCTTTATTCACAGGTGGATACATATTGGTCAAATAACTATCAGTTGGACAATCTATATTTTTTTGATTAGTACCTCTGTGTGATTGTGTGTACGAGTATAAGCGTAGTTTACGTGGCTGAAGAAGCAAGTGATTGCTTACAGTTCTATATAAGTACAGGTATACCTCACTTTACAGCGCTTCACTTTACAGCGCTTCGCTAATACAGCGCTTTGTGGAGCTGAAGTTCAACCTCCAAGGATTTTGAAACTGTGCTGTAATCTTTGTGAGATTGCGAGAAAAGTGACTGGCACCATTACAGTCCAAACTGTGTCTCAGTATTATAGTCTGGTAAATTGTACTACAGTAATTGTCCCTATTTTACAGCTACAGTATTTATTGAATTCTAATTGAATACTGTGTTTAGTGTTAAACTAAACCTAGCACTATTGCACCCCTAATATATGTTAGTTCAAACATGTTTTCAAGTTTTTAAATACACAGGCAAGTGAAAAGAAAGTTAAAACTGCCTTGTTTCACTTTAAGGCGGTTTTCACTTTACAGCGAGGCTCCGGTCCCTAACCCGCTGTATGAGCAGGGTATACCTGTACTGCGTAGAATATGGATTTTTGAAATGTATAGAAACGTACTGTTTAGGATTAAAAGCTCCATTTACAAAAAGGAAGATTGCTGCAAATAAAATGCAGAAAGTATCCAAAAGGGAGTTTTTGATACACTGCAGTTGTGAATATGTTTTTTAATACTAAATATTAACTGGTTGTTAAAAGTGACAATTGTTGCTACTTACATGTTAAAAATATAGGATAAGTGCTTTGAAGATTATAGTGAACAAAAAAACACATAATGGAGTTAACTTTGACAAATAGTCTATGTAGAATATATCTACTCTCTTATTGTAAGAAAATAAACAATACGAAGGGAAGAAAGTGTTGTTCAAACTATTACATAATACTAATCAAGTGTAATAAATTATAAATCATAAATAATTATAGAGTGAAAAAATAAAAAATTATAATACTGATATGTGACAAGTGAAATACTGTGAGTCTTAAGAAAGTGATGTGTTTGTAAAAGATAATTAACCCTTTAAGGACACAGCTCTCAGTTTCCTCAATTGTTTTATGACGAAAAAATTCCGTCATATGTCCTTAAGAGATTAATGTACTCTAGGTAATGGGGGTGATATTACACATAAACTGTAAAAATTGTTATCGTTCATTCCATAAGGCTTAATACAATTGAGTAAATTAATCCATCTACATTCCATTCATAAAAAAGTTTTCTCTATGTCACCGCCTCTTACTCCTAGGCTGGCTTGTTGGACTACCACTAATTGTAGACCAGTATCACTGCCATCATGCCTATGTAAAAAATGACTAGCTACACTGGCAATTGTTTTTCACTTTTCTGATTCTTTTTTTGCATTACGGATATTTCTGCAATGTTCAAGTATACGTGTTCTGACCTGCCTGGTCTTCATGCCGACATAGAATAAATTACATGGGCATTTTAAAGCATATATTACACCTGTGGTTGCGCAAGAAAACTAAGTGTGTATATTGTGGATCTGGCCGTACTTATCTCTGATTGATTGCAATCTCCAGACTTTAGTACATGCATACTGCATAGTTTGTCTATGGAGATTTGATGGCTATGTACTGGATTTTGTGAACCCGTTATCAATAAGTGTAGCTGAAATACCTGTGCTCAATAATTAATAGGGATGTACACATATTTTTGGCCCTAACGTGTATATTGTGGTAGGTCTTTTGGAGGCTGTAATATTAGCAGCCAGCAGTTCATTTTCTATTGGACGCATCAAAGAATACTTTAGATATGTTCTCTCGTATAATCTTCATGACATACATTTTTTTTCTGTGGGTTCTTCAGTTTTACAATTTTTAATTTAGTTAATTTACTTGGGTGATCAAAAAGAGCTGCATCTATATTCTTTAATATTTATTGGTAAAATGTGTCAGTGCTGCACATTTTAATTTTATAGTTTTTCTATTATTACAGGATAAGTGATTACAGTAGATATATACTTTTATATATATCTATATTATATATAGTATTTGTTTATAAATATTTTACATTGTTTTATAACTGCAGAGAAATGCAACCTATTTGTAAATTTACTCACTCTTTCTTTTTAAGATACTCTAAATTTGAATTTTCTAAGAAAAATTTGGAATTATGAGACATGACACACAAAACTGTGATTAGTGGTTGCTCTCAAGTGATCCTTAGTACCAGAATGTTTACAAAATAAAAACAATATTGTGAGGATGCTTTCATTACTATGGCAATCATTTAATAAAGTATTCTTATGTCTATGAAGATCAAAAGAGGGACTTATATCCCAAACCCAGGATTATGTCTCATATTCTTATATCAGACAGTGTCCACTGCCTATCTCTTTATAGTCCACTAGGTGTTTGACCTTAAACTTTAAGAAGATATGCAAAGTATGTTAGGTAGATTATTTTTTTTATATTGATCATCTACCAATGAGCGGGATCTCATGTAATCCTATATGGTTTATGGGGCATATAGGGGCCATTACTATGGTTCATATGCAGCAGTTAATGGTCATGTGAGTTCTCATTAAAAATAAGGAAATCTGCAGTATTTAGTGAGGTATTACACCCCTTGTTTAAAAAGGGCAGATTGGAGAGAGGAGATCCACAATATGCCTTCTTCACTTATAAACCAGTCTGTAATGTCTAGTGTTGCAGGCAGTCACTGTTTTCCTTGATTCTAAGACATATCACTCCTCAGGCGATGTGGTGTCAAAAGGGGTGTTTCATAATCTGTGACTTGTGAGTAGAGCAATAAGGAGTTTTTTAAAACTTATTGTGTGTGAAGTCATGCTTTTTGGAGTTACATCGTAAGAGTTTACAACCAGCTTAATGTGTATTCATCTATACATAAACTTTAATGAGTAAAGTCAACAGAGGAGTCAAGGCACACTAATAAAGTGTACTATAGAACGTACACTATACATAATAACACTCTTTTACAATGTCTAGGGGTAAAAGTTGATATGGCAACATACTGTAAATGTTATCCTTAAAGTGAATGTCAAGTTTGATGAATCAATGTCCGGTTTTTAAAAACCCTATTAAAAACAGGGGCACTGTCATTCATCAAACTTTACATTTCACTCGTTTTGTTAAAATACTTACTTTTTAATCTTGAAAGCCGCTCCAGCGCTTCCCCACCCGTCGCAAGCCTCTTCATATATCAAAAATGACAAATCCGGCTTCCTCCAATTACGGCGTTGATTCGAGGATGCCGTATTCGTCATAGCTGACGTTTGAAGTGATGAGTCACAGGAGGGGGAATCACTGGAGCGGCTTTCAAGATTAAAAGGTAAGTATTTTAACAAAACGAGTGAAATGTTTTTACTGATGCAAGCCTGTATGGACGTCACGCATAATGATCCTGACATGGTGATTATTATGCTTGCACATAGCGCACTATCCCTTCCTCTCTACCAACAGCAAATAAATTAAACTGACAACAGTTGTTAATATATTCCTAAACATCATAAATGTAATAGATTATGTCTCATATAATCAGTTTAAATCTAAACTATGTTATAAAGAATATTTTTGGTATGATTTGGCAGCCCTTGGTATAAATAGTGGAAATATGATTAATTATGTGTTCTTCTAACTGATATTTAATTTAAACAAAAAAGTAGCAACATTTTTAATGGTCTTTAGAAAAACACAATTTAGCACATTTCATATTCGAGTTAAACGTGTTATCACATAATTAAATTAAAGGGACAGTAAAGTCAAGATTAAACTTTCATGATTTTTACTCTTTAATAAAAGATACTAAGAGAACAAAGCAAATTTGATAACAGAAGTAAACTAAGTTGTTAAAAATTGCATGTTGTATCCGAATCATGAAAGTTTAATTTTGACTTTACTGTTTCTTTAAAAAGAAAATCCAATACCATCTATATTGGGTTTATGGTATATTTGCATTAATAGAGCAACAAGATTTCATCATTTTTTACATTTTGTGTTTTATACCAGCAGATTAAAACTTCCTCCTACATAATTAAAAAAATAAATAAATGAAATTATCTAAAGGCAAAAGAATACATTTTCATTTGAGATAATTAATTGAAAAAAAAAATATTTCTATAAATTTTATGAAGCAATATATATTAATTTTGTCCGATTCACTTGAAATGCTAAATGTGAAGCTTCACATTTTTTTATTGGTCATATGTACATAGCATAATTAAAAGAATCAGACATGACCTTTCATGAACCGATCTCTTGCAAAAGAAGTAGTATTCATCTATTGCTTTTGCAAAAAAAGGGAAAGGTCAAAATGCCTTCAATATTTTAATATTTCGTGTGATTTTTGGACTATCAAAACTCTTCAGCAGCCAAGACTAACAAGAGTGATGGGCTGAAAGATGATCAGTGTTACAGGCATCAGTACACAGATGGTTCTGATTTGCTATGTTTTGTTGCTGCTGCAACTGAAGACATAAAAATCTTTCTAGTCATAAATTAGCTCTTTGGAAGCAAAACCTTGGCACTGGAGCTTTACAACCTTCAATTAGTAGGGGGAAAAGTATTTGAATGACTGTAGTATTGACATCTGTAGGCTTGCATAGTAATCATTCCTAATAGAAATGAATATCTGTTTGAGGAGGTTTTGTATGGCTAATTAACTACCATTGAGAATATGTAATTTTTGCATGATCTCCTATTGTCACCTTTCTCTTATGATACAATTACTTTTTTATTGTACCAAAAGGCACACAATCCAGTAGTCAGTTCTATAAAATATGCAGTGCAACAAAGAATCTGCTGCTTAATTTCAGTGTTGAGAATTTGTTTGGGGAGTTTTTGTTTTTAAATTACTTTGTAGATTCTAAGTGTATTTATTCTATTCATCTATCCTCACCTTGTTTATTTTTTTTTTTACCCAGGATTTGCAAACTAAGTTTAGAATAAATATATTGTACAGTATATTTCTTTGTTGAATGAATTTAAAACCAGGGCCTTTATTTCATTAGAATTTGCCATGCTAGAACATCATGTTCAAATTGTGTGTTTTAGCTAAATTCATTCATAAAGGTGGTGAGAGTCCACAAGTCATTACTCCTGAAAAATACCTCTCTTGACCACTAGGAGGAGGCAAACATTCCCAAAACTCCAAGAGCCCTTAAAACCCCTCCCACCTTACTGGAAACTAGTTTTATTTTTGCCTCCGCAAGAGGAAGGTGAAGAATGAAGGTGTTCCAGATGTTATTCAAAGAGAGGGGTCCTCAGACCAATTTGAGGCCTAGTTTCCCCTCAGAGACCTACTGTTTACCAGAGGGAAGCTTTTGAAGTATGGGGTAGTGGCACAATTACACCCAATGAGAGTTCTCACAGGACTGCACAGGTTTTGTGGGAACCAGTCTCTAGCCTCCTCCTGTACTCCATGTACATATATCCTCTGTTCTTGCGCATACAGCACTGGATTGGCTGTCTACTGGAAGCAGCTCCAGTTCCAAATGCTATCTCAGAATTAATATCTAAAGAGTGGTCTAATCCAGGCATCCCATTTAATCCTGCTTTAAAATTTTAAGAAGATGTTTCCTATGCCTTCTAATATAGAGCTTTTGTAAACTAGCAATAAAGTGTAAGGGACTATTTCTCCTCTGGTTAGACTGACTACTATTCCTCTCGAGGATAGTACTTCTTTTAAAGACCCTATGGATACAAAGTTCGTATTTTTCCATAGAGAGGCTTTTTAACAAGCAGGGTTTCTTGTTAGACCAACAATTAGTATTGCTTTTGTTGCCACAGCCTCTACTCTTTGGTGTAAAGTTTTCTTTGAGCAGTTTTCAGAAGAGTCTGCGGGTGAAGAGTTTTTCAATCAATTAAAACTCCTTAAGACAGCTAATGCTTTGATTTTTGATGCTGTTGTTGACATTATTAAAATCAATGCTAAGAATATGGTATTAGCCGTTCTGACCAGGAGAGCCTTATGGTTGAAATCATGGTCAGCTGATATGGTCTCTGAGTCTAGGCCTTTGTCCCCTCTTTTTCAGGGAAATGTTTTTGTTTGGGTCTGGTTTAGATGCTTTTTTTTCTACTGTGACTGGACGTAAAGGAGCTGTTTTTCCTCAGGATAAAAGTTCTAAGGGTAAAGCCAGGGCTTCTAATAATTTCTTGTCTTTCATCAATCTTGGACCCAAAAGTCATCCTAATTCTCTAAAAAAAATAATAAAAGGTTCTTCCAGATTTTGTTGGAAACCAAATCCTAATTGGAACAAGTCTAAGCAGTCCAAGGAACCTGTCAGCATAAAGGTGTGGCCCCCGATTCAGATTGTCTAATAGGGGGCAGATCATGCATTTCTCAGGGGGCTTAGTTTCAGCCTGTTCAGAATCCTTGGGTCCCAGGGATACAGAATTAAAGGCAAGAGCCTTCTTTCAATCAGTCATTGATCTGGAGTCTATAGGAGTAATAGTTCAAGTTCTGAGGTCAGAACAAGGTCAGGGGTTTTATTCTAACTGCTTTATTGTTTCTAAAAAGGAGGGAACATACAGTCCTATTCTGCATTTAAAGTCTTTAAACAAGTTTCTCAGGGTTCCTTCATTCAAGATGGAAACTATTCAGAGTATTCTTCCTCTTATTCAGCAAGGGCAGATTATGTCCACAAAAGATTTTAAGGATGCTTAACTTCCTATCCCTATTCACAGAGATCTTTATTGTTTTCTAAGATTTGCATTCCTGGACAAGCACTAAGTTTGTTGCTCTTCTGTTTGGTATAGCTACCGTTCCCTTCATTTTTACAAAAGTCCTGAAGATTCTCTTATCGGTTATTAGAGCTCAGGGTGTTTCAGTGGTTTCTTAACTGGACAATATCTTGGTACAGGTTCTATCTTTTAGCTGTATCTCATACCAACCAACTCTTGTTGTTTCTTTATAAGCTTGTTTTTGCAAAATCAATTTTCCAAAGAATTCTCTTACTCCTTAGTCCAGGGTTATGTTCCTAAGTGTTATAATAGATTGTCTTTATGATACTTTCCTTGACATATCAGAGAAGGCTGAAACTTCTCACATCTTGTCTAAATCTTCAGTCAGTTCCTTTTCCTTCTGTAGCTGTTTGCGTGGAAGTATTAAGTCTAATTATAGCAGCTATTCCATTTGCTCTGTTTCACATTGGACTTGTTCAGCTTTGTATCCTTCATCACTGGTGCAGGGATAACTATCAGTTGTCTCAGAAGATTCTTCTGGATTTCAGAACAAGGAAGTCCCTGTCTTGGTGGATAAATCATCAGTCCATTATTCAAGGGGCATCTTTTGTCTGTCTAAATTGGACTGTGTTCATGACAGATGCAAGTCTTTTGGGTTGGGAGGCAGTCTGGGGGTTCCAAAAGGCAGAGGGAGTTTGGTCTCCTTGGTAGGTGAGGTTACCAATAAATGTTCTAGAACTCCATGCAATTTTCAGGGCTCTTCAGAACTGGCCTCTTCTGAAAAGAGAGAGTTATCTGTGTTTCCAGTCAGACAAGGTCAAAGCAGTGGCTTAGATCAGTCATCGGGGGGAACTTACATTTCCCTGGTGATGATGGAAGTGTCTTTACTTCTGACTTGGGTAGAGATCGATTTTTTTGTTCAATCCCTGTAAATCATACTCTAGGGGTGAACATATAGGAAGCAAATGTTATCAGCCGCCGATCCCTTCATTCAAGGGAATGGTCTCTTCATCTGGAAGTTTTCTGTCAGATTGTTGATCTGTGGTGACTTCCAGAAATAGATCTGATGGCTTCTCGATTAAACAACAATCTTCCCAGATACTTTGCGAGGTTCAGGGATTCTCAGGCCGAGTGTGGATGCTCTAGTAGCTCCTTGGCAGTCTCACCTGGCTTACATTTTTTCTTCTCTTGTTCTGTTACAGAGAGTGATTGCGAAAGATCACAGAATTTGACAGATATTAAATAAAATTTTGCATCAGCAAGGCCACTCTCAGAGGGAAATCAGCAAACAAACTGGATACTCAAGATGTGGTATTCAAGCTGTTATAAATAAATTTGAATAATCAGGAGAGGTCAAGGACAAAAAAAGGACTGGAAGGCCAAGAAAACTTTCAAAATCTGATACAAAGTTTCTCAGTCTTTCTTCTTTGAGAGACTGTAAGAAGTCCAGCAAGGATCTAGCTCAGCATCTGGCAGCTTCTTCGGGATGTCAAGTTGACTCTTCTACATTCAGAAGACACTTGATAGCAGAGCTAGCAGAGATTCCAGTAACCCCCCGGGTATGGCAGTATGAATAAGATTGCCTTCTTTAATTCCGCAGCTTCTCACATGAATTCCACTCCTGAGCTTATCAGGGACTGCAGTGCTCAGAGACCCCCGGCACCTACTGTTCCCCTGGGGTTAACTCAGACGGATAACCCATACAACTGTTAAACCCGTCATAGAGGACAGTTGCTGGTCTACAATATTTGTAAGACAAGTGTTAAAACGTATACCCCTGCTACCTTAGACAAAAAAAGCCTTGCTACTGAGCCGACACGGTATACTAACAATGCTCAATCTCACTTCAGTGCAGTTCAGATAAGTAAGAACCTTGGCTCCCCAGACCGGAAACCCACTTGCTCTAGCCAAAATGTCTCTGATGAAGCAATCACTTTCAGGGAGGTTTCCTGAATTTATAGATTGTGACAGTGGGTTCACAGAACTGCCATACTACTGTGATAGCATAATCTTTAATTTAAATACTGTGGATGACATTTGTTAAACCTTTACAAGATAGAGAACTGCCTACATGTTTTAGACTATAGTCTTTATACTTGTTGACGTTCTCTACTGACTCTTAAAGTTTATTACAATTAGTAGCACATACTGTGGACTAATGATGATTACACTGCTTGATTTATAATACTGGCTCTTCTTTAGACAATGAAATATCTATAGTAAAACAGACGATCATCTAGGTTTAAAACATTATATACAAGCCAAACTAATAATGTTAGATAGAAAACAATTGTACCCTTTAGAAAATCTGTATACAGTATTTCATTTATTGTCAGTTTCACGTGTCAATGTTTGGCTGCTCTACAAATACCTTAATACAAGATCACCACTTAAAGAAAATTTAGTATATACTCATCAATTCTTCTCTTATAAGCAAAGTTATAATATGTCTAACCAAAATGACTAGTTGTGGAGTTCTAATCATATATCTTGCCATAGTGCAGATCACACTTTTATTGATTGCTATCTATCCATATGTTAATTGGGGTCCAAAAGTGTCCCCTAGATATGCCCTTACTCCCCTATACCTCTGGTTTCAACCCTCTTTCATTGGTCCAAGAGTGACCCTCACAACCATGGGAAGACAATTCTTGTTCTGAGTTTCTTGTTTCCAGTTTTTATAGTTGGTTTCTGAGCAATTTGTGAGGTAGGAGCATTTCTCTAAAGTCTTACTGTTTTTTAACTTCCATGAAACCTCCATCTAATATTAATAACTGTAACATTTAGGGATATTGCCATTTTAATTTTAGCTATTGACACCTATCAAATATGTTGTTTACAAATGTACTTTACTTGTATACCTTGAAGAACTTTGCTTTTGTTATACATGCATGTTATTTTCCTACAAAAATTACAATGTTTCAAAGTTCTTAACAAAAAACAAAATAACCTAAACTCATATATTAACCTCTTATTTTACATTTTTTATAAAACTATCTTATCTCACACGTTAATTTCCAAAATTATAGCAGCTCAAGTGAACCATTTAACAAGATCAAATAAGTTATCAGATTTTAAAAGGCGCCCTCAAACATTTCTTTTACTTCCAAGGTTTCTCAAGATCTTATAAAAGGAAAGGCTACAGTGGCTGTACGTCATAATTTTAGAGCATTAAGAATAGTGGTTCCTTGTTCTTTAGGGACAGAATCCCTATTTATCTACTACCCCACCAAAGAACCAATGGTTACCTCTCCCAAGTTCACACCATTACAGTCCCCCAGGAACAACAAAGCTGCAATCAAAAATGTGTCAGTGGAAAACTAAGTTGGGTCTAAAAAAATGTAAAGGGACGTGAAAATCAAAATGAAACTTTCCTGGTTCAGATAGAGAATATACTTTTAAGAGATTTTTTAGTTTAATTCTTTAAAATGTATTTTGTTCTATTGCTATCTTTTGTTGAAAATCATACCAAGGTAGGCGTAGGAGCCCTACTTAGAGCTAGCCTGTGATTAGAGGCTACACATGCATGTCTCATAATTGGCAGATGTGTTCAGCAAGGTCACAGCATTGCATTGCTGCTCTGGAGATGACTATACAGTGCACTAACACATAAGACATACGTTTATTTCTTTCATGTAATTAGCAAGAGTCCATGAGCTAGTGACGTATGGGATATACATTCCTGCCAGGAGGGGCAAAGTTTCCCAAACCTCAAAATGCCTATAAATACACCCCTCACCACACCCACATATCAGTTTTTACAAACTTTGCCTCCTATGGAGGTGGTGAAGTAAGTTTGTGCTAGATTCTAATTTGATATGCGCTCCGCAGCAGGTTGGAGCCCGGTTTTCCTCTCAGCGTGCAGTGAATGTCAGAGGGATGTGAGGAGAGTATTGCCTGTTTGAATTCAATGATCTCCTTCTACGGGGTCTATTTCATAGGTTCTCTGTTATCGGTCGTAGAGATTCATCTCTTACCTCCCTTTTCAGATCGACGATATACTCTTATATATATACCATTACCTCTGCTGATTTTCGTTTCAGTACTGGTTTGGCTTTCTACATACATGTAGATGAGAGTCCTGGGGTAAGTAAGTCTTATTTCTTCTGTTAAGTGTGATCAGTCCACGGGTCATCATTACTTCTGGGATATTACTCCTCCCCAACAGGAAGTGCAAGAGGATTCACCCAGCAGAGTTGCATATAGCCCCTCCCCTCTACGTCACCCCCAGTCATTCTCTTGCACCCAACGACTAGATAGGATGTGTGAGAGGACTATGGTGATTTTATTTAGTTTATTTCTTCAATCAAAAGTTTGTTATTTTTTAATAGCACCGGAGTGTGTTATTCCTTCTCTGGTAGAGTTTGAAGAAGAATCTACCAGAGTTTTTACTATGATTTTAGCCGGAGTTGTTAAGATCATATTGCTGTTTCTCGGCCATCTGAGGAGAGGTAAACTTCAGATCAGGGGACAGCGGGCAGTTTATTCTGCAAAGAGGTATGTAGCAGTTTTTATTTTCTGACAATGGAATTGATGAGAAATTCCTGCCATACCGACATAATATCATGTATGTATATTTTACATTTGAGTATTCTGGGGAATGGTACTTCACTGGAATTACACTATGTATATAAGACTTTAGCCTAATTGCAAAGCAAAAGGCTTTTTAATAACTCTTATTTTATGTTAAACGTTTTTGCTGGAATGTAAAATCGTTTTCATTTTCTGAGGTACTGGGTGAATAAAATGTTTGGGCACTATTTTTCCACTTGGCAGTTGCTGGATCTAATTATGACAATTTACTGATCTCTCTCACTGTTGTGTGTGAGGGGGTGGGACCTTTTTTTTTGGCGCTTTTGCTACGCATCAAAAATTTCAGTCAGAAGCTCATTGTTTTTTCCTGCATGTTCCGGTTTATCTCTACAGAACTCAGGGATCTTCAAAGCTTGTTTGAGGGAAGTAATCTAACAGAGGTGTGAGATTGTAGTTGACTGTGATAAAAAACGTTTATTCTTTAACTTTTTTATGCCTCAGGGTTAGTTATTCTTTGCTAATGGGAACAAGCCTTTGCTAAATTGCGTTTTGTTTTACAAAGTTTATTGATTTCAACTGTTATATATCTTCAGTGCTTCTTAAGCACAGTTCGTTTTTTTCATTGTATTTTACTTGAATAATATTTCCAAGTTGCAAGTTTATTTGCTAGTTTGTTAAACATGTCTGATTCAGAGGATGAGACCTGTACTATTTGTACTAACTGACGTTTTTCCTATACCTAAGAGACTAACTGAAATTATTACTAAGGAGTGGGATAGACCCGGTGTGCCGTTCTCACCCCCTCCGATATTTAGAAAGATGTTTCCAATAGACACCACCACACGGGACTTATGGCAAACGGTCCCTAAGGTGGAGGGAGCAGTTTCTACTTTAGCTAAGCGTACCACTATCCCGGTAGAGGATAGCTGTGCATTTTCAGATCCAATCGATAAAAAGTTAGAGGGTTACCTTAAGAAAATGTTTGTTCAACAAGGTTTTATATTGCAACCCCTTGCATGCATTGCGCCGATCACGGCTGCAGCGGCATTCTGGATTGAGTCTCTAGAAGAGAACCTTAGTTCAGTTACGCTGGACGACATTTCAGACAGGCTTAGAATACTTAAGCTATCTAATTCATTCATTTCGAAAGCCGTAGTACATTTAACTAAACTTACGGCTAAGAATTCCGGATTCGCCATTCAGGCGCGCAGAGCACTGTGGCTAAAATCCTGGTCAGCTGATGTAACTTCTAAGTCCAAATTACTTAATATACCTTTCAAGGGACAGACCTTATTTGGGCCCGGTTTGAAAGAAATTATCGCTGACATTACAGGAGGTAAGGGCCACGCCCTGCCTCAAGACAAAGCCAAACCTAAGGCTAGACAGTCTAATTTTCGTTCCTTTCGGAATTTCAAAGCAGGAGCAGCATCAACTTCCACTACTCCAAAACAAGAAGGATCTGGTGCTCGCTACAGACAAGGCTGGAGACCTAACCAGTCCTGGAACAGGGGCAAGCAGGCCAGGAAACCTGCTGCTGCCACTAAAACAGCATGAATTGAGGGCCCCCGATCCGGGATCGGATCTAGTGGGGGGCAGACTTTCTCTCTTCGCCCAGGCTTGGGCAAGAGATGTCCAGGATCCCTGGGCGCTAGAGATAATATCTCAGGGATACCTTCTGGACTTCAAACACTCTCCTCCAAGAGAGAGATTTCATCTGTCAAGATTGTCAACAAACCAAACAAAGAAAGAAGCGTTTCTACGCTGCATACAAGAACTATTGTTAATGGGAGTAATCCATCCAGTTCCACGGTCGGAACAGGGACAAGGGTTTTACTCAAATCTGTTTGTGGTTCCCAAAAAAGAGGGAACTTTCAGACCAATCCTGGATTTAAAGATCCTAAACAAATTCCTAAGAGTTCCATCATTCAAAATGGAGACTATTCGGACAATTTTACCCATGATCCAAGAAGGTCAGTACATGACCACAGTGGACTTAAAGGACGCTTACCTTCACATACCGATTCACAAAGATCATTACCGGTATCTAAGGTTTGCCTTTCTAGACAGGCATTACCAGTTTGTAGCTCTTCCATTCGGATTGGCTACAGCTCCAAGAATCTTCACAAAGGTTCTAGGTGCTCTTCTGGCGGTACTAAGACCGCGGGGAATTTCGGTAGCTCCGTACCTAGACGACATTCTGATACAAGCTTCAAGCTTTCAAACTGCCAAGTCTCATACAGAGTTAGTACTGGCTTTTCTAAGGTCACATGGATGGAAGGTGAATGAAAAGAAAAGTTCACTCGTTCCACTCACAAGAGTTCCCTTCCTGGGGACTCTTATAGATTCTGTAGAAATGAAGATTTACCTGACAGAGGACAGGTTAACAAGACTTCAAAGTGCTTGCCGCACCCTTCATTCCATTCAACACCCGTCGGTGGCTCAATGCATGGAGGTAATCGGCTTAATGGTAGCGGCAATGGACATAGTGCCATTTGCTCGCTTACACCTCAGACCACTGCAATTATGCATGCTAAGTCAGTGGAATGGGGATTACTCAGACTTGTCCCCTTCTCTGAATCTGGATCAAGAGACCAGAAATTCTCTTCTATGGTGGCTTTCTCGGCCACATCTGTCCAGGGGGATGCCATTCAGCAGACCAGACTGGACAATTGTAACAACAGACGCCAGCCTTCTAGGTTGGGGTGCCGTCTGGAATTCTCTGAAGGCTCAGTGACAATGGAGTCAGGAGGAGAGTCTCCTGCCAATAAACATTCTGGAATTGAGAGCAGTTCTCAATGCCCTCCTGGCTTGGTCCCAGTTGACAACTCGGGGGTTCATCAGGTTTCAGTCGGACAACATCACGACTGTAGCTTACATCAACCATCAGGGAGGGACAATAAGCTCCCTAGCAATGATGGAAGTATCAAAGATAATTCGCTGGGCAGAGTCTCACTCTTGCCACCTGTCAGCAATCCACATCCCGGGAGTGGAGAACTGGGAGGCGTTGGGGCAAACCAGAGATAGATCTCATGGCGTCTCGACAGAACGCCAAGCCTCCTCGTTACGGGTCCAGATCCAGGGATCCAGGAGCAGTCCTAATAGATGCCCTGACAGCACCTTGGGACTTCAGGATGGCTTATGTGTTTCCACCCTTCCAGGAGAGAGCATCAGTGATTCTGATAGCACCTGCATGGCCACGCAGGACTTGGTATGCAGACCTGGTGGACATGTCATCCTGTCCACCTTGGTCTCTACCTCTGAAACAGGACCTCCTGATACAGGGTCCTTTCAAACATCAAAATCTAACTTCTCTGAAGCTGACTGCTTGGAAATTGAACGTTTGATTTTATCAAGACGTGGGTTTTCTGAGTCAGTTATTGACACCTTAATACAGGCTAGGAAGCCTGTTACCAGAAAGATTTACCATAAGATATGGCGTAAATACCTATATTGGTGTGAATCCAAAGGTTACTCTTGGAGTAAGGTTAGGATTCCTAGGATATTGTCTTTTCTACAAGAAGGTTTAGAAAAGGGTTTATCTGCTAGTTCATTAAAGGGACAGATCTCAGCTCTGTCTATTCTGTTACACAAACGTCTGTCAGAAGTGCCAGACGTTCAGGCTTTTTGTCAGGCTTTAGCGAGGATTAAGCCTGTGTTTAAGACTGTTGCTCCGCCATGGAGTTTAAACCTTGTTCTTAACATTTTACAGGGCGTTCCGTTTGAACCCCTCCATTCCATTGATATAAAGTTGTTATCTTGGAAAGTTCTATTTTTAATGGCTATTTCCTCGGCTCGAAGAGTCTCTGAGTTATCAGCCTTACATTGTGATTCTCCTTATTTGATTTTTCATTCGGATAAGGTAGTTCTGCGTACTAAACATGGGTTCTTACCTAAGGTAGTCACTAACAGGAATATTAATCAAGAGATTGTTGTTCCTTCTTTGTGTCCAAATCCTTCTTCGAAGAAGGAACGTTTACTACACAATCTGGACGTAGTTCGTGCCCTAAAATTTTACCTACAGGCAACTAAGGAATTTCGACAAATGTCTTCTCTGTTTGTCGTGTACTCTGGTCAGAGGAGAGGTCAAAAGGCTTCGGCAACCTCTCTTTCCTTTTGGCTTCGTAGTATAATACGTTTAGCTTATGAGACTGCTGGACAGCAGCCTCCTGAAGGAATTACAGCTCATTCTACTAGAGCTGTGGCTTCCACTTGGGCCTTCAAGAATGAGGCCTCTGTTGAACAGATTTGCAAGGCTGCAACTTGGTCTTCGCTTCATACTTTTTCCAAATTTTACAAATTTGACACATTTGCTTCCTCGGAGGCTATTTTTGGGAGAAAGGTTCTTCAGGCAGTGGTTCCTTCTGTATAAAAGAGCCTGCCTATCCCTCCCGTCATCCGTGTACTTTTGCTTTGGTATTGGTATCCCAGAAGTAATGATGACCCGTGGACTGATCACACTTAACAGAAGAAAACATAATTTATGCTTACCTGATAAATTCCTTTCTTCTGTAGTGTGATCAGTCCACGGCCCGCCCTGTTTTTGAGGCAGGTAATTATTTTTTAAATTATACTCCAGTCACCACTTCACCCTTGGTTTCTCCTTTCTCGTTGGTCCTTGGTCGAATGACTGGGGGTGACGTAGAGGGGAGGGGCTATATGCAACTCTGCTGGGTGAATCCTCTTGCACTTCCTGTTGGGGAGGAGTAATATCCCAGAAGTAATGATGACCCGTGGACTGATCACACTACAGAAGAAAGGAATTTATCAGGTAAGCATAAATTATGTTTTTCTGTGACACTCTAAGCTATGGTTGGGCACTTTTTTAATAAAGTTCTAAATATATGTATTCAAACATTTATTTGCCTTGACTCAGGATGTTCAACATTCCTTATTTTCAGACAGTCAGTTTCATATTTGGGATAATGCATTTAAATCAATCATTTTTCTTACCTTAAATTTGACTTTTTCCCTGTGGGCTGTTAGGCTCGCGGGGGCTGAAAATGCTTCATTTTATTGCGTCATTCTTGGCGCAGACATTTTTGGCGCAAAAAATCTTTTCTGTTTCCGGCGTCATACGTGTCGCCGGAAGTTGCGTCATTTTTTGACGTTCTTTTGCGCCAAAGATGTCGGCGTTCCGGATGTGGCGTCATTTTTGGCGCCAAATAATGTGGGCGTCTTATTTGGCGCTAAAAAAATATGGGCGTCGCTTTTGTCTCCACATTATTTAAGTCTCATTTTTTTATTGCTTCTGGTTGCTAGAAGCTTGTTCTTTGGCATTTTTTCCCATTCCTGAAACTGTCATTTAAGGAATTTGATCAATTTTGCTTTATATGTTGTTTTTTCTCTTACATATTGCAAGATGTCTCACGTTGCATCTGAGTCAGAAGATACTTCAGGAAAATCGCTGTCTGGTGCTGGAACTACCAAAGCTAAGTGTATCTGCTGTAAACTTTTGGTAGCTGTTCCTCCAGCTGTTGTTTGTATTAATTGTCATGACAAACTTGTTAATGCAGATAATATTTCCTTTAGTAAAGTACCATTACCTTTTGCAGTTCCATCAACATCTAATGTTCAGAGTGTTCCTGATAACATAAGAGATTTTGTTTCTGAATCCATCAAGAAGGCTATGTCTGTTATTCCTCCTTCTAGTAAACATAAAAAATCTTTTAAAACTTCTCTTTATACAGATGAATTTTTAAATGAACATCATCATTCTGATTCTAATGACTCTTCTGGTTCAGAGGATTCTGTCTCAGAGGTTGATGCTGATAAATCTTCATATTTATTTAAAATGGAATTTATTCGTTCTTTACTTAAAGAAGTACTAATTGCTTTAGAAATTGAGGATTCTGGTCCTCTTGATACTAAATCTAAACGTTTAGATAAGGTCTTTAAATCTCCTGTGGTTATTCCAGAAGTTTTTCCTGTTCCTGGTGCTATTTCTGAAGTAATTTCCAGAGAATGGAATAATTTGGGTAATTCATTTACTCCTTCTAAACGTTTTAAGCAATTATATCCTGTGCCGTCCGACAGATTAGAATTTTGGGACAAAATCCCTAAAGTTGATGGGGCTATTTCTACCCTTTCTAAACGTACTACTATTCCTACGGCAGATGGTACTTCGTTTAAGGATCCTTTAGATAGGAAAATTGAATCCTTTCTAAGAAAAGCTTATCTGTGTTCAGGTAATCTTCTTAGACCTGCTATATCATTGGCTGATGTTGCTGCAGCTTCAACTTTTTGGTTGGAAACTTTAGCGCAACAAGTAACAGATCATGATTCTCATAATATTATTATTCTTCTTCAACATGCTAATAATTTTATCTGTGATGCCATTTTTGATATTATCAGAGTTGATGTCAGGTTTATGTCTCTAGCTATTTTAGCTAGAAGAGCTTTATGGCTTAAAACTTGGAATGCTGATATGTCTTCTAAATCGACTCTACTTTCCCTTTCTTTCCAGGGTAATAAATTATTTGGTTCTCAGTTGGATTCTATTATCTCAACTGTTACTGGTGGGAAAGGAACTTTTTTACCACAGGATAAAAAATCTAAGGGTAAAAACAGGGCTAATAATCGTTTTCGTTCCTTTCGTTTCAACAAAGAACAAAAGCCTGATCCTTCATCCTCAGGAGCAGTTTCAGTTTGGAAACCATCTCCAGTCTGGAATAAATCCAAGCCTTCTAGAAAAGCAAAGCCAGCTTCTAAGTCCACATGAAGGTGCGGCCCTCATTCCAGCTCAGCTGGTAGGGGGCAGGTTACGTTTTTTTCAAAGAAATTTGGATCAATTCTGTTCACAATCTTTGGATTCAGATCATTGTTTCAGAAGGGTACAGAATTGGTTTCAAGATAAGACCTCCTGCAAAGAGATTTTTTCTTTCCCGTGTCCCAGTAAATCCAGTGAAAGCTCAAGCATTTCTGAAATGTGTTTCAGATCTAGAGTTGGCTGGAGTAATTATGCCAGTTCCAGTTCTGGAACAGGGACTGGGGTTTTATTCGAATCTCTTCATTGTACCAATGAAGGAGAATTCCTTCAGACCAGTTCTGGATCTAAAAATATTGAATCGTTATGTAAGGATACCAACATTCAAAATGGTAACTTGTAAGGACTATCATCCAGATCTCAGTTCCTGAGATTCTCTTTCCTGGACAAGCATTACCAGTTTGTGGCTCTGCCGTTTGCCCTAGCTACAGCTCCAAGAATTTTTACAAAGGTTCTCGGTGCCCTTCTGTCTGTAATCAGAGAACAGGGTATTGTGGTATTTCCTTATTTGGACGATATCTTGGTACTTGCTTTACATTTAGCAGAATCTCATACGAATCGACTTGTGTTGTTTCTTCAAGATCATGGTTGGAGGATCAATTCACTAAAAAGTTCATTGATTCCTCAGACAAGGGTAACCTTTTTGGGTTTCCAGATAGATTCAGTGTCCATGACTCTGTCTTTGACAGACAAGAGACGTCTAAAATTGATTTCAGCTTGTCGAAACCTTCATTCACAATCATTCCCTTCGGTAGCCTTATGCATGGAAATTCTAGGTCTTATGACTGCTGCATCGGACGCGATCCCCTTTGCTCGTTTTCACATGCGACCTCTTCAGCTCTGTATGCTGAATCAATGGTGCAGGGATTACACAAAGATATCTCAATTAATATCTTTAAAACCGATTGTACGACATTCTCTGACGTGGTGGACAGATCACCATCGTTTAATTCAGGGGGCTTCTTTTGTTCTTCCGACCTGGACTGTAATTTCAACAGATGCAAGTCTTACAGGTTGGGGAGCTGTGTGGGGATCTCTGACGGCACAAGGGGTTTGGGAATCTCAGGAGGTGAGATTACCGATCAATATTTTGGAACTCCGTGCAGTTTTCAGAGCTCTTCAGTCTTGGCCTCTTCTGAAGAGAGAATCGTTCATTTGTTTTCAGACAGACAATGTCACAACTGTGGCATACATCAATCATCAAGGAGGGACTCACAGTCCTCTGGCTATGAAAGAAGTATCTTGAATTCTGGTTTGGGCGGAATCCAGCTCCTGTCTAATCTCTGCGGTTCATATCCCAGGTATAGACAATTGGGAAGCGGATTATCTCAGTCGCCAAACATTGCATCCGGGCGAATGGTCTCTTCACCCAGAGGTATTTCTTCAGATTGTTCAAATGTGGGAACTTCCAGAAATAGATCTGATGGCTTCTCATCTAAACAAGAAACTTCCCAGGTATCTGTCCAGATCCCGGGATCCTCAGGCGGAGGCAGTGGATGCATTATCACTTCCTTGGAAGTATCATCCTGCCTATATCTTTCCGCCTCTAGTTCTTCTTCCAAGAGTAATCTCCAAGATTCTGAAGGAATGCTCGTTTGTTCTGCTGGTAGCTCCGGCATGGCCTCACAGGTTTTGGTATGCGGATCTTGTCCGGATGGCCTCTTGCCAACCGTGGACTCTTCCGTTAAGACCAGACCTTCTGTCGCAAGGTCCTTTTTTCCATCAGGATCTCAAATCCTTAAATTTAAAGGTATGGAGATTGAACGCTTGATTCTTGGTCAAAGAGGTTTCTCTGACTCTGTGATTAATACTATGTTACAGGCTCGTAAATCTGTATCTAGAGAGATATATTATAGAGTCTGGAAGACTTATATTTCTTGGTGTCTTTCTCATCATTTTTCTTGGCATTCTTTTAGAATTCCGAGAATTTTACAGTTTCTTCAGGATGGTTTAGATAAAGGTTTGTCCGCAAGTTCCTTGAAAGGACAAATCTCTGCTCTTTCTGTTCTTTTTCACAGAAAGATTGCTAATCTTCCTGATATTCATTGTTTTGTACAAGCTTTGGTTCGTATAAAACCTGTCATTAAGTCAATTTCTCCTCCTTGGAGTTTGAATTTGGTTCTGGGGGCTCTTCAAGCTCCTCCTTTTGAACCTATGCATTCATTGGACATTAAATTACTTTCTTGGAAAGTTTTGTTCCTTTTGGCCATCTCTTCTGCCAGAAGAGTCTCGGACTTATCTGCTCTTTCTTGTGAGTCTCCTTTTCTGATTTTTCATCAGGATAAGGCGGTGTTGCGAACTTCTTTTGAATTTTTACCTAAGGTTGTGAATTCCAACAACATTAGTAGAGAAATTGTGGTTCCTTCATTATGTCCTAATCCTAAGAATTCTAAGGAGAGATCGTTGCATTCTTTGGATGTTGTTAGAGCTTTGAAATATTATGTTGAAGCTACTAAGTCTTTCCGAAAGACTTCTAGTCTATTTGTCATCTTTTCCGGTTCTAGAAAAGGCCAGAAAGCTTCTGCCATTTATTTGGCATCTTGGTTGAAATCTTTAATTCATCATGCCTATGTTGAGTCGGGTAAAACTCCGCCTCAAAGGATTACAGCTCATTCTACTAGGTCAGTTTCTACTTCCTGGGCGTTTAGGAATGAAGCTTCAGTTGATCAGATTTGCAAAGCAGCAACTTGGTCCTCTTTGCATACTTTTACTAAATTCTACCATTTTGATGTGTTTTCTTCTTCTGAAGCAGTTTTTGGTAGAAAAGTACTTCAGGCAGCGGTTTCAGTTTGAATATTCTGCTTATGTTTTCATTAAACTTTATTTTGGGTGTGGATTATTTTCAGCAGGAATTGGCTGTCTTTATTTTATCCCTCCCTCTCTAGTGACTCTTGCGTGGAAAGATCCACATCTTGGGTAGTCATTAACCCATACGTCACTAGCTCATGGACTCTTGCTAATTACATGAAAGAAAACATAATTTATGTAAGAACTTACCTGATAAATTCATTTCTTTCATATTAGCAAGAGTCCATGAGGCCCGCCCTTTTTTTGTGGTGGTATGATTTTGTATAAAGCACAATTATTCCAATTCCTTATTTTTTATGCTTTCGCACTTTTTCTTATCACCCCACTTCTTGGCTATTCGTTAAACTGATTTGTGGGTGTGGTGAGGGGTGTATTTATAGGCATTTTGAGGTTTGGGAAACTTTGCCCCTCCTGGCAGGAATGTATATCCCATACGTCACTAGCTCATGGACTCTTGCTAATATGAAAGAAATGAATTTATCAGGTAAGTTCTTACATAAATTATGTTTTTTGTACTTCCATGTCCTCAAAAAAAAAAAAAAATAATAATAAAGAAATAATATATATATATACTCTTAGCATTTGTATTATTTTCTTACGCCTAGAATTAGAGTTCTGCGGCCAAAGGGGTGCGTTAGCTACGCATGCTTTTTTTCCCACGCACCTTTTAAATACTGCTGGTATTTAGAGTTCACAGAATGGCTGGGTTTTCAGTGCGTTAGGCTCCAAAAAGGGAGCGTAGAGCATAATTTAACGCCACTGCAACTCTAGATACCAGCGTTGCTTACGGACGCGGCCAGCTTCAAAAACGTGCTCATGCACGATTCCCCTATAGAAAACAATGGGGCCATTTGAGCTGAAAAAAAACCTAACACCTGCAAAAAAGCCGCGTTCAGCTCCTAACGCAGCCCCATTGTTTTCTATGGGGAAACACTTCCTACGTCTGCACCTAACACTCTAACATGTACCCCGAGTCTAAACACCCCTAACCTTACACTTATTAACCCCTATTCTGCCGCCCCCGCTATCGCTGACCCCTGCATATTATTAACCCCTAATCTGCCGCTCCGTACACCACCACCTACATTATAGCTATGTACCCCTAATCTGCTGCCCCTAACACCGCCGACCCCTATATTATATTTATTAACCCCTAATATGCCCCCCTCAACGTCGCCTCCACCTGCCTACACTTATTAACCCCTAATCTGCCGACCGAAATCTCGCCGCTACTGTAATAAATGGATTAACCCCTAAAGCTAAGTCTAACCCTAACACTAACACCCCCCTAAGTTAAATATAATTTAAATCTAACGAAATAAATTAACTCTTATTAAATAAATTATTCCTATTTAAAGCTAAATACTTACCTGTAAAATAAACCCTAATATAGCTACAATATAAATTATAATTATATTATAGCTATTTTAGGATTTATATTTATTTTACAGGTAACTTTGTATTTATTTTAACCAGGTACAATAGCTATTAAATAGTTAAGAACTATTTAATAGCTAAAATAGTTAAAATAATTACAAAATTACCTGTAAAATAAATCCTAACCTAAGTTACAATTAAACCTAACACTACACTATCAATAAATTAATTAAATAAAATACCTACAAATAAATACAATTAAATAAACTAACTAAAGTACAAAAAATAAAAAAGAACTAAGTTACAAAAAATTAAAAAATATTTACAAACATCAGAAAAATATTACAACAATTTTAAACTAATTACACCTACTCTAAGCTCCCTAATAAAATAACAAAGCCCCCCAAAATAAAAAATGCCCTACCCTATTCTAAATTAAAAAAGTTCAAAGCTCTTTTACCTTACCAGCCCTTAAAAGGACCTTTTGTGGGGCATGCCCCAAAGAATTCAGCTCTTTTGCCTGTAAAAAAAACTCATACAATACCCCCCCCAACATTACAACCCACCACCCACATACCCCTAATCTAACCCAACCCCCCCTTAAATAAACCTAACACTAAGCCCCTGAAGATCTTCCTACCTTATCTTCACCTCGCCGGGTATCACCGATCGGTCCTGGCTCCGAAATCTTCATCCAACCCAAGCGGGGGCTGGCGATCCATAATCCTGCGGCTGAAGAGGTCCAGAAGAGGCTCCAAAGTCTTCATCCTATCCGGGAAGAAGAGGCGATCCAGACCGGCAACCATCTTGATCCAAGCGGCATCTTCTATCTTCATCCGATGAGGAACGGCTCCATTGTGAAGACCTCCAGCGCGGATCAATCTTCTTCCTCCGACGTCCAACTGAAGAATGACGGTTCCTTTAAGGGACGTCATCCAAGATGGCGTCCCTCGAATTCCGATTGGCTGATAGGATTCTATCAGCCAATCGGAATTAAGGTAGGAAAATTCTGATTGGCTGATGGAATCAGCCAATCAGAATCAAGTTCAATCCGATTGGCTGATCCGATCAGCCAATCAGATTGAGCTCACATTCTATTGGCTGTTCCGATCAGCCAATAGAATGCAAGCTCAATCTGATTGGCTGATCGGATCAGCCAATCGGATTGAACTTGATTCTGATTGGCTGATTCCATCAGCCAATCAGAATATTCCTACCTTAATTCCGATTGGCTGATAGAATCCTATCAGCCAATCGGAATTCGAGGGACGCCATCTTGGATGACGTCAATTAAAGGAACCGTCATTCTTCAGTTGGACGTCGGAGGAAGAAGATTGATCCGCGCTGGAGGTCTTCACGATGGAGCCGTTCCTCATCGGATGAAGATAGAAGATGCCACTTGGATCAAGATGGTTGCCGGTCTGGATCGCCTCTTCTTCCCGGATAGAATGAAGACTTTGGAGCCTCTTCTGGACCTCTTCAGCCGCAGGATTATGGATCGCCAGCCCCCGCTTGGGTTGGATGAAGATTTCGGAGCCAGGACTGATCGGTGATACCCGGCGAGGTGAAGATAAGGTAGGAAGATCTTCAGGGGCTTAGTGTTAGGTTTATTTAAGGGGGGTTTGGGTTAGATTAGGGGTATGTGGGTGGTGGGTTGTAATGTTGGGGGGGGGTATTGTATGTTTTTTTTTTTACAGGCAAAAGAGCTGAATTCTTTGGGGCATGCCCCACAAAAGGTCCTTTTAAGGGCTGGTAAGGTAAAAGAGCTTTGAACTTTTTTAATTTAGAATAGGATAGGGCATTTTTTTATTTTGGGGGTCTTTGTTATTTTATTAGGGGGCTTAGAGTAGGTGTAATTAGTTTAAAATTGTTGTAATATTTTTCTAATGTTTGTAAATATTTTTTTATTTTTTGTAACTTAGTTCTTTTTTATTTTTTGTACTTTAGTTAGTTTATTTAATTGTAGTTATTTGTAGGTATTGTATTTAATTAATGTATTGATAGTGTAGTGTTAGGTTTAATTGTAGGTAATTGTAGGTATTTTATTTAATTAATTTATTGATAGTGTAGTGTTAGGTTTAATTGTAACTTAGGTTAGGATTTATTTTACAGGTAATTTTGTAATTATTTTAACTATTTTAGCTATTAAATAATTCTTAACTATTTAATAGCTATTGTACCTGGTTAAAATAAATACAAAGTTACCTGTAAAATAAATATAAATCCTAAAATAGCTATAATATAATTATAATTTATATTGTAGCTATATTAGGGTTTATTTTACAGGTAGGTATTTAGCTTTAAATAGGAATAATTTATTTAATAAGAGTTAATTTATTTCGTTAGATCTAAATTATATTTAATTTAGGGGGGTGTTAGTGTTAGGGTTAGACTTAGCTTTAGGGGTTAATCCATTTATTACAGTAGCGGCGAGATTCGGTCGGCAGATTAGGGGTTAATAATTGAAGTTAGGTGTCGGCAATGTTAGGGAGGGCAGATTAGGGGTTAATACTATTTATTATAGGGTTATTGAGGCGGGAGTGAGGCGGATTAGGGGTTAATAACTTTATTATAGTAGCGGTGCGGTCCGCTCGGCAGATTAGGGGTTAATAAGTGTAGGCAGGTGGAGGCGACGTTGAGGGGGGCAGATTAGGGGTTAATAAATATAATATAGGGGTCGGCGGTGTTAGGGGCAGCAGATTAGGTGTACATAGGGATAACGTAGTTGGCGGAAGATTAGGGGTTAAAAAATTTAAATATAGTGGCGGCGATGTGGGGGGACCTCGGTTTAGGGGTACATAGGTAGTTTATGGGTGTTAGTGTACTTTAGAGCACAGTAGTTAAGAGCTTTATAAACCGGCGTTAGCCCAGAAAGCTCTTAACTACTGACTTTTTTCTGCGGCTGGAGTTTTGTCGTTAGATTTCTAACGCTCACTTCAGCCACGACTCTAAATACCGGCGTTAGAAAGATCCCATTGAAAAGATAGGATACGCAATTGACGTAAGGGGATCTGCGGTATGGAAAAGTCGCGGCTGGAAAGTGAGCATTAGACCCTTTCCTGACTGACTCTAAATACCGGCGGTAGCCCAAAACCAGCGTTAGGAGCCTCTAACGCTGGTTTTCACGGCTACCGCCCAACTCTAAATCTAGGCCATAGGTTTTAAATTGCTGACAAACAGTCTCAACAAGACGTTCAAGTTTTCAGTCTCCTCTCCTAATGATTTTGCATTTTAACATATTTCTTTAATGAAATAGTGCAGGCTGTACAATATTATTCTAATTATTAAAAAAATTAGTTTTAAAGAGGTACTTAGTTGAGAGAAAACTGTCCCCTAAAAACCTATAATACATATACAATTTTCAGTGAATGGATATGCTGACATTTGGTGTGTTATTTTTCCCCCCCCATCAAAATAATTATATCCACCAGACATGCTCTCACATAGCCCCAGAACAGGATATGGTCAGTGAGTTAGGCATATATATGTGCGCTACGTTCACTGGCTTTATTCTTATCTGGAACTGTATGGGTTTATTGGAACAGTATCCCTTTAACTATATGCTTAACCCTTTGGAGGAATTTAACAAATAGTAAAGGATAGTAAAAAAATATGAAATAAAATGCTTTAGATAGAACATTTTCGGCTAGATTAAGAGTTTTGTGGTATTAGTGAAAAAGCAGCGTTAAGGCTCTTTTTCACTACCACTGGTATTCTGAGTCTTGCAGGTTTAGGGGCACCGCACACTTTTTTGGCCGTAACGCAACATAACTACCGCAGCTTTCAAAAAGTCCTTTTTCAATGGGACTTCCTTTGTGCCGGTATTACGAGTCTGCCTGGGAGGCCAAAAAGTGAGCGGTATTATTATTTTTTATTATCAGGTATTTGTAGAGCGCCAACAGATTCCGCAGCGCTGTACAGCCTAAAACTACAAGATCCATACCGTAAACTGTAAGTCAGTAGTTATGAGTTTTACGCTACAAAGCTGTAACACAAAACTAATAACTAAAGTGCTAAAAAGTACATTAACACCCATAAACTACCTATTAACCCCTAAACAGAGGCCCTCCCGCATCGCAAACACTAAAATAAAATTATTAACCCCTTATCTGCTGCTAATAGTTACATTGTAGCTAGCTTAGGTTTTATTTTTATTTCACAGGCAAGTTTGTATTTATTTTAACTAGGTAGAATAGTTACTAAATAGTTATTAACTATTTACTAACTACCTAGCTAAAATAAATACAAATGTACCTGTAAAATAAAAACTAACCTGAGTTACACTAACACCTAACCTTACACTACAGTTAAATCAATTACATAAATGAAACACAATTAACTAAATTACAAAAACAAACACTAAATTACACAAAATAAAAAAAGAAATTATCAGATATTTAAACTAATTACACCTAATCTTATAGCCCTATCAAAATAAAAAAGCCCCCCAAAAATAAAAAACCCCTAGCCTAAACTACCAATAGCCCTTAAAAGGGCCTTTTGCGGGGCATTGCCCCAAAGAAATCGGCTCTTTTACCTGTAAAAAAAAAATACAAACAACCCCCCAAATAAAATACTATCTAAAAAACCTAAGCTCCCCATTGCCCTGAAAAGGGCATTTGGATGGGCATTGCCCTTAAAAGGGCATTTAGCTCTTTTTCCGCCCAAACCCTAATCTAAAAATAAAACCCACCCAATAAACCCTTAAAAAAGCCTAACACTAACCCATGAAGATCCACTTACAGTTTCTGAAGACCCGACATCCATCCTCAACGAAGCAGCAGAAGTCTTCATCCAGATGGCATCTTCTATCTTTATCCATCCGGCACGGAGCATGTCCATCTTCAAGACATCCGTTGCGCAGCATCCTCTTCAATCGACGTCTTCTTAAACAATGAATTCTCCTTTAAATTACGTCATCCAAGATGGCGTCCCTTGAATTCCGATTGGAATAAAGGTGAAAAAATCCTCAGCCAATAGGATTGAGCTTCAATCCTATTGGCTGATCCAATCAGCCAATAGAATTGAGCTTGCATTCTATTGGCTGATTGGATCAGCCAATAGGATTGAAGCTCAATTCTATTGGCTGATTGGATCAGACAATACAATTTTTTCACCTTTAATTCCGATTGGCTGATAGAATTCTATCAGCCAATCGGAATTCAAGGGACTCCATCTTGGATGACGTCATTTAAAGAATTCATTGTTAAAGAAGACGTTGATTGAAGAGGATGCTCCGCTCCGTGCCGGATGGATGAAGATAGAAGATGCCGTCTGGATGAAGACTTCTGCCCGGTTGGATGAAGACTTCTGCCGGCTTCGTTGAGGATGAATGTCGGGTCTTCAAAAACTTTAAAGTGGATCTTCGGGGGTTAGTGCTAAGAGCTAAATGCCCTTATAAGGCAATGTCCATCCAAATGCCCGTTTCAGGGCAATGGGGAGCTTAGGTTTTTTAGTTAGCATTTTATTTGGGGGGTTGGTTGTGTGGGTGGTGGGTTTTACTGTTGGGGGGTTGTTTGTATTTTTTTTTACAGGTAAAAGAGCTGATTTCTTTGTGGCAATGCCCCGCAAAAGGCCCTTTTAAGGGCTATTGGTAGTTTAGTTTAGGCTAGGGTTTTTCTATTTTGGTGGGCTTTTTTTTATTTTGAAAGGGCTATTAGATTAGGTGTAATTAGTTTAAATATCTGATCATTTCTTTTTTTTCTTTTGTGTAATTTAGTGTTTGTTTTTGTAATTTAGTTAATTGTATTTAATTAATGTAATTGATTTAATTGTAGTGTAAGGTTAGGTGTTAGTGTAAGACAGGTTAGGTTTTATTTTACAGGTAAATTTGTATTTATTTTAGCTAGGTAGCTAGTAAATAGTTAATAACTATTTACTAACTATTTTACCTAGTTAAAATAAATACAAACTTGCCTGTGAAATAAAAATAAAACCTAAGCTAGATACAATGTAACTATTAGTTATATTGTGGCTAGCTTAGGGTTTATTTTACAGGTAAGTATTTAGTTTTTAATAGTAGGTTTTATTTAGAATTATTTTAATTACATTAAAGTTAGTGGGTGTTAGGGTTAGACTTAGGGTTAGGGGTTAATAAATTTAGTATAGTGGCGGCGACATTGGGGGTGGCAGAGTAGGGGTTAATAAGTGTAGGTAGGTTGCGGCGACATTGGGGGCGGGAGATTAGGGGTTAATAACATTATGTAGGTGTCTGCGATGTTGGGGGCAGCAGATTAGGGGTTAATAAGTATAATGTAGATGTCGGGGGCGGCAGATTAGGGGTCAGTAAGTATAATATAGGTGTCGGCGATGTTGGGGGTGGCAGATTAGGGGTTAATAAGTATAATTTAGGTGTCGGGTGGCAGATTAGGGGTTAATAAGTATAATGTAAGTGTCGGCGGCGGCAGATTAGGGGTTAATAAGTGTAAGATTAGGGGTGTTTAGACTCGGGGTTCATGTTAGGGAGTTAGTTGTAAGCAAAAAATTGTTTTCCCATAGAAATCAATGGGGCTGCGTTACGGAGCTTTACGCTCCTTTATTGCAGGTGTTAGGCTTTTTTTCAGCCGGCTCTCCCCATTGATCTCTATGGGGAAATCGTGCATGAGCACGTAAAACCAGCTCACCGCAGCGCTCGTATTGGAGTGCGGTATGGAGCTCAATTTTGCTCTACGCTCACTTCTTGCCTGCTAACGCCGGGTTTTTGTAAACCTGTAATACCAGCGCTGTAGGGAGGTGAGCGGTGCAAATAACTTGCAAGTTAGTACCGCACCGCTCATAACGCAAAACTCGTAATCTAGCCGTTTATTTCTTATAATAGAAAGTACAATTAATGTATCCATATATTGTAAAGATAAAACTGGGATTTTTTTAGCTTCATGCCAGAGTTTAATATCTATAATCAGTCACAAGTAGTGTTACTTCCATTTTTCCCAGGAAAGGTCAGATAACCTGCATCACAATGTAAATGTAGAGATTACAATTTCATTAAATAATTAACTTTTTCACATTAATTAGGATTCCTGATATGGCATCAAACTTACTATGAATGAGGTGTAGTTTATTATTATAAAATTAAACTTATGAAGACTCCTGGATTCATTCCCAACAAAGGTTAATAATTTCATAGACCATATTACAATTATGCTGAGCTTATATTAAAAAAAATGTAGATAAATGTTTAACATAATCAATATTATATCTTATTGAGACCAAAATCTTCATTTACAGTATATTATATATATTTAACATTCAATCCTAAACAATAAATATTCTTCCTAAGTTATACAATTTAAAACTATTGTGTTCCTTTTTAAAGGGGCATTGTACAGTATCCCCCCCCCCTAATTATCTGGTTCACAATCAAAACCAGCATTAAGGCCCTGCGGGTATATACTATCTATCTAAGGGCCTTAATGCTGATTTTTAAGTTTTTCATCTTTTTAACTAAAAATCAGCAATAAAATATGACACCTCCTCCACCGTTTAGTTCGCATTTTATCCAAATGTATTTTATTAAAAACATTTTATTAAATATATTTTATGAAAATGTTTTTAAAGTTGTGTTGTTTTTATAATGATATCTATTTTTATAAATTATGTTTGTTTTTTATAACTGTATCAGTTTTTATAATTGTATTATGTCTTATTGTTCCTATTTTGCAATACATTGCCATATATTACTGTATTTCGGTATAATACATTATCTATATAATTTATTGTTAATTGTATTAGTGGTATATATAGATTAATTCTTCCCACCGATATGGAGAATCCTTAATATTAGAGTGAACATAACTATCTGTATTCTAGACTCGAGCATACTGACAATGAATATTAGCCTTCAATATATATACATACGTATATTGACAATTATTCAATATTCTAATAACACCCCTAATAAAAAATCATTTATGAAAACTAAATTTCCCAGAATTCCAACACACCACCGGCTATGATGAGATAGCTGGAACCCGAAATGACGCACAATCCGGCAAACCGGAAGTGACGCGTCACCCGGTAGTAACGTAATGTCTCTTATAGAATCTAATATCCGAATATGGATGATCTAGACCCTTGTGTTATATTTAGTGACAATGAACAGTATGAGCAATATACATCATGAAGATTTGTAGCTTTGGTTTTAAAAATGTTAAAATGTAATCACGAAGAGGAATCGGTTTGTAACAATATGTCCAATACCGGAAGTAACCCAGATATAAGCATGAACAGTCTCCATTTTGTCTAAGGGCATTATAGGGTTTTCATGACACATGTAATGGCAATCTGATACAGGAAACTGCCTCAATTCTGATTGGTCATTATAGACTATTTAAGCCACGCTATTACTAGCAGTTGACATCTTGAGAAAGGCCCGGTTTGGGTCCGAAACGCGTCAATATGTACGTTTTGAAGTAGTCACTGCTCGAGTCTAAATATAGGGTAAGCCTATTTCCAATTAAGTTTACATTTGAATTAGCGTTATTGCACTATGTGATTTTTGTTGTTACAGGTATCACATCTATTGGATTTCATTGGATTTTTTACAAACCATTTTGGATCTTTTTTCCTATTTTTTTCTACGATTTTTCACATATATTCACTTTATTTTTATATATTTTTTTTATTTTCATTTTTTTTTTTACTATCTGGAACTTTGGACACATTTTTTGGTTATTCTTACCAGGATCTCACTTGGACACAGGACATTTTATAGGACACTTGATAAGGATATTATAATTCTTTACCACTTGGGACTTTTTAAATCACTACAATTTACACTTATATATTTTTATGTTATATTGGTTGTGTCCCCTTACATCTGAGGGCTAACTTACTCTATTGTTTTTATTGGTTTTAATGTGTATAGAGTACCCTATTATATGTGAATGTTATAATAAATGTATTTTTAATTACACTTTAAAAAAAATAAAAAATATTTAGATACTTTAGCCTATGTTTGGCAGTCTGTTAGTTTTAGCAGACTAAAGCAATTTATATATAGGGGATATCATCATCATATCTGATTCAATTTGAACCCATTGGATATTGTATGTTTGATTGTGCCAAAAAAAAGAGGATTGCGATATTCTGGCAGCATAATAATAGGCAACTAAATCTAGGAGAACCATACCGCCCCCTTTCCTATGGCAAATGAGTGTTTGTTTATTGACTCTAGCTCTCTTTCGCTTCCAGATAAACAAAACCATGTCGTTTTGGATTTTTTGTAAGATTGTATTTGGGACATTTATAGGAATTGACCTAAACAAGTAAAGGATCTTAGGTAATATTGCCATCTTTACTGCAATCAATCTACCACACAAAAGAAATGTTGAACTTACTCCATCTGGACAGCAAATGTTTTATTTGTGAGAATAGGGGGGACAGAATTAAGTTTATGTAGTAGGTCTAAATTATTAGGGATTAAGATGCCCAAGTATTTCATGCCCTTATCTGACCATTTGAAATCGAAGTTAAGTTCAAGAAAATGTTTAGTATGTTGTGGGAGATTTATACTGATGGCTTCACATTTATCATTATTTATTTTGTATCCTCAAATGTTGGCAAATTTGTTAATAGTGGAATATATTAAAGGAAGGGAGATCATAGGTTTAGTAACTGAAAGAATGACATCATCAGTGAAAAGGCTTATTTTATGCTCATGAGTGTTTATTTTGATTCCTGAGATAACTACATTATGTCGAATATGGGCTGCCAAAGGTTCAATACACAGAGCAAAGAGGAGTGGCGATAGTGGGCATCCCTATCTGGTTCCATTAAGGATACATATGGATTTAGACTTGTAACCTGCTATTTTAACAAATGCTGATGGGTGGCAGTAAACTGAAGATATTGCAGAGCAAAAATTTCCTGAATTTACTATTATTTCTAATACTGAACTTAAGTAACCCCAACTCATTCGATCGAATGCCTTCTCAACATCCAATAAAAAGGAACAGTGAAGGCACTTCCCGGCTTGACAAATAATCTATGAAATCAATAATTTTCCTTATATTATCGGGGGGCCTCCCTTTTCCGAATAAAGCACACCTGATCCAGATGGATAAGTTTAGGTAGCAAGTCACTTAGCCTGATGCCAAAATCTTTGTGAATAATTTGATATCAAGATTTATTAATGAAATAGGCCTATACTTTTTGCAATGTTGTTTGCTTTTGCCTGGCTTCGGCAGTACTGAGATTCTGGCTTCTAACAGTTCTGATGGAATGTTTCCCCTTTCCAAAATATGGTTAAAAATTGTGGTTTTATTTCATTTACAAAGGTTTTATAAAAAAGGCTTGAATATCCATCCGAGCCAGGTGCCTTGTTAACTTTTAGGTTTCGGATTGACTGTTTTACTTCTTGTGTTATAGGGGAATTTAATTTATTCAAATCTTCAGTATCAAGTTTAGGCAGGCTACAATTCTGCAATAATTCAGTTGTTTCTATCTCTGTTTGGGATTTATTGCTATTAGTGGGAAGAGCATACATAGATTGTTTGGTAATATTGAGCAAAAGTATCTGCAATTATTTGAGGGTGATTAAGAGATTTGCCCATCTGGTTTTTGAATTTGTGGTACTGATGTTACTCAAGTTATTTCTTTCAATTTATTAGCTAACATTCTATCCGGTTTGTTGGCTTGTATAAAGTATTGTATGTCGATAAACCATAATAATCTGGTAGCTTCTAATGTTAATAGGTTATCAAGGGAAGATTTTTTTGGGGAGTTTAACAGGTTGAGAGTTTTGTTATCATGGTTCAGTTTATGAAGAGATTGAATTGAAGTTAGAGGATCTCTTGTTTAAGTTGTTGGATGAGTTGCTGTGATTTTTTGTTTTGCTTACTGGATTCTTTTATCAGAATTCCTCTTATAAATGCTTTTAACGCTCCCCATATATGAATAAGAATAGATACCGAATTATGGTTTGTTGCCAAGAATTGGTTTGTTTCTGTTTGTAATGTATGTGTAAATAATTTATCCCTGAACAGTGTTGGATTTAATGTCCAGCTTCTATTTCTAGAGGGGTCAATCAAACCTGATAATTTTGTAAGCATTATATTATGATCTGACCAGGTTGCTGGTATAATATCGGAAGCAATTATTAGTGGGGATAGAATGTGGTTTATTAGAATATAATACATTATGTACCATTGAATAAAATGTGTGATCCTTAACTTCTGGATTATAAATCCTCCAACTATCGACAACATTGTGATCTATTAAAAAGTTGTATAAGATTTTTTTTAGAAGTTAATGACATCGAGGACTGAGGGACTAATGATTGATCTATCTCACGATTCACCACCAGATTAAAGTCCCCTCCTATAATAAAGCAGGATTTTTTTTCAGTTGGTTAGTAGCTTGCCTATCTTGGTCAAAAAGGGGGCCTGGGAATCATTAGGTGCATAGATATTCCCTATTATCACATGCATGTCATGAATTCTACCCTTATCTATAATGTAACGTCCTGCTTTATCTGTAATTATCTCATCCTCTTTAAAATTGAGGTTAGAATGTATCAGGATTGACACCCCACATTTCTTCGTTTGGCATGTAGTGTGGTATTGTGAAGGATATGTTTTATCCCAGTATTTAGGAGTTCTGTTTTTAGTGAAGTGGGTTTCCTGAATAAGGACAATGTGGGCATTTAAAGATTTATAAGTGGAGATTGTCTCACGTCTTTTAAGTATCAAAACAGCACCTCAAAAAAGTTGGTTTAAAAAATGTTCAGAAAAGTTAGAAAGTCCCGATTTCGTGATTTTTTTTCTGTATAGTATTCATATCTATTGTCACCCAATTGTCCCTGATCGGTATCAAGTTGGGCTCTCTGATCCTTGGCTGTGTCTTTGTGTTTTTCCGTTCTTGTTAACAGGTGTCCATGTACGTGCTATTGCTTTGCGTTGAGGTTTAGGAGGGTGGTGCTTTCTCAAGCTGTAGCTTATCCAAAATAGATTGCCCTTCTGCCCCTGAAGAACAAGAAAGAGGTCTTGTCCACTGTAATGGATAGCCAGAATGGGAAACCCCATCTGTATTTTATCTGGGCTTTGGTCAACGCTGATACAATTGGTTTGAACTCCCTTATCTTTTTAAAGGGACACTGAACCCAAATTTTCTTGATTCAGATAGAGCATGCAATTTTAAGCAACTTTCTAATTTACTCCTATTATGAATTTTTCTTCATTCTCTTGCTATCTTTATTTTAAAAGCAAGAATGTAAGTTTAGAAGCCGGCCCATTTTTGGTTCACAACCTGGGTGGTCTCTGCTGATTAATGGATAAATGCTATCCAGGGTTCTGAACCAAACATTGGCTGGCTCCTTAGCTTAGATACTTTCTTTTTCAAATAAAGATAGCAAGAGAACTAAGAAAAATTGATAATAGGAATAAATTAGAAAGTTGCTTAAAATTGCATGCTCTATCTGAATCACGAAAGAAAAAAATTGGGTTTAGTATCCCTTTAAGGGTTATAGGGGAGAGGTCTGCAAATAGCTGTATTTTGTGGTCCTCAAATGTTATTTCTGGAACTTTCCGAAAAGCTTGCATAATCTGACCTTTAATATGATAGTAACTTTGTTATTACATCTCTGGAAGCCGCTGGGTTTGGTGGTTTGGCCAGAGCTCTATGAACTCTATCCATTAAAAAAAGTGATGTATCCTCTTCTGAAAGTAGATGTCGGAAAATTTGTGATATGACTTCTGTCAAATTGTTGTATTTTTCGGGTAAATCACGTATATTGGATCTTCTACATCTATTCTCTAGATCTTCTAGATGATCTTCCAGTCTCTGGATTTGGTCTTGTTGTGATTTCACAATAGATTGAATTTCTGGGATCTCATCAGATATGTCATCAACTCTTTCCTGAAGTGATGCTTTTCTCTCTCTAATATCTGTAATATCTTGTTTTAGTTCTGAGAGCGCGGCTCTCATTTATTCATGAAACATCGGTTTTATTTGCTTTATTAGTTCATCGTTAGAGGATGTCATAGATGAAGATGGGGGGTGGGGTGAGATAGTACCTCTTCCTCTTGTTCTGCATCTTGCGAAGACTCCAGAAGTGCTTGTTTCTTCTTCTGTTGTGATTTAGAGAGACACTCCTTAACTGATTGAGTATGGCTCTTCATGTTGAAATTGCTGATAAGCACTCTTATTGTAAATCTTTTTCTGAAGGGAATACAAAGATAGATGTGTGGCTCTAATAGTTGTAGGCACGCCCCTGGATCTGGACTTCCACCTGTTCAATTGATATATTCTATCCAACTGCAGTATCCACCTCTGCTGTAAGTGTTATTCAGTCATGTCCAAATTGTTAGTGATAAGGTCATTTAAATGTGTAGAACATCCTCTGGTTTTGGTAAATGAAAAGGTAATGTTAAATAAGACCTGCTAAATGGTCTTCTTATGTAGTCCCTTTCTTCCGGTAATTCCAAGGATTCAGGATGAGAGAAAAGAAAGTGTTGAAAGGCCTTTGTGTGGAGTACACCCCCTATTCAAAAGGATTGTTGCTTTCAAAGTCACATTTGCTAAATACTCAATGTGTTGCTCAAACGTAGGCCACTCAAGTTAGCCCATACATTTATGTAATAAACTGCTAGTGTTTTGAAGGAACACCCAGAGCTGTTATTTCTAGTAGGTATTGGCCCACACTAGAGGGTAACTGTCCTCTAAACTCTTCCTTTTTCTCTGAATGGATCCAAATGTCCCAGTAATATGCTACTCCCCGGGGAGGTTGTCTTCACAGGACCATCACGGGAAAGGTAACTTGGGGTATGACCTACCAACACAGAGGTTAGCAGGAAAAGGGGAGGGAGAGCGTATTGTTTATTGCCAGAATATCTAGGATAGCAGTTTTATGTGCATGGATGTGAACTTAATCTCTTTGTTTGTGAAACTTGCCAATTAGTCTCTCAAGCTGAATTTATTGAGGCTTACGATCTGCAGAAGGCAGTGGAACCTCACGTACGCAAGGCCCTTCTTGGGAGGTCAAAGTCAATTAACCAATACTGGTTTAAATGTGTCTAGGGACTCTCGCTCAAAAGAGCTCCAACTGCAGAGAGTTGTGATTATAATGTTATGCAGTTTAATTGTTGAAGTAAGATGTCTGCAGGCTTTTGCACATGAATACCCAGGATAAGCACAGAACATAGCTGGGACTTCTATTCATGAAGTGTAAGTATGGGGTGCTTCTAAAGACTACCTTGCTGTCCGTTAAGCTTTCAAACAAGGTTCTTTGATTGTGGGAGGCTAATGTTTGCTACTGCTAAGATAAGCAAGCTTTCTTGTGAGTAAAGTCTTATGGCCTCCTTGGTAAGTGTGTTATGTTACTTTTTTTGTTCTTTTTTTCCTCTTCTTGGTGGTGGAGGGAGTAAAACCAGCACTTCGTATTAATAAAAAGGGCCATCAGACGAGGCTTGCAAATTGGGGCTGTTATCTGTTCCTGCCCCTGTGAGTAAGCTAACCAGTATTCAAGATCTTCCAGATCACTGGTGCAACAAATTATAAAGTGAAGAATCTGCTAGTGGCAGTGGAACCAAAAATGGCGACTCGCGCCAAAAAAGGTTTTCCCCTCTGTGTGCTGTGGTTTTCTAGTGCTGGTAAATCTCTAACTTCTGCTTGAAACAGAGTCAGCAGGTTGTGTATTTGTTGTGAGGGTCTATACGAGTCTACTCACTCTTACTGTCCGGGGGTTCTAGCGATCAACCGTCTCTCGTTTGCTACTAAGATGAGCCTTTGCTCGAAGTCTTTCGGTCCTTGCTCCGTTGATGTGTTGCAACTTGAGCTCCAAAGCGGATCCCTGACCCTCCGGAGTGCTGCGATGCAGTGATAATTTCTGCGCAGTCGAGTGCCAACATCATAATCTATGGGCTGTTCAGCTAGGCCTCACCTGGTTTTACCCTCCTCCGGGTCTATCCTGTTGAGTGAGAGCGTTGTTTGCTCCGATTTTTGTTGAGGCACTGTTCAGTATGTTGTATTAAGTAGTTTGGTGCTTTTTAGCACAAATTAAGGCAGAATAAACTCTCCAGAACTGCACTTAATACTCAAGATGAGGCATCACTAGTGATGTGAAAAGTAGCATAAGAACCTTACTATTTCCGCAGCAAATACTTCTACCAATACAACCAAGCATTCTGCTGGCCTTACTCACTGCAATACTACATTATTTACTAAAAATCAGAAATAATAATATCCAAGTCCCGCTCCTCATTGGTAACAGTCCGTAAAGTGTCATTGAGTCTGTAATTAACAAATGGATTTTTCTCCAACATAGGTGTGTCCGGTCCACGGCGTCATCCTTACTTGTGGGATATTCTCTTCCCCAACAGGAAATGGCAAAGAGCCCAGCAAAGCTGGTCACATGATCCCTCCTAGGCTCCGCCTACCCCAGTCATTCTCTTTGCCGTTGTACAGGCAACATCTCCACGGAGATGGCTTAGAGTTTTTTAGTGTTTAACTGTAGTTTTTATTATTCAATCAAGAGTTTGTTATTTTAAAATAGTGCTGGTATGTACTATTTACTCAGAAACAGAAAAGAGATGAAGATTTCTGTTTGTATGAGGAAAATGATTTTAGCAACCGTTACTAAAATCCATGGCTGTTCCACACAGGACTGTTGAGAGGAATTAACTTCAGTTGGGGGAACAGTGAGCAGTCTCTTGCTGCTTGAGGTATGACACATTCTAACAAGACGATGTAATGCTGGAAGCTGTCATTTTCCCTATGGGATCCGGTAAGCCATGTTTATTAAGATAGTAAATAAGGGCTTCACAAGGGCTTATTAAGACTGTAGACTTTTTCTGGGCTAAATCGATTCATTATTAACACATATTTAGCCTTGAGGAATCGTTTAATCTGGGTATTTTGATAAGATTATATCGGCAGGCACTGTTTTAGACACCTTATTCTTAGGGGCTTTCCCAAATCATAGGCAGAGCCTCATTTTCGCGCCGGTGTTGCGCACTTGTTTTTGAGAGGCATGACATGCAGTCGCATGTGTGAGGAGCTCTGATACATAGAAAAGACTTTCTGAAGGCGTCATTTGGTATCGTATTCCCCTTTGGGCTTGGTTGGGTCTCAGCAAAGCAGATACCAGGGACTGTAAAGGGGTTAAAGTTAAAAACGGCTCTGGTTCCGTTATTTTAAGGGTTAAAGCTTCCAAATTTGGTGTGCAATACTTTTAAGGCTTTAAGACACTGTGGTGAAATTTTGGTGAATTTTGAACAATTCCTTCATATTTTTTCGCAATTGCAGTAATAAAGTGTGTTCAGTTTAAAATTTAAAGTGACAGTAACGGTTTTATTTTAAAACGTTTTTTGTACTTTGTTATCAAGTTTATGCCTGTTTAACATGTCTGAACTACCAGATAGACTGTGTTCTGAATGTGGGGAAGCCAGAGTTCCTTCTCATTTAAATAAATGTGATTTATGTGACAATGACAATGATGCCCAAGATGATTCCTCAAGGGGAGTAAGCATGGTACTGCATCATTCCCTCCTTCGTCTACACGAGTCTTGCCCACTCAGGAGGCCCCTAGTACATCTAGCGCGCCAATACTCCTTACTATGCAACAATTAACGGCTGTAATGGATAATTCTGTCAAAAACATTTTAGCCAAAATGCACACTTATCAGCGTAAGCGCGACTGCTCTGTTTTAGATACTGAAGAGCATGACGACGCTGATAATAATGGTTCTGAAGGGCCCCTAAACCAGTCTGATGGGGCCAGGGAGGTTTTGTCTGAGGGAGAAATTACTGATTCAGGGAACATTTCTCAACAAGCTGAACCTGATGTGATTACGTTTAAATTTAAGTTGGAACATCTCCGCATTCTGCTTAAGGAGGTATTATCCACTCTGGATGATTGTGACAAGTTGGTCATCCCAGAGAAACTATGTAAAATGGACAAGTTCCTAGAGGTCCCGGGGCTCCCAGAAGCTTTTCCTATACCCAAGCGGGTGGCGGACATTGTAAATAAAGAATGGGAAAGGCCCGGTATTCCTTTCGTCCCTCCCCCCATATTTAAAAAATTGTTTCCTATGGTCGACCCCAGAAAGGACTTATGGCAGACAGTCCCCAAGGTCGAGGGAGCGGTTTCCACTTTAAACAAACGCACCACTATACCCATAGAAGATAGTTGTGCTTTCAAAGATCCTATGGATAAAAAATTAGAAGGTTTACTTAAAAAGATGTTTGTTCAGCAGGGTTACCTTCTACAACCAATTTCATGCATTGTCCCTGTCGCTACAGCCGCGTGTTTCTGGTTCGATGAGCTGGTAAAGGCGGTCGATAGTGATTCTCCTCCTTATGAGGAGATTATGGACAGAATCAATGCTCTCAAATTGGCTAATTCTTTCACCCTAGACGCCACTTTGCAATTGGCTAGGTTAGCGGCTAAGAATTCTGGGTTTGCTATTGTGGCGCGCAGAGCGCTTTGGTTGAAATCTTGGTCAGCTGATGCGTCTTCCAAGAACAAGCTACTTAACATTCCTTTCAAGGGGAAAACGCTGTTTGGCCCTGACTTGAAAGAGATTATCTCTGATATCACTGGGGGTAAGGGCCACGCCCTTCCTCAGGATCGGCCTTTCAAGGCCAAAAATAAACCTAATTTTCGTCCCTTTCGTAGAAACGGACCAGCCCAAAGTGCTACGTCCTCTAAGCAAGAGGGTAATACTTCTCAAGCCAAGCCAGCTTGGAGACCAATGCAAGGCTGGAACAAGGGAAAGCAGGCCAAGAAACCTGCCACTGCTACCAAGACAGCATGAAATGTTGGCCCCCGATCCGGGACCGGATCTGGTGGGGGGCAGACTCTCTCTCTTCGCTCAGGCTTGGGCAAGAGATGTTCTGGATCCTTGGGCGCTAGAAATAGTCTCCCAAGGTTATCTTCTGGAATTCAAGGGGCTTCCCCCAAGGGGGAGGTTCCACAGGTCTCAGTTGTCTTCAGACCACATAAAAAGACAGGCATTCTTACGTTGTGTAGAAGACCTGTTAAAAATGGGAGTGATTCATCCTGTTCCATTAGGAGAACAAGGGATGGGGTTCTACTCCAATCTGTTCATAGTTCCCAAAAAAGAGGGAACGTTCAGACCAATCTTAGATCTCAAGATCTTAAACAAGTTTCTCAAGGTTCCATCGTTCAAAATGGAAACCATTCGAACAATTCTTCCTTCCATCCAGGAAGGTCAATTCATGACCACGGTGGATTTAAAGGATGCGTATCTACATATTCCTATCCACAAGGAACATCATCGGTTCCTAAGGTTCGCATTCCTGGACAAGCATTACCAGTTCGTGGCGCTTCCTTTCGGATTAGCCACTGCTCCAAGGATTTTCACAAAGGTACTAGGGTCCCTTCTAGCTGTGCTAAGACCAAGGGGCATTGCTGTAGTACCTTACTTGGACGACATTCTGATTCAAGCGTCGTCCCTTCCTCAAGCAAAGGCTCACACGGACATCGTCCTGGCCTTTCTCAGATCTCACGGATGGAAAGTGAACGTGGAAAAGAGTTCTCTATCTCCGTCAACAAGGGTTCCCTTCTTGGGAACAATAATAGACTCCTTAGAAATGAGGATTTTTCTGACAGAGGCCAGAAAAACAAAACTTCTAGACTCTTGTCGGATACTTCATTCCGTTCCTCTTCCTTCCATAGCGCAGTGCATGGAAGTGATAGGTTTGATGGTAGCGGCAATGGACATAGTTCCTTTTGCGCGCATTCATCTAAGACCATTACAACTGTGCATGCTCAGTCAGTGGAATGGGGACTATACAAACTTGTCTCCGAGGATACAAGTAAATCAAAGGACCAGAGACTCACTCCGTTGGTGGCTGTCCCTGGACAACCTGTCACAAGGGATGACCTTCCGCAGACCAGAGTGGGTCATTGTCACGACCGACGCCAGTCTGATGGGCTGGGGCGCGGTCTGGGGATCCCTGAAAGCTCAGGGTCTTTGGTCTCGGGAAGAATCTCTTCTACCGATAAATATTCTGGAACTGAGAGCGATATTCAATGCTCTCAAGGCTTGGCCTCAGCTAGCGAGGGCCAAGTTCATACGGTTTCAATCAGACAACATGACAACTGTTGCGTACATCAACCATCAGGGGGGAACAAGGAGTTCCCTGGCGATGGAAGAAGTGACCAAAATCATTCCATGGGCGGAGTCTCACTCCTGCCACCTGTCTGCTATCCACATCCCAGGAGTGGAAAATTGGGAAGTCGTCAGACATTGCATCCGGGGGAGTGGGAACTCCATCCGGAAATCTTTGCCCAAGTCACTCAACTGTGGGGCATTCCAGACATGGATCTGATGGCCTCTCGTCAGAACTTCAAAGTTCCTTGCTACGGGTCCAGATCCAGGGATCCCAAGGCGGCTCTAGTGGATGCACTAGTAGCACCTTGGACCTTCAAACTAGCTTATGTATTCCCGCCGTTTCCTCTCATCCCCAGGCTGGTAGCCAGGATCAATCAGGAAAGGGCGTCGGTGATCTTGATAGCTCCTGCGTGGCCACGCAGGACTTGGTATGCAGATCTGGTGAATATGTCATCGGCTCCACCATGGAAGCTACCTTTGAGACGAGACCTTCTTGTTCAAGGTCCGTTCGAACATCCGAATCTGGTCTCACTCCAGCTGACTGCTTGGAGATTGAACGCTTGATCTTATCGAAGCGAGGGTTCTCAGATTCTGTTATCGATACTCTTGTTCAGGCCAGAAAGCCTGTAACTAGAAAGATTTACCACAAAATTTGGAAAAAATATATCTGTTGGTGTGAATCTAAAGGATTCCCTTGGGACAAGGTTAAGATTCCTAAGATTCTATCCTTCCTTCAAGAAGGATTGGAAAAAGGATTATCTGCTAGTTCCCTGAAGGGACAGATTTCTGCCTTGTCTGTGTTACTTCACAAAAAGCTGGCAGCTGTGCCAGATGTTCAAGCCTTTGTTCAGGCTCTGGTTAGAATCAAGCCTGTTTACAAACCTTTGACTCCTCCTTGGAGTCTCAACTTAGTTCTTTCAGTTCTTCAGGGGGTTCCGTTTGAACCCTTACATTCCGTTGATATTAAGTTATTATCTTGGAAAGTTTTGTTTTTGGTTGCAATTTCTTCTGCTAGAAGAGTTTCAGAGTTATCTGCTCTGCAGTGTTCTCCTCCTTATCTGGTGTTCCATGCAGATAAGGTGGTTTTACGTACTAAACCTGGTTTTCTTCCAAAAGTTGTTTCTAACAAAAACATTAACCAGGAGATTATCGTACCTTCTCTGTGTCCGAAACCAGTTTCGAAGAAGGAACGTTTGTTGCACAATTTGGATGTTGTTCGCGCTCTAAAATTCTATTTAGATGCTACAAAGGATTTTAGACAAACATCTTCCTTGTTTGTTGTTTATTCCGGTAAAAGGAGAGGTCAAAAAGCAACTTCTACCTCTCTCTCTTTTTGGATTAAAAGCATCATCAGATTGGCTTACGAGACTGCCGGACGGCAGCCTCCCGAAAGAATCACAGCTCATTCCACTAGGGCTGTGGCTTCCACATGGGCCTTCAAGAACGAGGCTTCTGTTGATCAGATATGTAGGGCAGCGACTTGGTCTTCACTGCACACTTTTACCAAATTTTACAAGTTTGATACTTTTGCTTCTTCTGAGGCTATTTTTGGGAGAAAGGTTTTGCAAGCCGTGGTGCCTTCCATCTAGGTGACCTGATTTGCTCCCTCCCATCATCCGTGTCCTAAAGCTTTGGTATTGGTTCCCACAAGTAAGGATGACGCCGTGGACCGGACACACCTATGTTGGAGAAAACAGAATTTATGTTTACCTGATAAATTACTTTCTCCAACGGTGTGTCCGGTCCACGGCCCGCCCTGGTTTTTTAATCAGGTCTGATAATTTATTTTCTTTAACTACAGTCACCACGGTATCATATGGTTTCTCCTATGCAAATATTCCTCCTTAACGTCGGTCGAATGACTGGGGTAGGCGGAGCCTAGGAGGGATCATGTGACCAGCTTTGCTGGGCTCTTTGCCATTTCCTGTTGGGGAAGAGAATATCCCACAAGTAAGGATGACGCCGTGGACCGGACACACCGTTGGAGAAAGTAATTTATCAGGTAAACATAAATTCTGTTTTCTTTCCTAAATGCATAAATTAGATCCCAGTCTTTTACCGCATACTTTTTTTTTTTGTTTTATCGTGTTTAATTTGATCCCCCGAGAGAAGTTAAATGTGTTGTTATATGCAAGCAATAGTGTTAAATTAACATTTGTTTTCAAATGAAACCATTTTCTTTTTGTACTTTTAATAGTAAATCCATTTCTAGACACTTTAAGTAGAATCAGATAAAATCCCTAAGTTATACTCTTATTCTCTGTGAAATAAATCACAAAAACAAAGGCGCCTTCTAGTGTGATATAGTAAGAGCAAACAAATAATGCAATAGTTGAAATGGTACTCACAAATAGAAGGTACTGGGAAGGTACTATTGATATTTGGGGTTTTAGTGCAGATATGCATTTATCAATACATACATACATGGTAATGATATGACATTGATCATAAGATACAGTATGGTAAAGGTACATGTTTATTGTTATTATATGCATTATAAGGAAGTGTTATATATCAAATATATGTATACAGGGAGTGCAGAATTATTAGGCAAATGAGTATTTTGACCACATCATCCTCTTTATGCATGTTGTCTTACTCCAAGCTGTATAGGCTCGAAAGCCTACTACCAATTAAGCATATTAGGTGATGTGCATCTCTGTAATGAGAAGGGGTGTGGTCTAATGACATCAACACCGTATATCAGGTGTGCATAATTATTAGGCAACTTCCTTTCCTTTGGCAAAATGGGTCAAAAGAAGGACTTGACAGGCTCAGAAAAGTCAAAAATAGTGAGATATCTTGCAGAGGGATGCAGCACTCTTAAAATTGCAAAGCTTCTGAAGCATGATCATCGAACAATCAAGCGTTTCATTCAAAATAGTCAACAGGGTCGCAAGAAGCGTGTGGAAAAACCAAGGCGCAAAATAACTGCCCATGAACTGAGAAAAGTCAAGCGTGCAGCTGCCAAGATGCCACTTGCCACCAGTTTGGCCATATTTCAGAGCTGCAACATCACTGGAGTGCCCAAAAGCACAAGGTGTGCAATACTCAGAGACATGGCCAAGGTAAGAAAGGCTGAAAGACGACCACCACTGAACAAGACACACAAGCTGAAACGTCAAGACTGGGCCAAGAAATATCTCAAGACTGATTTTTCTAAGGTTTTATGGACTGATGAAATGAGAGTGAGTCTTGATGGGCCAGATGGATGGGCCCGTGGCTGGATTGGTAAAGGGCAGAGAGCTCCAGTTCGACTCAGACGCCAGCAAGGTGGAGGTGGAGTACTGGTTTGGGCTGGTATCATCAAAGATGAGCTTGTGGGGCCTTTTCGGGTTGAGGATGGAGTCAAGCTCAACTCCCAGTCCTACTGCCAGTTTCTGGAAGACACCTTCTTCAAGCAGTGGTACAGGAAGAAGTCTGCATCCTTCAAGAAAAACATGATTTTCATGCAGGACAATGCTCCATCACATGCGTCCAAGTACTCCACAGCGTGGCTGGCAAGAAAGGGTATAAAAGAAGAAAATCTAATGACATGGCCTCCTTGTTCACCTGATCTGAACCCCATTGAGAATCTGTGGTCCATCATCAAATGTGAGATTTACAAGGAGGGAAAACAGTACACCTCTCTGAACAGTGTCTGGGAGGCTGTGGTTGCTGCTGCACGCAATGTTGATGGTGAACAGATCAAAACACTGACAGAATCCATGGATGGCAGGCTTTTGAGTGTCCTTGCAAAGAAAGGTGGCTATATTGGTCACTGATTTGTTTTTGTTTTGTTTTTGAATGTCAGAAATGTATATTTGTGAATGTTGAGATGTTATATTGGTTTCACTGGTAAAAATAAATAATTGAAATGGGTATATATTTGTTTTTTGTTAAGTTGCCTAATAATTATGCACAGTAGTAGTCACCTGCACACACAGATATCCCCCTAAAATAACTATAACTAAAAACAAACTAAAAACTACTTCCAAAACTATTCAGCTTTGATATTAATGAGTTTTTTGGGTTCATTGAGAACATGGTTGTTCAATAATAAAATTAATCCTCAAAAATACAACTTGCCTAATAATTCTGCACTCCCTGTATATATATGAGCTGTCTAATATATTTTTTAACCTTTGCTTTATTGTTATGTTTTTTAAATGTAATAAATTATTTACATACACACCTGAATAGGTGGGACTGGGAAATTAATTTGTTTGAACAGAAGCCTGATGAAACAGACAGCAGTCTGAGAAACGCTTTGCTTATTTGTTTTAAATATCTAGTGTCATATTGTAGACACTCTGATTTTTATATTTGCCATTAAATTGTGCTTTTATTACTTCATCCTGAGAGTCTGAGCTTATTTCGGTCCTGTTGGACAAAGGAGCTACCAGAAATCTGGCAGTAACAGTGAGCTGGGACACTTTGAGACCCCAGTCTGCTTGATTTAGCACAACTGAGTGTTGCTCTATTTGTGAGTGCCATTTCATCTATTGCATTATTTGTTTGCTCTTACTCACACTAGGAGGCGCCTTTGTATTTGTGATTTATTTCACAGAGAATATTTGTATCCAGATCCTGTAAACTTGGCAAAGCAGCAGACTCCAACATACGGGTGTGATCTCCAGATTATCTACTATCCTTTGGGACAACCATCATATAGAGATTGACTCTTATTATCATTGAGGAAAAGGTCTTGATACAGATAAGGACTATTAAAGGGACACTGTACCCAAAAATTTTCTTTTGTGATTCAGATTAAGAATGAAATTTTAAGCAACTTTCTAATTTACTCCTATTATCAAATTTTCTTCATTCTCTTGGTATCTTTATTTGAAATGCAAGAATGTAAGTTTAGATGCCGGCCCATTTTTGGTGAACAACCTAGGTTGTCCTCGCTGATTGGTGGATAAATTCATCCACCAATAAAAAGTGCTGTCCAGAGTACTGAAACAAAAAAAGCTTAAATGCCTTCTTTTTTCAAATAATGATAGCAAGAGAACGAAGAAAAATTGATAATAGGAGTAAACTAGAAAGTTGCTTAAAATGGCATGCTCTTTCTGAATTACAAAAGAAAAAAATTGGGTTCAGTGTCCCTTTAAGATCTCTTTGTCTTGATCACCATACCTTTTGTTTTTTAATATTTTTAACCTTGTCACTATTTATTTTATTTTTTTGCAGATATTACTTTGCAGATATTTATTTGATTTTTTGCAATATTCTATTTTATCAATTTTTTTATTTTTTATATATTTATTTATCACTTTAGGGCATTTGTTGGTTATATATATATAATATAAATCTTGGGATCAAGTGATTCCCCTCACTTTCCATTTATTTTGATTTTTTTGCGCCCCCTAGAGCTAACACAGTGGTAGTGTGTTGGAGATTGTTATCAGCTTTCCAAGTTATACTCTGTCTATTATTTCTCTGTGTACAACATTTCTCAGTCACAATCATATTATAACTTTTTTTTTTTTTACCTTTTTCTCACCATATAACTTCTTAGCTATATGTGTCAATTTGCCCTGACTGGAGGGGGATGGGTATTTATAGGATGGGGCATCACAGTTCACCCCTAACGATTATTGAAAAGGATTATTTCTTCTCCAAGAAGCCATTAGTCTATTGGGTAGATTTATCAACACACTTATGGTTTTAATGGTGAAAGCTCTGAATCTCTGCATAGAGTAATTTGTACCAGAAAATGATCAGTGTTTAACCTTGCAATAAATAGGTCATCTTATGAGAATAATATAGTTTGCATGTTATATTTATTTTATTTACATTATGTCACTTTCACAGAAACAACCTCTAGAAAAGAACAATGTTGAAAAATGCATTATGAAGAATCATGATCATGGAAAGTCTAATGGATTAGAGAAACAGATTAATGTCTTAGACATTAGAAAACCAAAGGTAAGCTTTAGTTTAGTTTTTATCACTAGAATACAAATATAAATATGTTACCCAACCTACCCTGAACCTTCAATATCTTTATACTCTATCAAACGTACAGGAACGTGAACACTACTGCTGTATTTGTGGGTTAAATGGATATGATACTCAAATATTGAACCACTTGAAAATGATGAAGCATATGTTAAAAGATGGCTAGAAAATATCACATACACAGGAGATAGGTTACCTAAAAAAATCCTCAGTAGCCATATCCCATGGTAAAGGAACTTTTAGTAGCCAATCAGGATGCTAGTACCTGGAATTGCAAGAGAGGGTGCATCTGGCATGTGCAGGTACAGTCATGTTACTTCCCTCCTCAGTACTAGGAAGTTTACTATGAACTTGCATGAGATTTCGGTGAAATATCATAAGACCAAAGTAAAGTGTGATATCAGCACTGATGAAGCTGATTGGCTGTTGTTTTTCAATATGCAGCTGACACTGTTCACAGAGAACTTACTCTTGTAAGCTGAAGACATTTTGAAGTATAATATCTTCCTTTTTACATATAGATGTCCATGTGATATTTTCTGGTTAGCTTTTTACAGTTTTGCTGCATCACTTTCAAGTATTTTAGGGTATGGCTATAATGTCCCTTTAACAGGATTTTAAACCCAACATGATTCAGATAGAGCCAACAATTTAAAAGCAATTCCTCTAATTCACTTCTGTTATTAAATTTGCTTTGTTGAATAGGTTACCTAGGTAAGTAGCATGCACATGTTTGGAGAAACATTGCTGCCATTTAGTGGTCTTGCATACGTATAACATTGTTAAAAGCATTCTTGCAAAACTGCTGCAATATAGTGCTCCAGACCTTCAAACGCTTCTAAACCTACCTGCCTTCTTTCCAACAGAGTAAAGTAAATTTGGTAATATAAATTATATATATATATATATATATATATATATATATATATATATATACATACATACAAAACACGGAAGGTGACTGCACTCTCATACCGGACCGGGTACACATCCCATGAAAAGAATTGTTGCCCTGTAACATGCTCAGCCCTGGGTGCTCACTGGCACTCACAGGAAGCTGTGCTGTCCCCAGAGTCATAGATAGATGAAGGTCTGGGTGCAAGAACCATAGGGAAAATTACAAAACAAATTAATACAACACACAGAGAAAGTCCAGCACTCACAAGCTCTCAGCTAAGATTTAAAAGCAAAAATGGAAAGGTTAGTTACCACATTTGGCCAAATGGGACAAGCCCAGGTACCACATCAAGGTCCTTTCCAATACCTGGGATCCTAAAACAGCCGCACAATGCGGTAACAGAGTTTTCCATTTTTGCTTTTAAATCTTAGCTGAGAGCTTGTAAGTGAGTGCTGGACTTTCTCTGTGTGTTTTATTAATTTGTTTTGTAATTTTCCCTATGGTTCTTGCACCCAGACCTCTCCGGGGTTAACTGCCTGTGACTCTGGGGACAGCACAGCTTCCTGTGAGTGCCCATGAGCACCCAGGGCTGAGCATGTTACAGGGTCATGGGATGTGTACCCGGTCCGGTATGAGAGTGCAGTCCCCTTCCGTGTTTTGTATATGTCCAGGGTGATTACATAAGCCTGTGCACCCTTCCCTAGTTCCCAGTTTGTTTGGATTTGAGATCTTGCATTGTGTGGCTGTTTTAGGGTCCCAGGTATTGGAAAGGACCTTGATGTGGCAGCTGGGCTTGTCCCATTTGGCTAAATGTGATAACTAACCTTTCCATTTTTGCTTTTAAATCTTAGCTGAGAGCTTGTGAGTGCTGGACTTTCTCTGTGTGATATATATATATATATATATATATATATATACACACACATACATACAGTATCCCACAAAAGTGAGTACACCCCTCACATTTTTGTAATTTTTTTTATTATATCTTTTCATATGACAACACCGAAGAAATGACACTTTGCTACAATGTAAAGTAGTGAGTGTACAGCCTGTATAATAGTGTAAATTTGGTGTCCCCTCAAAATAACTCAACACACAGCCATTAAAGTCTAAACCGTTGGCAACAAAAGTGAGTACATCCCTAAGTGGAAATGTCCAAATTGGGCCCAATAAGCCATTTCCCCTCCCCAGTGTCATGTGACTTGTTAGTGTTACAAGGTCTCAGGTTTGAATGGGGAGCAGGTGTGTTAAATTTGGTATTATCGCTCTCACACTCTCTCATACTGGTCACTGGAAGTTCAACATGGCACCTCATGGCAAAGAACTGAGGATCTGAAAAAAAGAATTGTTGCTCTACATAAAGATGGCCTAGGCTATAAGAAGATTGCCAAGACCCTGAAACTGAGCTGCAGAACGGTGGGCAAGACCATACAGCGGTTTCACAAGACAGGTTCCACTCAGAACAGGCCTCTCCATGGTCAACCAAAGAAGTTGAGTGCACATGCTCAGCGTCATATCTAGAGGGTGTCTTTGGGAAATAGACATACAAGTGCTGCCAGCATTGCTGCAAAGGTTGAAGGGGTGGGGGGGGTCAGCCTGTCAGTTCTCAGACCATACGCCGCACACTGCATCAAATTGGTCTGCATGGCTGTCGTCCCAGTAGGAAGCCTTTTCTAAAGATGATGCAACACAAGCAGACTAAGGACATGGATTACTGGAACCATGTCCTGTGGTCTGATGAGACCAAGATAAACTTATTTGGTTCAGATAGTGTCAAGCGTGTGTGGCGGCAACCAGGTGAGAAGTACAAAGACAAGTGTGTCTTGCCTGCAGTCAAGCATTGTGGTGGGAGTGTCATGGTCTGGGCCTGCATGAGTGCTGCCGGCACTGGGGAGCTACAGTTCATTGAGGGAACCATGAATGCCAACATGTACTGTGACATACTGAAGCAGACCATTATCCTCTCCATTCGGAGACTGGACCGCAGGGCAGTATTCCAACATAACGACCCCAAACACACCTCCAAGACAACTATTGCCTTGCTAAAGAAGCTGAGGGTAAAGGTGATGGACTGGCCAAGCATGTCTCCAGACCTAAACCCTCAAACGGAAGGTGGGGGAGCGCAAGGTCTCTAACATCCACCAGCTCCTAAATGTCGTCATGGAGGAGTGGAAGAGGACTCCAGTGGCAACCTGTGAAGCTCTAGTGAACTCCATGCCCAAGAGGGTTAAGGCAGTGCTGGAAAATAAGGGTGGCCACACAAAATATTGACACTTTGGGCCCAATTTGGACATTTCCACTTAGGGGTGTACTCACTTTTGTTGCCAACGGTTTAGACATTAATGGCTGTGTGTTGTTATTTTGAGGGGACAGCAAATTTACACTGTTATACAGGCTGTACACTCACTACTTTACATTGTAGCAAAGTGCCATTTCTTCAGTTTTGTCACATATAAAGATATAATAAAAAATTTACAAAAATGTGAGGTGTGTACTCACTTTTGTGGGATACTGTATATATAATTTTACACTGTATCTGAATCATAAATGGAAAAACAAGTAAAAGTCCCTCCTAAGGATTAGGGATAAAGTTACTTGTGAAACAGGTTATCTGTTAGTTGTCAGAGACTCAGTTTATTTTTCTTCGGTCACCACAGCCATTGTGAAGCCACGTGCTGTACGCCCAATTTACTACAGTAAAGGCACGCACCCATCAGCATTTCCAGTTGCAGTGATCTCTAATCTTACATGCTAGCAGCAGTCCGCTAATATAGAAATAGCGTACACTCTTGATTATTGATCAAGCAAATACACGAATCTTGCATTTGTTTTCAGCAAATAACTATTTCTGTATGTTGGTTGGTAATTTTAATGTGTTTTTCTTGTGATCACAACAACAAAATACTTTAGATAATACCCCTCAAAACACAAAGGGCTAGATGGCAAGGAAAGCGCTGTTTTAACTCCCTAAAGGCGCACGTTAAAAAAACAGCAATTACAAATGGCTGATTAATGCTCCCATGAGCTTGTGGTTTCACTTTGCGCCAAGAGATCAGACCTCTGGTTAAATTTAAAAAGTTGCCCCAATTTCCCCCAAAATAAAGAGGACAGTTATTTAAAAAAAAATATATAAGCCTCTTAATTTTTTTTATTTTTAAAAACATCACAAAGCAGTTATAAGGGGTTAAATCGAGGGGATGTGGGCTGTTAGAAAAAAATACGGCACTAAAGTTCCTTTATATAGAGGTGAGTGGGGACTGTGTTTTTACTCTAAATATATATCTATACACTTATATACATATTTATGTGTTAATATGTATATACACACATAAATATATATATATTGCAATAGTGCGCTCCATTCGTAATCTTGCCCAAAGTCGTTACCTCCCAAAAACAACACAAAAACATAATTTATGCTTACCTGATAAATGTATTTCTCTTGTAGTGTATCCAGTCCACGGATCATCCATTACTTGTGGGATATATTCCCTTCCCAACAGGAAGTTGCAAGAGGATCACCCAAGCAGAGCTGCTATATAGCTCCTCCCCTCACATGTCATATCCAGTCATTCGACCGAAACAAGACAAGAAAGGAGAAACCATAGGGTGCAGTGGTGACTGGAGTTTTAATTAAAATTTAAATCTGCCTTAAAAGACAGGGCGGGCCGTGGACTGAATACACTACAAGAGAAATAAATTTATCAGGTAAGCATAAATTATGTTTTCTCTTGTTAAGTGTATTCAGTCCACGGGTCATCCATTACTTATGGGATACCAATACCAAAGCTAAAGTACACGGATGATGGGAGGGACAAGGCAGGAACTTTAAACGGAAGGAACCACTGCCCGTAGAACCTTTCTCCCAAAAACAGCCTCCGAAGAAGCAAAAGTGTCAAATTTGTAAAATTTTGAAAAAGTGTGAAGTGAAGACCAAGTTGCAGCCTTGCAAATCTGTTCAACAGAGGCCTCATTCTTAAAGGCCCAGGTGGAAGCCACAGCTCTAGTGGAATGAGCTGTAATTCTTTCAGGAGGCTGCTGTCCAGCAGTCTCATAGGCTAAACGTATTATGCTACGAAGCCAAAAGGAGAGAGAGGTTGCCGAAGCTTTTTGACCTCTCCTCTGACCAGAGTACACAACAAACAGGGAAGAAGTTTGACGAAAATCTTTAGTTGCCTGTAAATAGAACTTCAGGGCACGGACTACGTCCAGATTATGCAAAAGTCGTTCCTTCTTTGAAGAAGGATTAGGACATAATGATGGAACAACAATCTCCTGATTGATATTCCTGTTAGAAACTACCTTAGGTAAAAACCCAGGTTTAGAACGCAGAACTACCTTGTCTGAATGGAAAATCAGATAAGGAGAATCACAATGTAAGGCCGATAACTCAGAGACTCTTCGAGCCGAGGAAATAGCCATCAAAAACAGAACTTTCCAAGATAAAAGCTTAATATCAATGGAATGAAGGGGTTCAAACGGGACCCCTTGAAGAACTTTAAGAACCAAGTTTAAGCTCCACGGAGGAGCAACAGTCAAACACCGGCTTAATCCTAGCCAAAGCCTGACAAAAAACCTGGACGTCTGGAACTTCTGCCAGACGTTTGTGTAAGAGAATAGACAGAGCAGAAATCTGTCCCTTTAACGAACTAGCAGATAAACCCTTTTCTAAACCTTCTTGTAGAAAGGACAATATCCTAGGAATCCTAACCTTACTCCATGAGTAACCCTTGGATTCGCACCAATATAAATATTTACACCATATCTTATGGTAAATTTTCCTGGTAACAGGCTTCCGTGCCTGTATTAAGGTATCAATAACTGACTCCGAGAAGCCACGCTTTGATAGAATCAAGCGTTCAATCTCCATGCAGTCAGCCTCAGAGAAATTAGATTTGGATGTTTGAAAGGACCTTGTATTAGAAGGTCCTGCCTCAGAGGTAGAAACCACGGTGGACAGGACGACATGTCCACTAGGTCTGCATACCAGGTCCTGCGTGGCCACGCAGGCGCTATCAGAATCACCGATGCTCTCTCCTGTTTGATCTTGGCAATCAGTCGAGGAAGCATCGGAAATGGTGGAAACACATAAGCCATGTTGAAGACCCAAGGGGCTGTCAGAGCATCTATCAGCGCCGCTCCCGGGTCCCTGGACCTGGATCCGTAACAAGGAAGCTTGGCGTTCTGGCGAGACGCCATGAGATCCAGATCTGGTTTGCCCCAACGATGAATCAGTTGAGCGAAGACCTCCGGATGAAGTTCCCACTCCCCCGGATGAAAAGTCTGGCGACTTAGAAAATCCGCCTCCCAGTTCTCCACGCCTGGGATGTAGATCGCTGACAGGTGGCAAGAGTGAGACTCTGCCCAGCGAATTATGTTTGAGACTTCCAACATCGCTAGGGAACTCCTGGTTCCCCCTTGATGGTTGATGTAAGCCACAGTCGTGATGTTGTCCGACGGAAATCTGATGAACCTCAGTGTTGCTAACTGAGGCCAAGCTAGAAGAGCATTGAGTATTGCTCTCAACTCCAGAATATTTATTGGGAGGAGTTTCTCCTCCTGAGTCCATAATCCCTGAGCCTTCAGGGAGTTCCAGACTGCGCCCCAACCTAGAAGGCTGGCATCTGTTGTTACAATCGTCCAATCTGGCCTGCAAAAGGTCATACCCTTGGACAGATGGACCCGAGAAAGCCACCAGAGAAGAGAATCTCTGGTCTCTTGGTCCAGATTTAGCAGAGGGGACAAATCTGAGTAATCCCCATTCCACTGACTTAGCATGCATAATTGCAGCGGTCTGAGATGCAGGCGCGCAAATGGCACTATGTCCATTGGCGCTACCATTAAGCCGATTACTTCCATGCACTGAGCCACTGACGGGCGTGGAATGGAATGAAGGACACGGCAAGCATTTAGAAGCTTTGATAACCTGGACTCCGTCAGGTAAATTTTCATCTCTACAGAATCTATAAGAGTCCCTAGAAAGGAGACTCTTGTGAGTGGTGATAGAGAACTCTTTTCCACGTTCACTTTCCACCCATGCGACCTCAGAAATGCCAGAACTATCTCTGTATGAGACTTGGCCATTTGAAAGCTTGACGCCTGTATCAGGATGTCGTCTAGATACGGAGCCACCGCTATGCCTCGCGGTCTTAGAACCGCCAGAAGTGAGCCCAGAACCTTTGTAAAGATTCTCGGGGCCGTAGCCAACCCGAAGGGAAGAGCTACAAACTGGTAATGCCTGTCTAGAAAGGCAAATCTTAGGTACCGATAATGATCTTTGTGAATCGGTATATGAAGGTAGGCATCCTTTAAGTCTACCGTGGTCATGTATTGACCCTCTTGGATCATGGGTAGGATGGTTCGAATAGTTTCCATTTTGAATGATGGAACTCTTAGGAATTTGTTTAAGATTTTTAGGTCCAAGATTGGCCTGAAGGTTCCCTCTTTCTTGGGAACCACAAACAGATTTGAGTAAAACCCTTGCCCTTGTTCCGTCCGCGGAACTGGGTGGATCACCCCCATTACTAAGAGGTCTTGCACACAGCGTAGAAATGCCTCTTTTTTTATTTGGTTTGCTGATAACCTTGAAAGATGAAATCTCCCTTGTGGAGGAGATGCTTTGAAGTCCAGAAGATATCCCTGAGATATGATCTCCAACGCCCAGGGATCCTGGACATCTCTTGCCCAAGCCTGGGCGAAGAGAGATAGTCTGCCCCCCACTAGATCCGTTTCCGGATAGGGGGCCCTCTCTTCATGCTGTCTTAGGGGCAGAAGTAGGCTTTCTGGCCTGCTTGCCCTTGTTCCAGGGCTGGCTAGCTTTCCAGCCCTGTCTGTAACGAGCAACAGGTCCTTCCTGTTTTGGAGCGGAGGAAGTTGATGCTGCTCCTGCCTTGAAGTTACGAAAGGCACGAAAATTAGACTGTTTGGCCTTTGATTTGGCCCTGTCCTGAGGAAGAGTATGACCCTTACCTCCAGTAATGTCAGTAATAATTTCTTTCAAGCCGGGCCCGAATAAGGTCTGCCCTTTGAAAGGAATATTAAGCAATTTAGATTTAGAAGTCACGTCAGCTGACCAGGATTTAAGCCATAGCGCTCTGCGCGCCTGGATGGCGAATCCAGAGTTCTTAGCCGTTAGTTTGGTTAAATGTACAACGGCATCAGAAACAAATGCATTAGCTAGCTTAAGTGCTTTAAGCTTGGCCATAATCTCATCCAATGGAGCTGTGCGAATGGCCTCTTCCAGAGACTCAAACCAGAATGCCGCAGCAGCAGTGACAGGCGCAATGCATGCAAGGGGCTGTAAGATAAAACCTTGTTGAACAAACATTTTCTTAAGGTAACCTTCTAATTTTTTATCCATTGGATCCGAAAAAGCACAACTATCCTCCACCGGGATAGTGGTACGTTTAGCTAAAGTAGAAACTGCTCCCTCCACCTTAGGGACCATCTGCCATAAGTCTCGTGTGGTGGCGTTTATTGGGAACATTTTTCTAAATATCAGAGGTGGGGAAAAAGGCACACCGGGTCTATCCCACTCCTTGCTAATAATTTCTGTAAGCCTTTTAGGTATAGGAAAAACGTCAGTACACACCAGTACCGCAAAGTATCTAACCTACATACTTTCTCTGGAATTGCAACCGTGTTACAATCATTCAGAGCCGCTAATACCTCCCCTAGCAATACGCGGAGGTTCTCAAGCTTAAATTTAAAATTAGAAATCTCTGAATCCGGTCTCCCTGGATCAGATCCGTCACCCACAGAATGAAGCTCTCCGTCCTCATGTTCTGCAAATTGTGACGCAGTATCAGACATGGCTCTCACATCATCAGCGCGCTCTGTCCTTAACCCAGAGCTATCGCGCTTGCCTCTTAATTCAGGCAATTTAGATAATACCTCTGTCATAACAGCAGCCATGTCTTGCAAAGTGATTTGTATGGGCCTCTCTGATGTACTTGGCGCCACAATATCACGCGCCTCCTGAGCGGGAGGCGAACGTACTGACACGTGAGGAGAGTTAGTCGGCATAACTTCCCCCTCGTTGTCTGGTGATAATTTCTTTACAGATATAGATTGACTTTTATTCAGAGTGACATCAATACATTTAGTACACATATTTCTGTGGGGCTCCACATTGGCCTTCAAACATAGTGAACAAACATTCATCTGTGTCAGACATGTTTAAACAGACTCGCAATGAGACTAGCAAGCTTGGAAAATCCTTTCAAATAAATTTACAAGCAATATAAAAAACGCTACTGCGCCTTTAAGAAGCACAAAAAAATTGTCACAGTTGAAATAACAATGAACCAAATCAGTTATAGCAACCAAATTTTCACAGTAAATGTATTAAGTTAGCAAAGTATTGCACCCACTAGCAAATGGATGATTAACCCTTAATACCCAAAAACGGATAATCAATTTAACAATTAACGTTTTTATCACAGTCAAACACACTGTCACAGGTCTGCTGTGACTGATTACCTCCCTCAAAATGACTTTTGAAGACCCCTGAGCTCTCTAGAGACGTCCTGGATCAAGGAGGAAGAAGCAGGAAGACTGAAACAGAATTTTTACTGCGCAAAAAAGCGCTAAAATAGGCTCCTCCCACTCCTATTACAACAGTGGGAAACCTCAGTTAACCGTTTCTATGTAGAAATAAACAACAGCCATGTGGAAAATCATGCCCCAAAAGATTTATCACCAAAGTACCTCACAAAAAACGAATAACATGCCAGTAAACGTTTTAAACATACACTTTAAAAGTTAGGTAGTGTTATTAATAAGCCTGCTACCAGTCGCTTCTACTGCAGTTAAGGCTTATACAATACTTCAGTATTAACAGTATTTTCTTAGGCAAATTCCATTCCTTAGAAAATTACTTATTGTACATACATTCATCAGCCTGATACCAGTCGCTGCTGCATTCAAGGCTGTACTTACACTACATCGGTATCAGCAGTATTTTCTTAGTCAATTCCATTCCTTAGAAAAATAATTTACTGCACATACCTTGTTTGCAGGATTCCCCACACGCTATTCCCTTTCTGAAAGTTACCCCACTCCTCAGAATGTGCGAAAACAGCCAGTGGATCTTAGTTACTTCTGCTAAGATCATAGAAAACGCAGGCAGATTCTTCTTCCAAATACTGCCTGAGAACAAACAGCACACTCCGGTGCCATTTAAAATAACAAACTTTTGATAAAAAATAAAAATAAATAAATAGAAATAAACTAAGTATAAAAACACCACAGACCTCTCACAACGTCCTATCTAGTTGAGTTGCAAGAGAATGACTGGATATGACATGTGAGGGGAGGAGCTATATAGCAGCTCTGCTTGGGTGATCCTCTTGCAACTTCCTGTTGGGAAGGAGATATAATCTCATAAGTAATGGATGACCCGTGGACTGAATACACTTAACAAGAGAAAAGGGCACACCGGGTCTATCCCACTCCTTGCTAATAATTTCTGTAAGCCTTTTAGGTATAGTAAAAACGTCAGTACACACCGGTACCGCATAGTATCTATCCAGCCTACACAATTTCTCTGGAATTGCAACTGTGTTACAGTCATTCAGAGCAGCTAAAACCTCCCCACGCAATACACGGAGGTTCTCAAGCTTAAATTTAAAATTAGAGATCTCTGAATCAGGTTTCCCCGGATCAGATCCGTCACCCACAGAATGATGCTCTCCGTCCTCATGTTCTGCAAACTGTGACGCAGTATCAGACATGGCTCTTACAGCACCAGCGCGCTCTGCATCTCTCCTAATCCCAGAGCTATCGCGCTTGCCTCTCAATTCTGGCAATCTAGATAATACTTCTGACAGGGTATTATTCATGATTGTAGCCATGTCCTGTAAGGTAATTGCTATGGGCGCCTCTGATGTACTTGGCGCCATATTAGCACGCGCCCCCTGAGCGGGAGGTGAAGGTACTGACACGTGAGGAGAGTTAGTCGGCATAACTTCCCCCTCGTCGTCTGGTGATAATTCTTTTATAGATAAAGACTGACCTTTATTATTTAAAGTGAAATCAATACATTTAGTGCACATATTTCTATGGGGCTCCACACTGGCCTTCAAACATAATGAACAAACAGATTCATCTGTGTCAGACATGTTTAAACAGACTAGCAATGAGACTAGCAAGCTTGGAAAACACTTTAAAATCAGTTTACAAGCAAAATAAAAAACGCTACTGCGCCTTTAAGAAGCACAAAACCTGTCTCAAGTTGAAATAACAATGAACCAAATCAGTTATACCAACCAAAATTTCACAGTAAATGTATTAAACTAGCAGAGCATTGCACCCACTTGCAAATGGATGATTAACCCCTTAATACCCCAACTGGATAATCAATAGAGAAAAAAACGTTTTTAACACAGTCAAACACACTGTCACAGGTCTGCTGTGACTGATTACCTCCCTCAAAATGACTTTTGAAGTCCCTTGAGCTCTCTAGAGACGTCCTGGATCATGCAAGAAGAAGCAGGAAGACTGAGTCTGAATTTTTACTGCGCAAAAAAGCGCTAAAATAGGCCCCTCCCACTTATTATTACAACAGTGGGAAGCCTCAGTTAACTGTTTCTATGCAGAAATTAAGTTAGCCATGTGCCCCAATAAGTTTTATCACCAATGTACCTCAAAAAAAAAACGATTAAACATGCCAGCAAACGTTTTAAAAACATCTTTTTTAAAGAGTATGTATCTCTAATGATAAGCCTGATACCAGTCGCTTCTACTGCATTTAAGGCTTTACTACAATACTTCAGTATTAGCAGCATTTTCTTAGTCAAATTCCATTACTTAGAAAATTATTTTACTGCACATACATTAATAAGCCTGATACCAGTCGCTTTCGCTGCATTTAAGGCTTTACTTACATTACTTCGGTATCAGCAGCATTTTCTTAGTCAATTCCATTCCTTAGAAAAATATTTTACTGCACATATCTTAGTTGCAGGAGACCCCGCACGCCATTCCCTTTCTGAAGTTACCCCACTCCTCAGAATGTGTGAGAACAGCCAGTGGATCTTAGTTACTTCTGCTAAGATCATAGAAAACGCAGGCAGATTCTTCTTCCAAATACTGCCTGAGAAAAAAACAGCACACTCCGGTGCCATTTAAAAATAACAAACTTTTGATTGAAGAAATAATTAAGTATAAAACACCACAGTCCTCTCACGACCTCCATCTATGTTGAGGGTTGCAAGAGAATGACTGGATATGACATGTGAGGGGAGGAGCTATATAGCAGCTCTGCTGTGGGTGATCCTCTTGCAACTTCCTGTTGGGAAGGGAATATATCCCACAAATAATGGATGATCCGTGGACTGGATACACTTAACAAGAGAAATCTTTATTTTTCTTGTTAAAGGGACAGTAAATTTAAAATGAAACTTTCATGATTTAGACAGAGCATGCAATTTCAAACAACTTTCCAGGTTACTTATATTAACTAATTTGCTTAGTTATCTTGTTATCCTTTGTTTAAAAGCATATCTAGGTAGGCCCAGGAGCAGCAATTTACTACTGATAGCTAGCTGCTGATTAGTGGCTGCATTTATATGCCTCTTGTCATTGTTTAGCTAGCTCCTAGTAGTGCATTACTGCTTCTTCAACAAATAATACAAAGAGAATTAAGTAAATTTGATAATATAAGTAAAATGGAAGATTTAAAATTATATGTTCTATCTGAATCATAAAAGAAAAAAAATGTGTTTCATGTCCTTTTTAATCTGGTAATATCTTAAATTAAATAATAAAATGGGCATGTTTACAGACAAACAAAATTGCCGATATTAGGGTGTTATTGATTACATCACAGGTTAAAGGGACATGAGACCCAACATTTTTCTTTCATGATTCCAATGTACTTATATTATCTAATTTGCTTTGTTATTTTTTAATCCTTTGTTGAAGAAGCAGCAATGATCCAATAACATGAGGCATATATGTGCAGCCACCAATCAGCAGCTCCTGATCCTACTTAGGTATCCTTTTCAACAAAGGATGTAAAAAGAACAAAAAAACAAGAGAATAGAAGTAAATTGGAAAGTTGTCTAAAATAACACCCTATCTGAATCGTGAAAGGAAACATTTGGGTTTCATGTCCCTTTAAAGTGCCTGCATGTTGACTGATCCTTTTAATAGTGTGTAGTGATGATAATAGGTGACTGCTGCTCCACAACCATACATATATTATGTATGTCCCTCTAAGGGATTTAAACAGGGGCATTACCAGTACAGGCAGTCCCTGGGTTACAGACTTAAGTACAACTCGTACTTACAAACTGAGAAAATAGAGCTTTATCGCCAATCCTTCTTTCCAGGATAACCCAAAATACTCAAAATCCAATTGTCACAAGGACAGAAAGAGATTTGAAACAAACTTTTCCCTATGCTATCCAAAACTAAAAAAACATAAATTATGTTTACCTGATAATTTCATTTCCATCTGTGGGAGGAGAGTCCACGGCTTCATTCATTACTTGTGGGAATTAAGAACCTGGCTCACAGGAGGAGGGAAAGACACCCCAGCCAAAGGCTTAAATACCTCCCCCACTCCCTTCATCCCCCAGTCATTCTGCCAAAGGAAACAAGGAACAGTAGGATAAATATCAGGGTATAAATGGTACCAGAAGAACAAAAATAAATGTAGGTCCGCCTACCGGGGAAACGGGTGGGAGCCGTGCACTCTTCTCCCACAGATGGAAATTAAATTATCAGGTAAGCATAATTTATGTTTTCCATCTTAATGGGAAAAGAGTCCACGGCTTCATTCATTACTTGTGGGAAACAAATACCCAAGCTCTAGAGGACACTGAATGAAAAAAACGGGAGGGCAAAAGGAGGCGGACCCTAAGCTGAGGGCACCACAGCCTGCAAAACCTTTCTCCCAAAAGCTGCTTCTGCCGAAGCAAAGACTTAAAATTTAGCAAAAGTATGTGAAGAGGACCAAGTAACCACCTTACAAATCTGCTCCAGAGGCATCATTCATTTCATGAAGAGGCCACAGCCCTAGTTGAGTGAGCTGTAATCCTCTGAGGAGACTTATGTCCCGCTGTCTCATAGGCCAAGCGGATAATGCTCCTCAATAAAAAAAGATAGGGAAGTGGAAGAGGCCTTCTGCTCCTTGCGCTTCCCCGAATACACAACAAAGACAAAGTCTGTCTGAATTATTTTGTGGCTTGAAGATAGAACTTCAAAGCTCGAACCACATCTAAATTATGAAGCAACCTTTCCTTTGAAGAAGAAGGGTTAGGACACAAGGAAGGAATTACTATTTCTTAATTTGTTACGATTCGACACAACCTTAGGAAGAAATCCCAACCCAGTGTGAAGAACAGCCTTATCAGCATGAAAAAACAGGTAAGGAGGCTCACATTGCAAGGCTGCCAACTCAGAGACTCTGTGTGCCAATGCAATAGCCAGTAGGAATAGAACCTTCCAGGAAAGAATTTTAATGTCAAGCGAATGCATAGACTCAAACGGAGCCCTCTGCAAAATCTTAAGAACCATGTTTAAGCTCCAAGGGGGAGCGGAATTTCTAAAGACAGGCCTGATCCTAGACAGAGCCTGAACAAAGGACTGAATTTCAGGAAGCTCCGCAAGCTTCTTGTGTAACAGTACAGATAAAGCCGAAATCTGTCCTTTTTAAGGCGGCAAGTCCCTACTCCAAACCATCCTGGAGGAAGGACTGGATCTTGGATACCCTAACCTTATGCCGGGGATATCCACATTCCTCACACCAGAACAAGTAGGTCCTCCACACCTTATGATAAATACGAAGAGTGACCGGTTTCCTGGCTTGAATGAGAGTATCAATCACTCTATCAGAAAATCCTCTCTTGGCTAGGATTAAGCTTTCAATCTGCAGGCAGTCAGCCTCAGAGAATCGAGATTTTGATGTAGAAAGGGACCCTGAACCAGCAGATCTCTGCGACAAGGTAACCTCCATGGAGGAGACAATGACACCCCCACCAGATCCGCAAACCACGTCCTCCGCGGCAACAACGGAGCAATCAGAATAGCCAAAGCTTGCTCCTGCTTGATGCGGGCCACTACTTGAGGTAGAAGTGGCAACGGTGGAAATATGTAGACTAGATTGAGCTCCCAAGGCACCTATCAGCTCTGTCTGGGGATCCCTGGACCGCGACCCGTATCTGGGTAGCTTGAAGTTGAGTCTGGACACTATGAGATCTATGGATGAAACTATTGTCTGCTGAGAAAATCCGCTTCCCAGTTGTCCACACCCGGAATGTGGATCACTGATAGCAAACAGTTGTGGGTCTCCGCCCATTTCAGAATCTGAGATACTTCCCTCATGGCTAGGGAGCTTCTTGTTCCCCCCTGATGGTTGATGTTAGCCACCGAGGTAATGTTGTCCGACTGGAATCTGATGAATCGGGACGACCCCAGGAGGGGCCAAGCCCTCAGAACGTTGCAGATCGCTCGAAGTTCCAGAATATTGATCGGGAGAAGCGACTCCTCTCGAGTCCACCTGCCCTGTGCCTTCCTGGCACCCCAAACAGCTCCCCATCCTGACAGACTTGCGTCTGTGGTCACAATCTCCCAGGATGGTCTCAAGAAGGATGTCCCCTGGGACAGTTGTCCTGGACAGATCTACCAAGAGAGGGATTCCCTCGTTTGGTTGTCCAGAGAGATCTGTTGGGATAGATCTGAGTGATCGCTGTTCCATTGGCTCAACATGCCCATGAGATCGAATGAGAAGAAGAAGAGCCCTCGAATGGTCCTCTACGAGCCTGGACCAGGATGTCTTCCAGATAAGGTGCCACTGCAATATCTCTGGCTCTCGCCACCACAAGCAGCGATCCCAGAACCTTCGTAAAGACTCTTTGTGCAGTCGCCAGGCCGAACGGTAGGGCCACAAACTAGAAGTGTTGGTCCAGAAATGCAAATCTTAGGAACCTGAAGTTATTCTTGTGGATTGGCACGTGAAGGTAAGCATCCTTCAAATCTATTGTAGCCATGAACTGTCCCTCTTGAACTAGGGGCAGAATAGACCTGATCGTCTTCATCTTGAATGATGGGACCGAAAGAAACTTGTTTAGGCACTTTAGGTCTAGAATTGTGCAAAACGTGCCGTCCTTCTTTGGGACCAAGAAAAGGTTTGAATAATACTCCAGACCTCTTTCTGCTAGAGGGACTGGAACGATTAGGAGAGATCCATTATGCACTCTAGAAAGGCATCTCTCTTCTCTGGTCTTGATGATAGGCTTGACAGGAGGAATCTGCCCCTGGGTGGATGAGTCTTGAACCCTATCCTGTAACCCTGGGCGATGACCTCCAGAACCCAAGGGTCCTGAACGTCTCATCCAAGCCTCTGCAAAAAGAGTCTGCCCCCTACGCGATCCAAAAACAGATCGGGGGCCTCCTCTTCATGCCAATTTTGTCTCGGCGGTCTTCTTGCTCTGCTTGGCTTTCTTCCAAGATTGAGCTGGCTTCCAAGATCCCTTGGACTGCTCGGTTTTCACAGCAGGCTGCTAGCGTTGGAACTTGTCCGAATGAAAGGGATGAAAAGTAGACCCCTTAGGCTTATTCTTCTTATCCTGCGGTAGGAAAGCACCCTTGCCTCCCATGACTGTGGATATAATAGAGTCTAGGCATGGACCAAAAAATGGGAGGGATAGTAATCTAGACTTGGAAGTCAGGTCAGCAGACCATAACTTTAACCACAGAGCCCTACAGGCTAGAACAGAAAAACCTGATGTCTTGGCATTCAGGCGAATAATCCGTATATTTGCATCACAGATGAATGAATTAGCTACCCTTAAGGCCTTAATTCATTCCTGTATCTTCTCGAGGGGAGTCTCCACCTCGACCATAGCTGACAGAGCATCACACCAGTAGGTAGCAGCTCCAGCCACCGCAGTGACCGCTGTAGCTGGTTGAAAAACGAACCCTGTGAGCTGAAACATCTTTCTCAACATGGATTCCAATTTTTTTATCCATGGGCTCCTTGAACGAAGAGCTATCTTCGAGCGGGATAGTTGTGTGCTTAGCGAGCGTGGAGATAGCACCATCCACCTTAGGGATAGCCCCCCCACAGCTTAAGCTGCGAGTCCGAAATGGGGAACAGTTTTTTATAAGAAGTAGAGGGGGTAAAGGACGAGCCAAGTTTCTCCCATTTGTTTTCAATAATATTAGCCATCTTAAAGGGGATCAGGAAGGTCTGAGGCACCACCCTGTCCTCGTAAACCCTATCTAGCTTAGGGATCGAAGGTTCCTTCGGCAGTTTCTGTTCCGGAACCTCTAATGCAGCAAGCACACTTTCAGCAGAAAGCGCAAATGCTCCATCTTAAACTTAAACTCTGGCTCCTCCCCAGCCGGAGGTCTAGATGTCGCCGATTCCGACCCAGAGAGACTGTCCTCCGAAGACTCGGAGTTGTCTTCATCAGTGGATAATCTGTCAGAGACATCCAACAAAGTAGATGACCCCTGGGACAGATAGCTATGTTTCACCTTGCGCTTAGCAGGGCATGGCAAGGCAAGGCATTGAAGGCCGCCGAAACCGCCATTTGTAACTGATCAGCGAAATCTGGCGGCCAAAGGTCCCCTCCCGCGGGAGGATTAGTAGTGCCCTGGGGAGCTGCATATGTAATCGGAGATGAATGTAGGGAACGCCCCTCGCGAGACAGAGAACCCTCAGAGGTGGACGGCTCAGTTTTTTAGATATTGCAATTTTATCAAAGCATATGGCACATAGTTGAGCAGGCAGATAAACCGGAACCTCCTCACAATAAACACAGTTATTAGATTTGGTTGAAGAAGGAGTACCCTCTAACATATCAGAGTCCTCCATAGCTTGCGACTTTATTAAGGAATAGATAGAAATTAAATGGCACCTTTATACCCCAATGGCCGGGGCACTCACCACCTCCTATGACCCGGACCACAGAGAAACCGCTTTGTCTCCTGCATCCGCCAGTCAAGAAAGAGGAATTTAAAAAGAGGCCACACCCGGTCACATGGAGTGCCATGCAGGACCGCTCCTGCACTAAAGAGAAAAACGCGCCAAAAAAGGCTGCGTTTATAGCTCTCTAAAGAAAACTGACAGTTTACACATTGACAGAGCCTCACCTCACACATGTCGCAGCATTAAACACGATAAAGAATATTATGCATAAATCCCCCCCTGTTCAATAACCTCCTTTCTGAGGATATTAACCCTTGATTCTATACAGATAAAAGGAGACACACTGTGACCCTGTCTTCTTGCGTTATCATATGTGTATAAATGAAACAATCTTACCAGAATCTATGCCGTGGAACAGGAACACAGCCTTTCAAGTGTGACAGGGTAGTAGCATCGCTCCTGACATGGACTTGAGAGCAGAAAGCAGGCAGTGAAACTTGTCAACGCTAATTGCTTATGGAGCTGTTAATCTGAGTCGGGATGGTTTTGCAGAAAGACTCTCCCTGCATCTCCGGACTCTAACTTTCATCTATGCTCTCACTGAGAGGCCGACAGGACTACGTAAAACTCCAGTCCCATTTCGAAGAGTACTACCCTCCATAAAAGACTACTCCAAATCGTCCGACACTTCTCTGCCAACCTCCTGTGACGAAAGGCAAAGAATGACTGGGGGATGGGGGAGGAATTTAGCTGGGGTGTCTTAATTCCAGGTTCTTAAAGTGTAAGTAAAGTTGAACTGACAGTTCACTACCAATGCAAAGAACATCAAAAATAAAGTATAGTTTCATTCATCGATTTTTTTTTTTAAATACCGTTTTCACTGTAGTAATTTAGTTATTTATTGTCCCGTCTAATAACCTCGTCTCTCCACCCGCATAAAAAAAAATTTCGGTTAGTAGTGACGTTATCATCCGTATCTAACGGATTGGGTCCCCCACTGGCGTCTACATAGGAATTGTAGACTCCCACTTCCTGTATTGCGCATGCGTTAGAGATTAATCTCTACTACTCTGGTTATGCGCGTTCACAACTCCAGCATGCGCACTTTGCATACACGATTCACAACTACAGAGTGATGAAAGAATGAACTGACTCATTGATATAATGTATCGGGGAGAGATGGTACAATTGCGCATGCGCATAGTCTTTACAGATCGAGAACACGCACGCTTACTTACGCGAACGGAGGTTGGGAGTGCATCAATCTTTTTCACAGACAAAGCCGGAAGAAAGCGGCGAAAAAACGGTGAACATAAAAATAAGATTTATTTGAAAGCTATTTTATTTTTCAAAAAACAAAGTTAGCGACTATAATGTTGGTCAAATTATATGATAAGAAATGGTTTCCAATAACAAAAACTTTACTTTCACTTTAATTCCCACAAGTAATGAATGAAGCCGTGGACTCTCCTCCCATTAAGATGGAAATGTTTGGCTAGAGTTTCACCTAAAAAACCCAGAATTTATGCTTACCTGATAAATTTCTTTCTCTTGTGATGTATCGAGTCCACAGATTCATCCATACTTATGGGATATTCTCCTTCCTAACAGGAAGTGGCAGAGAGAGCACCCACAGCAGAGCTGTCCATATAGCTCCTCCCTTAGCTCCACCCCCCAGTCATTCGACCGAAGGCTAGGAAGAAAAAGGAGAAACTATAGGGTGCAGTGGTGACTGAAGTTTTTAAAATAAAAATATACTACCTGTCTTAAATAGACAGGGCGGACCGTGGACTTGATACATCACAAGAAAAAGAAATGTATCAGGTAAGCAAAAATTCTGTTTTCTCTTGTAAGATGTATCGAGTCCACGGATTCATCCATACTTATGGGATACCAATACCAAAGCTTTAGGACACGGATGAAGGGAGGGACAAGACAGGTACCTTAAACGGAAGGCACCACTGCTTGTAGAACCTTTCTCCCAAAAATAGCCTCAGAAGAAGCAAAAGTATCAAATTTGGAAAAAGTATGAAGCGAAGACCAAGTCGCCGCCTTACAAATCTGTTCAACAGAAGCCTCATTGTACTCTTCAGCCCTTGTGAGAACAGCAGTGGATCTTAGTTACAAAAATGCTAAGATCATCATCCTCCTTGCAGAAATCTTAATCCCTTTTCTGCCAGAGAGTAAATAGTACACACCGGTACCATTTAAAATAACAAACTTTTGCTTGAGAAAATAAAAACGAATATTTTTGTCACCACACTCCCTTTGCCCTTCCTAGCAGTTAAGCAGGCAGAGAGAATGACTGGGGCGTGGAGCTAAGGGAGGAGCTATATGGACAGCTCTGCTGTGGGTGCTCTCTCTGCCACTTCCTGTTAGGAAGGAGAATATCCCATAAGTATTGAGAAAAGAGAAAGAGAAAAGTGCCTGTTCCAACTTACATACAAATTCAACTTAAGAACAAACCTACAGAACCTATCTTGTTTGTAACCTGGGGACTGCCTGCATAGTGGCCATGTGTGTTTGTTGAGTTATATTTTTTTTAAATGTAATTGATTGAGTAGGCAACATTTATATCTGTTTGGTGACATTGTTTTGTAACCTCAATATGGCAGGAGTCTGTTTTGTGTAAAACCGATGTTACCCACAAATAGGCCGAAAAGTGTTGCCTGGGGATTTATCAAGTTCTTTTAGTTGTGGGATTGAATAAGGGAAAAATTACTCTGAAAATGTGTTGATAATTGTTGAAAACGATCAGACATGTCAAGAATAGGACACATTTTTCACAAAACGGATAATGAAAAAAGTGTTTCTGATAAGCATTGATAATGTTTGATTGTTATCCACCCCTATATAGGAAGGTTGTGTAAAATACTGTTCAGTGTAAAGTTTTCTAGGAAAACAGTTAATAAAAAAAAAATTTGGGGGGGAAATCCTAAAAGTCAGCAGTGTAAAATGTTTGTAAATGTAAAAACTGTATTTTTTACTTTTATTTTCATTATATCATTTCTGGTGACCTATTTCACAGAAACAACATCTAGAAAAGAACTATGTTGGTGCCAAATCTAACCTGATGAAGGATCATGACCTTGGAAAGTCTAGCAAATTACACAAACAGACGGATGACTTAGACATTACAAGGACAAAGGTAAGTTTCAGTTTGGTCCAGAGGATCTGTTGTTTAATTACAAATATATTTTAAAACAAATTTTCCAGATTACTTCCATTACCAAATGTGCTTCATACTCTTGGTATCCTTTGTTGACGGAGCAGCAGTGCACTACTATGTGCAGCCACCAATCAGCAGCTAACTCTAAGTAGTCCATTACTGCTCCTGAGCCTACCTAAGTATGCTTTTCAACAAAGGATATCAAGAAATCAAAGCTAATTTGATAATAGAGGTAAACTGGTAAGTTGTTTAAACTGCCTGCTCTATCTGAATCATTAAAGTTGAATTTGGACTTTACTGTCTCTAAAAAGATGCATGCAGGCATTTAAATGATTTTAAAACTTTACAGCAAAGTACAAATTAAACTTAAATGGATTGGATTGAGCATTTATACAACTTTCCAATGTTGCTTTGTTCTCTTGTGGGCTAATTTATGAAGCTGCATTCACAGCTTTTGAGGCTATACGGAGCGGGCCTGCAGCCACATATTTAAGAAGCAGAAACTGCTTATTTTGCCTCTCTGCCACCTCAGATTTGGTGAGAGCAATCACCCCTACAGTAGCTCGTTCAGGGTTATTGACATGCCCTGGTCTTGCGCTATTGGCTGTACAAGAGCAGGGGGCGGCATTGCACAAGAAATCTCTTGTGCATTGTTACATTTCTTTATGCGATGCATATACTTGCAAACCTGTCCACCTGCAATGATGATACATTTTGCCTTTGGCATCCTTTGTCATAAAAAATCTATTATGTGAGGGATTTAGCGCACCCACATTATCCGACAATGTAATGTTAGCACACCCTAGACTATCGCTCAAGAGATAAAAATAAAATTGGGCTTGTAATATGTGCGCAAAAATGAAAGCGCTAATATTTTTACACTCCACTTATTACCTAGGTCTATAGATTCCATTTATCATGTGCTGGGCGGACAAGGCTCGCTATTATAAACCTTGTCCTTGCAACAAGTGGCCCCATCTACTGCCCGCATTTAACATTGCACAAACTGCTTGTGCAATGCTGCGCATGAGCAGGGGATGTCAATCATCTCGATTGGAACGAATCAGGATGATTGACATCTGCCACGCTTTAGGTGACGAAGAGGCTAAGTAGCAGCAGTCTTAAACACAAGGCTGAAATGCTGGGGCTCTGCTCTAAAGCTGTATTTGCAGCTTAAAGGGACACTAAACCCAATTTTTTTCTTTCATGATTCAGTTAGAGCAGCAATTTTAAGCAACTTTCTAATTTACTCCTATTATCAATTTTTCTTCCTTCTCTTGCTATCTTTATTTAAAAAGCAGGAATGTAAAGCTTAGGAGCCAGCCCATTATAGGTTCAGCACCCTGGATAGCGCTTACTTATTTGTGGTTAGATTTAGCCACCAATAAGCAAGCATAACCCATGCTACTACTTTTTAGTTGCATGATGCTTAAAGAATATTATCTTTGACCAGTTTTATACTATTCCTAAAACATTATGTCAGATTCTACTGAAAGGATGGGAAAACTGCATTTCCAGTGAGTTTTACAAGAGCAAATTTGGAAGGAGAAGATCCAGTTTTAGCATGTCTGCATGTGCACGAGCACTTTATCAGACAAGACATCTGTGACCCTACTCTGGTCACGGTTTTCTTTGGGAGGAAAGTGTGTTTACTGCTATGTGTATAGGTTTATTTACCCACCTGTGTTTGTGTATCAGGGAGAAGAGTATTCACTGCTCTCTCTGTATGTCAAAGAAAAAAGTGAATCAGTGTTGAGTATAGGTCATAGTTGTGTGGCAGGGAGGGTTTAATTATTGGTACTGTATGTGTGCAGGTATTCAGCAATAAGGGATACTCTTTATCATTGTTCCTGTAACAATGTCATAATCCATTTTCACATGCATAATATAAAAAGGAAGCGGGACAGGAAGAATAATTCCTAATGCCTTGGATGGCACAGAACCTAACTATGCAATTGCCCTCAGTCAACTCCTACATTGTTAGTTTAAGATCTGTATAAAATGATGAATAAATATGCATACATCTGGATAGTATTGTGTCTTTATAAATTAATAACAATGGTTGAGATTAAAACTAAATCCAAATGACATTACAATACATTTTTAATGAACACAGTATTCTCTGATGGTTGGTAATGTAATATTAAACTAGAGAAACACATCTACAAATGCATACATACAACCCACTTGATGAACCATCTTATATACTGAAGATATAAAATACCCTCCTATACTGAAGCAATGAATTCAAGGGCTACCAGGTGATGAGCAGCCTTTTTAAATAATGTACAATATGGTTTTCAAATGGCTACATTGGTTGACCAAAACTCACACCGTTCATATTGTATTATTTTAGGAATGGACACAAAGTAAATTTGTAATATAAACTTGATGATGTATTTGGTTATATTGGTACCTTGTATGCTTTTCATAGTAGCCACATGCACATTTTTGAAAGTAGAAGATAAAGTTGCGACAGTACTGTTTACAAATACATCATTTAGTGTTTCAAGCTGAAATTTACGTTTGTGCTTTAATAGTGCTTTGTGTTTCATGGATTCAAACACTGCTTGGAACATACCTTAGAGAATGCATTATATAACATTATTTCTTTACAGAAAACATTAAATGGAGGTCTTCATCAGAGACTAACATTATCCTCAGCTACAGAAAATGGAAACAATATACAAAATCTACCAGTTATGCAAGAATATTCAATTTCATATGAAGATGAAAAACATCACCAAGACAGAGAAAGTGTATATCAATATGTTTTTGTAATTTCTATTCTTTTGTTAATGATATGTCTTACATTATATTATTTTTAATAATGACTCTGTTCCATTGCTTGAAATGGTGGTTGTCTATTAAACAGCTGTTTTATTATTTCTTGGTTGACATCTTCAGTGTAATAGGCTGGAAAAGAAAACAATGAACTTTTTTTTATTAAATTCATACGAAACCATGTCACATTTTCAAAGTTTATGCTCTTTGTCATCATTCATTATACGCCAGAACCAACGGTTAGTATATACTGTTGGTATATACCAGGGGTCGCCAACCTTTCGGACCTCAGGGACCACTAAACTCACAATTTTGAATCCTGTGGACCACTAACATGAATTTTTTTTAAAAAGGTACAAACCTCTAATGTGTGTGTATATATATATATATATATATATATATATATATATATATATATATATATATATATATATACACATACATACTGTACATAATTAGTATAACCATAGCTAAGTTTACACATATTTAACAATATTTTTTTTGGAATTAACTAACTGAATGACAGAACTGAGAGAATACTTCCAAATGACAGGTGAGCTAACCATGACTGATGTTACTGGCAATTACTATAATACTGGTGAGATATGGCTGATCTGCTGGATGGCAATTACTGGAATTCTGGTGGAATGGCTTTGTGCGCAGGAAAAATATTAGAATGTAAAATAATTAATATTTAAGTTTAAAAAAAGAAGATAGAGGGGAGTAAGACAAACAGTGATGCAAGTCCATCTGAAGGAATTAGGAAAACTACTACAAAGAGACAGGTAAAGGGAAGAAAATAAATTAAATATAAGATAGAATTTTTGATTTAAGACTTTCATTTTTTATATACTTTAATTTCAAGCCAAGACTATACCAACCTCAGCTGGCTATAGAATGGAAGCATCTTACTCTGAGCAGTGCGCCAGGCAGGAGGAATTAAAAATACAATCTAGCTACGCAAGTTGAGCAGTACTATGCAACATCCATGGACCACTGGTTGGCGACCGCTAGTATATACTATACCATTGCAAGTCCTTTATGCAGTGGATTAGCAAATACAGTATTGACATGTATCAGGGAATAATGATAGATTGAATAGATCTGAAATAGAAAATGAATTTTACCTTGTTGCAGTAAGGGCATTCACCGTATATAATGTTGAAGCTTTGTCTACTGGAAGGCAGACCTCTCAACCACTATGAAGAGAAAATTATTTAGGTATAAGCAGCATAATAGAACTCTTGCAATATATACGGAAAAAAACCAAACATGTAGATCTGTTAAATGCAAGACTTTTGTAGCTATGATGTGAATTTTGATGGTACTTATGTATATTTCTAGGTAAATATTATCTTGAATTCTGTTTAAAAACACATGTATTAAACTTTCATTTAGATAGGGCATGTCATTTTAAACAACTTTCTAATTTACTTTTATCATTAAATTTTCTTTGTTCTTTTGGTATTCTTAGTTGAAAGCTAAACCTAGGTAGGCTCATATGCCTTTTTCCAAGCCCTTTAAAGGGACATTCAAAGTGGTTTCAAAGCACACCAGCTACTTCATATACACAAAAAAAACTGAAAATGCAATTTCTCACACATTCTATGCTCTACAGCTGGTATGACAAATACATTAAAGAAAAAAACTATTTTACAGTATACTGTCCCTTTAAGCAATTAGGGCGGGGACAGACAAATAATAAATGTGTGTGTAAATAGGTTAATGGTGAGCTAACCAGAAGAACCTTAAGTGGGGGGGGGGGGTATCACAATGTATAGACCACTGGGAACCAGCTGATTTATTTAGGTGTGGCTCAAACTGGACACAAGAAGTCTTGACGAACTCACATTGTGGGAAAACTTTATGGCAGTTAAAAGTAATTGAGATCACAAGGTTCTTCAGTATCTGTACAAAAAATTAAAATAATAAAAAAAAATCTGGTTTGAGCAGAGTCACAGTCAATGCTACCATAGTTCAGATGTGTAGACACACCAGAATAAAGCTGTCAGATAAAAAGTAATCCAACATACAGTGCCCTTACTTTCTGGAATCCATTAGAGACACAAATGACCACTCTCTTACATGGTAACATATGTTAAGCCAAAACAGGATTATAACATTTTAAAAGTTATAACAAATTAATTGTAAACCCCTCCCCCAAAAAATATAAACGCTTTAGGACAGTGAAAGCTTTTATTTTCCACAAATCCCTTAAAAACTCTTGACAATTCGATACAGCCGAGGTAATTTACAATCCAAGTCAACAGATGTATAAATTCACAGCCTCGCTTTTAGCAGAGTAACCTGATGAGAACAGATCACTAACATTCCAGAAGACAATAACAAAAGGTTTCTAGGACAGTGATTTATAATAAATATCAATCAAAGAGCAAAATATCAAGTTCCCGGGTTCTCTGCAAAGCAGCACTATATTTTGAGCCATTATACTGGACTTGAGAGTAAAAATGTTAAAATGAACTAAGTGCAAGTTGTTTAAAAGTGCATGTGCTATCTAAATCATGAAAGTTTAATTCTGACTTTGCTATCCCTTTAATGCACAAACTTTTATCTTTACATATGCTTCCGAAATAAAAAAAGTATGGCATTATATTGGTACCAGAAAAAGACAGGGAAAGGTACCAAAGAAGTACATTTCTAAACATGTTTACGAGTTCCATGCTTCAATATGACTTTCTAAAACTGTACTTGTAAAAATGGTTAGTCCATCACCACAGTAGATCTCAGCTCATGTAAAAGGGCATTTTAGTGACTATATATATATTAGGCATTTGCTTCGGCACATAAATGTGTCCAAGAAAATCAATCCTGGTTAACAAATGTTGCCATCTATTGGTTTTCTTAATTAAATTTTTTTGTTTTGTTTTTAAATCCGATATTGCAAATATTACATTTATTTAGTTGGATAATCATTTATAGTTTTTCCCCAAGACACACACTATTTACTACATTACACAAGTGCAGAGTAAAATGATGTAAGCAGGATCTTAAAGGGACCTGAAACCCCAAAATTTTCTTTCATGATTCAGATAGAGATTACAATTTTAAACAACTTTCTAATTTACTTCTTATCTAATTTGTTCCATTCTCTTGGTATAATTTATTTAAGGAGCAGCAATGCACTAATGGTTTCTAACTGACCACATTGGACAATCACAATCAATATAAATATATGCAGCAACCAATCAGAAGCTAGAACCTAGGTTCTCTGCTGCTCCTGAGCTTGCCTAGATAAACCTTTCAGCAAAGGATAACAAGAGAAGGAAGCAAATTAAATAATAGAAGTAAATTAGAAAGTTGTTTAAAATTGTATGTTCTATCTAAATTATGAACAAACAAATTTGGGTTTCATGTCCCTTCAACACACAAAAAGTATGAAAGATTTCAATGATCGTTTGACAGGGACATAAAAAATAAATCCAAGTTGATTTTGTTCTCTTGGTACCCTTTTTGTTGGAGAGCATATGTAGGTGTTCTCAGGAGCAAGCATGTGTCTTGAGCACTATCTGGCCAGCAGTGTTTATAACAATTTATAACACAGTGGCCATAAAGCACTCAAGAATGCTCTATCCATGATGTCCCTTTTATACGATCTTCTACTTATATGAACAATGAATATAGAAAAAAAGTAAATTTATGCTTACCTGATAAATTGATTTCTTCTATGCTACGACAAGTCCACGGATTCATCCATTACTTGTGGGATATTATCCTTCCCAACAGGAAGTGGCAAAGAGCACCACAGCAGAGCTTTCTATATAGCTCCTCCCTTAGCTCCACCCCCCAGTCATTCGACCGAAGGTACAGGAAGAAAAAGGAGAAACTAAAAGGTGCAGAGGTGACAAGTTTAAAATCAAAAAAATATAATCTGTCTTAAAATGACAGGGCGGGCCGTGGACTCGTCGTACCATAGAAGAAATCAATTTATCAGGTAAGCATAAATTTACTTTTCTTCTATAATGGTACGACAAGTCCACGGATTCATCCATTACTTGTGGGATACAATACCAAAGCTACAGGACACGGATGAACGGGAGGGACAAGACAGATGGCTAAACAGAAGGCACCACTGCTTGAACTTTTCTCCCAAAAATAGCCTCCGAAGCAGCAAAAGTATCAAATTTGTAAAATTTGGAAAAGGTATGAAGCGAAGACCAAGTCACAGCCTTACAAATCTGTTCAACAGAAGCATCATTTTTAAAAGCCCATGTGGAAGCCACCGCTCTAGTAGAGTGAGCTGTAATTCGTTCAGGAGGCTGCTGTCCAGCAGTCTCGTATGCCAAACGGATGATGCTTTTCAGGCAAAAAGAAAGAGAGGTAGCCGTAGCTTTTTGACCTCTACGTTTTCCCGAATAGACATCAAACAAAGAAGATGTTTGACGAAAATCTTTGGTCGCTTGCAAGTAAAACTTCAAAGCACGAACCACGTCCAAGTTGTGCAACAGACGCTCCTTCTTAGAGGAAGGATTAGGACACAGAGAAGGAACAATAATCTCCTGATTAATATTCTTATTAGTAACAACTTTAGGAAGGAATCCAGGTTTGCTACGCAAAACCACCTTATCAGCATGGAAAACTAGATAAGGCGAGTCGCATTGCAATGCAGATAGTACAGAAATTCTTCGAGCCGAAGAGATAGCAACTAAAAACAGAACTTTCCAAGAAAGAAGCTTAATATCTATGAAATGCATAGGTTCAAACGGAACCCCTTGAAGAACTTTAAGAACTAAATTCAAACTCCATGGCGGAGCAATAGGTTTAAACACAGGCTTGATTCTAACTAAAGCCTGACAGAACAACTGAACGTCTAGAACATCTGCCAGACGCTTGTGCAGTAAAATTGATAAAGCCGATATCTGTCCCTTTAGGGAACTAGCTGATAGCCCCTTCTCCAATCCTTCTTGGAGAAAGGACAAAATCCTAGGAATCCTGATCTTACTCCATGAGTAGCCTTTGGATTTGCACCAATAAAGATATTTACGCCATATCTTATGATAAATTTTCCTAGTGACAGGCTTCCGAGCCTGAATCACGGTATCTATGACCGACTCAGAGAATCCCCGCTTGGATAAAATCAAGCGTTCAATCTCCAGGCAGTCAGCCGCAGAGAAACTAGATTTGGATGCTGGAAGGGACCTTGAATCAGAAGGTCCTGTCTCAGTGGCAGAGTCCATGGTGGAAGAGATGACATCTCCACCAGGTCTGCATACCAAGTCCTGCGTGGCCATGCAGGTGCTATCAAAATCACAGAAGCTCTCTCCTGTTTGATTCTGGCAATTAAACGAGGAAGGAGAGGAAATGGTGGAAACACATAAGCCAGGTTGAACGACCAGGGTACTGCTAGAGCATCTATCAGTACTGCTTGAGGATCCCTTGATCTGGACCCGTAACAAGGAAGTTTGGCATTCTGACGAGACGCCATCAGATCCAATTCCGGTGTGCCCCATTGATGAATCAATTGTGCAAACACCTCCGGATGGAGTTCCCACTCCCCCGGATGAAAAGTCTGACGACTTAGAAAATCCACTTCCCAGTTCTCCACTTCTGGGATATAGATTGCTGACAGATGGCAAGAGTGAGTCTCTGCCCATCGAATTATTTTGGTAACCTCTATCATCGCTAAAGAACTCTTTGTTCTCCCCTGATGATTGATATATGCTACAGTCGTGATATTTTCCGACTGGAATCTTATGAATCTGGCCGAAGCCAGCTGAGGCCACGCCTGAAGTGCGTTGAATATCGCTCTCAGTTCTAGAATATTGATCGGGAGGAGAGCCTCCTCCTGAGTCCACACACCCTGTGCTTTCAGGGAGTTCCAGACTGCACCCCAGCCCAATAGGCTGGCGTCCGTCGTCAATATGACCCATGCTGGCCTGCGGAAACACATTCCCTGGGACAGATGATCCTGTGACAACCACCAAAGAAGAGAGTCTCTGGTCTCTTGATCCAGATTTATCTGAGGAGATAAATCCGCATAATCCCCATTCCACTGTTTGAGCATGCATAGTTGCAGTGGCCTGAGATGCAAGCGAGCAAACGGAACTATGTCCATTGCCGCTACCATGAGTCTGATTACCTCCATACACTGAGCCACTGACGGCCGGGGAATGGAATGAAGAGCTCGGCAGGTGGTTAAAATCTTTGATTTCCTGACCTCCGTCTGATAGATTCGGTGGACATGAAAAATTTTCTAAGTTCCCAGGAATGGAACTCTTGTGAGAGGGATAAGTGAACTCTTTTTTACGTTCACCTTCCACCCGTGAGATCTTAGAAAAGCCAACACGATGTCCGTGCGAGATTTGGCTAGGTGGTAAGTTGACGCCTGAATTAAGATATCGTCCAGATAAGGCGCCACTGCTATGCCCCGCGGTCTGAGAACCGCAAAAAGGGACCCTAGCACTTTTGTGAAAATTCTGGGAGCTGTGGCCAACCCGAAGGGAAGAGCCACAAACTGGTAATGCTTGTCCAGGAAGGCGAACCTGAGGAACTGGTGATGATCTTTGTGGATAGGGATGTGTCAATTTATGACCACCACAGTGGTCATAAATTGACACTCCTGTATCATTGGTAAAATAGTCTGAATGGTCTCCATTTTGAAGGATGGGACTCTGAGGAATTTGTTTAGAATCTTGAGATCTAAAATTGGTCTGAAGGTTCCCTCTTTCTTGGGAACCACAAACAGATTGGAGTAAAACCCCTGCCCCTGTTCTGTTTTCGGAACTGGGCAGATCACTCCCATGGTATATAGGTCTTCTACACAGCGTAAGAACGCCTCTCTCTTTGTCTGGTTTACAGACAATTGAGAAAGATGGAATCTCCCTCTTGGCGGAGAATCCTTGAAATCTAGAAGATACCCCTGGGTTACGATTTCTAATGCCCAGGAGTCCTGAACGTCTCTTGCCCATGCCTGAGCAAAGAGAGAAAGTCTGCCCCCTACTAGATCCGGTCCCGGATCGGGGGCTACCCCTTCATGCTGTCTTGATGGCAGCAGCAGGTTTCTTGGCCTGTTTACCTTTGTTCCAAGTCTGGTTAGGTTTCCATACCGACTTGGATTGAGCAAAATTCCCCTCTGGTTTTGCAGCAGGGGAAGAGGTAGCGGGACCACCTTTGAAGTTCCGAAAGGAACGAAAATTATTTTGTTTGTTTTATCCTGAGGGAGGGCATGGCCTTTTCCTCCAGTGATGTCTGAAATTATCTCTTTCAGTTCAGGCCCTAATAGGGTCTTACCTTTGAAAGGAATGGCTAAAAGCTTAGATTTTGATGACATCAGCAGACCAGGACTTAAGCCATAACGCTCTACGCGCTAAAATGGCGAAACCTGAATTCTTTGCCGCTAATTTAGCCAGTTGAAAAGCGGCATCTGTAATGAAAGAATTAGCCAGCTTGAGAGCCCTAATTCTACCCAGAATATCATCCAATGGGGTCTCAACCTGAAGAGCCTCCTCCAGAGCCTCGAACCAAAAGGCAGCTGCAGTAGTTACAGGAACAATGCACGCTATAGGTTGTTGAAGAAAACCCTGATGAATAAATATTTTCTTTAAGAGACCCTCTAATTTTTTATCCATAGGATCTTTGAAAGCACAACTGTCCTCAATAGGTATAGTTGTACGCTTAGCCAGGGTAGAAATAGCTCCCTCCACCTTAGGGACCGTCTGCCACGAGTGGGAGAAAACGGAATACCTGGTCTATCCCACTCCTTAGTAACAATGTCCGAAATCCTCTTAGGGACCGGAAAAACATCAGTGTAGACAGGAACCTCTAGATATCTGTCCATTTTACACAATTTCTCTGGAACTAAAATAGGGTCACAATCATCCAGAGTCGCTAAAACCTCCCTGAGCAATAAGCGGAGGTGTTCTAGTTTAAATTTAAAAGCCGTCATATCTGAATCTGTCTAAGGGAACATCTTTCCTGAATCAGAAATCTCTCCCTCAGACAGCAAATCCCTCACCCCCAACTCAGAACATTGTGAGGGTACATCGGATATGGCTAATAAAGCGTCAGAGGGCTCAGCATTTACTCTCACACCAGACCTACTGTGCTTCCCCTGCAACCCAGGCAGCTTAGATAAAACCTCTATGAGGGTAGTATTCATGACTGCGGCCATATCTTGCAGGGTGAAAGAATTAGACGCACTAGAAGTACTTGGCGTCGCTTGTGCGGGCGTTAATGGTTGTGACACTTGGGGAGAATTAGATGGCACAACCTGATTCTCTTCTGACTGAGAATCATCCTGCGACATACTTTTAGTTGCTAAAATATGTACTTTGCAATTTATTGCCCTTTCAGTGCATGAGGGCCACATTTTAAGTGGGGGTTCCACAATGGCTTCTAAACACATTGAACATTGGCTTTCCTCAATGTCAGACATGTTGAACAGGCTAGTAATGACCACAAACAAGCTTGAAAACACTTTATTTAGTGAAAAAATAACAATCTTAAAAAACGGTACTGCGCCTTTAAGATAAAAAAAGCATACACGTTCTGCAAAACTGCCTTAAAATACACCAATCCTTTCAATTTTTTTATATGATATACAAATAATGCAGCTGAGATTGCCCCACAAAGAAAAGAACAGTTAACCCTTTACTGTGCAAAACCGGATCGTTAATAGGCCTAAATCCGGACAAAAACACCCCCTGCACCAAACTAGCCATGTGGGTTCTAAAACACAAACCAGAAGCCCAGTGTACCCTCAATAAAGTCCCAAGAAAAAATGTTATTGAAATATACTCTTTCAGTTCCCAAAAACGTTAACAGCACTCCCAGGTCACAAAAACGTTTGCCCACAAACATACTCAGTGTCAACCATCTTTTATTAGCCCCTTATGCAAGCTTAATAATACCCTTTATATCTACTAGGATTACTGCTTACCCTCTCCCTCATAGGGATCTGTCAGCCAAATCTGAAATACCACAGTCTCTCCAGAAAAAAATGACTGAACATACCTCACTGCTTATAGCATGAAAGGGTTCCTCACACTGAAGTTTCTTGTACTCCTCAGCCATTCTGTGGTAACTGCTCTGGATCTTAGTGACAAATGCTAAGATCATCAGCCTCCAGGCAGAAGTCTTCATCCATCTGCTGCCTGAGAGTAAATAGTACACACCGGTACCATTTAAAATAAAAAACTCTTGCTTGAAGAAATAAAAAAACTAATATTTTATCACCTCTTTCACTTTACCCTTCCTAGTACTTAGAGTAGGCAAAGAGAATGACTGGGGGGTGGAGCTAAGGGAGGAGCTATATAGACAGCTCTGCTGTGGTGCTCTTTGCCACTTCCTGTTAGGAAAGATAATATCCCACAAGTAATGGATGAATCCGTGGACTCGTCGTACCATTATAGAAGAAATATACATTAAATAATAAAAATACTATAATTATTCAGGATTGCCGCTTTAAAGGAGGACACATGAAAAATACTTAAGTCAGGGGCTGTTTTAACAAATGCTTTAAAATAATGTTCTGTTGCTAGGACCCTGACATATGTGTTTTTCACAAGTCTTCCCCTTTAAAGTGGCAATATGGCAACCCTATATATAAGGCTTGAAGTCATTTTAGATCTGCTGAGAGCCTCTTTTCTTGTTTATACCAAACTAATTATTTTTAGTAAAAAGTAAATATTGGGGAAAAAACATTAAAACAATGAATGGCAATAAAAGAATAACATATATGTGGACGTTTACCTCATATAAACATGCTTGGTGGAACGGCTGACCACATCTTGGATCATCACACACCTGATCTGGAATGGCAGAATCCAGTCGATATGCATAGCATATGCCACATTCCATACTGAAATCCTTTAAACATATTATAGTATTATTGATCACAGATGAAAAAGATGAATAGTTATACAAAATATGGGCCCCATGTACGAAACAGCATTAACTGCTCCGGAGCCCTTGCGGGACAGGTTCGCACATGTGAGCCTGCTTCTCGTAAATGTAAGAAGCAGTGGTCATTAGACCACTGCTTCTTACACTCTGTGGCGTAGATAAATCATTGACAGCTCCCTCACTCTCTGTGATTGACAGTCATGCAAGTGAAGGGGTGGGCATTACACACTCATCGGAGTGTGTAATTATGCATTACATCATCAGACCAGGCAACCTTCTTTCATTGCTTCATGATGATGCATACGGCCAGCAGACGAACAGATCTGCTGCTCATATGCAGTGAAGGTGTGCGGACAGCTTCTCAAGTTAAGAAGCTGTCCGCACACCATTTAATACATGGACCCATGGGTTAAAAGCATTTAAAATAGTTTGCATCACTTAGCAGACCAGAGACATACCCCTTAAAAAGATTCTTAAGCACGTTTAGCTTATCTCCATTGTTGTAGCAAAGTGTGTGTGTGTGTGGGCGGGGGGGTCTCCCCAACTATAACATAGTTCTGAATCTTGCAGAATGCAAACCAGTCTCCTTGTAAGTTAGTAGAAACCCCAATTCCATAATGTTATGAGATAATATACAGGCAGAGTTGGCCAAATAAATAACTGAAGTAGTTAATATGCATAACTATGAAGACATAAAAATTCATGCCCTTCTAAGTGATTTAAAATGTCACAATTCAGCACCACAGTCATGCATTGAATAAAATTTGACTGTTTTGAGAAGGATATATTACGGATCTGATAACTGGCAAGTCCTGGAGTAATATTAAATACATAAATAATATCTGGACAATTATTTAAAAAAAATGTTTTTGAATACATTAAAGTGATTGTAAAGCTTAAGAAATTAGAACCCTGTAACTAAAAATAATCTTAAAAACTTTAAAAATATGTATCCCTTGATTTTAAGATTATTTTTAGATAACGGGCACCAATTCCTTAAACTTTACAATCACTTTAATATTGAATATCAAACAACATGACTTACAGTCTTTTCTAAGTTAGAGCGAGATGGGAATTCAATTTCCAATACATCTTTCAAATTTTGCAGTATGCTGTTTTCTGGATCCCTAGGGATAAAAAAAAAATAATAAAAATAAAAAAAGCATATGCAATCAAGTGATTATATTTCCAACCATTCTACCAGTCATATAAAAAGAATAAAAAGAAAGAGTATTAAAGGGACAGTCTAGTCCAAAATAAACTTTCATGATTCAGATAGAGAATGTCATTTTAAACAATTTTTCAATTTACTTTTATCACCAATTTTGCTTTGTTCTCTTGGTATTCTTAGCTGAAAGCTAAACCTAGGAGGTTCATATGCTAATTTCTAAGCCCTTGAAGGCCGCTTCTTCTCTCAGGGCATTTTGACAGTTTTTCACCACTAGAGGGTGTTAGTTCATGTGTGTCATATAGATAACACCGTGCTCACGCACGTGGAGTTCAGGTGAGCCAGCTCTGATTGGCTAAAATGCAAGTCTGTCAAAAGAACTGAAATAAGGGGGCAGTTTGCAGAGGCTTAGATACAAGGTAATCACAGAGGTAAAAAAGTGCATTTATATAACTGTGTTGGTTGTGCTAAACTAGGGAATGGGTAATAAAGGGATTATCTATCTTTTTAAACAATAAAAATTCTGGTGTAGACTGTCCCTTTAAGGCTGAACATGTTTAAGTTCCAGCACTTATATTACAACATGGCTGCTATATGAAAGACCAAAATAGTTTGTATTTTTGTCTTCAAATTCAAACTTGCTATGTCAGTGTTTACATAAAAGTTTTTGCAATGAAAATCTGTAACAGTGACAGTTATGAAAAACTTGTTCTGATGAATGACAGTTGAGAGCCTTCTGTAGTAGGGAAGTGTACAGATAAAGTTATTCTAAAAAACAGAATTTATGCTTACCTGATAAATTTCTTTCTCTTGTGATGTATCGAGTCCACGGATTCATCCATACTTGTGGGATATTCTCCTTCCCTACAGGAAGTGGCAAAGAGAGCACCCACAGCAGAGCTGTCTATACAGCTCCTCCCTTAGCTCCGCCCCCCCAGTCATTCGACCGAAGGCTAGGAAGAAAAAGGAGAAACTATAGGGTGCAGTGGTGACTGAAGTTTTTTAATTAAAAATATACTACCTGTCTTAAACAGACAGGGCGGGCCGTGGACTCGATACATCACAAGAGAAAGAAATTTATCAGGTAAGCATAAATTCTGTTTTCTCTTGTAAGATGTATCGAGTCCATGGATTCATCCATACTTGTGGGATACCAATACCAAAGCTTTAGGACACGGATGAAGGGAGGGACAAGACAGGTACCTTAAACGGAAGGCACCACTGCTTGTAAAACCTTTCTCCCAAAAATAGCCTCCGAAGAAGCAAAATTATCGAATTTGTAAAATTTGGAAAAAGTATGAAGCGAAGACCAAGTCGCCGCCTTACAAATCTGTTCAACAGAAGCCTCATTTTTAAAAGGCCATGTGGAAGCCTCTGCTCTAGTAGAATGAGCAGTAATTTTTTAAGGAGGCTGCTGGCCAGCAGTCTCATAAGCCAAACGGATGATGCTTTTCAGCCAAAAGGAAAGAGAGGTAGCCGTAGCCTTTTGACCTCTCAGTTTACCAGAATAAACAACAAACAATGAAGATGTTTGACGGAAATCTTTAGTTGCTTGTAAGTAGAACTTTAAAGCACGAACCACATCAAGATTGTGCAACAGACGTTCCTTCTTTGATGAAGGATTAGGACACAGGGAAGGAACAACAATCTCCTGATTGATATTCCTATTAGAAACAACCTTAGGAAGAAACCCAGGTTTGGTACGCAAAACCACCTTATCTGTATGGAAAACAAGGTAAGGTGAATCACACTGTAAAGCAGATAACTCAGAAACTCTTCAAGCCGAAGAGATAGCTACTAAAAACAAAACTTTCCAAGATAGAAGCTTAATATCTATGGAATGCATAGGTTCAAACGGAACCCCTTGAAGAACATTAAGAACCAAGTTTAGGCTCTATGGTGGAGCAACAGGTTTAAATACAGGCTTGATCCTGACCATGGCCTGACTAAACGCTTGAATGTCTGGAACATCTGCCAGACGTTTGTGTAAAAGAATAGACAAAGCAGATATTTGTCCTTTTAAGGAACTAGCTGATAATCCCTTCTCCAATCCTTCTTGGAGAAAGGACAGAATTCTAGGAATCCTAATCTTACTCCATGAGTAACCCTTGGATTCACACCAACAAAGATATTTGCGCCAAATCTTATGATAGATTTTCCTGGTGACAGGCTTTCTAACCTGAATCAGGGTATCAATGACCGACTCAGAGAAACCATGCTTTGATAGAATCAGACGTTCAATCTCCAAGCAGTCAGACGCAGAGAAATTAGATTTGGATGCTTGAATTGACCTTGGATTAGAAGGTCCTGCCTCATTGGCAGAGTCCACGGTGGAACAGATGACATGTCCACCAGGTCTGCATACCAAGTCCTGCGTGGCCACGCAGGCGCTATCAGAATCACCAAAGCTCTCTCCTGCTTGATTCTGGCAACCAGACGTGGGAGGAGAGGAAACGGTGGAAATACATAAGCCAGATTGAAGGACCAGGGTACTGCTAGAGCATCTATCAGTACCGCCTGGGGATCCCGGGACCTGGACGCGTAACAAGGAAGTTTGGCGTTCTGTCGGGACGCCATCAGATCCAATTCTGGTGTGCCCCATAGCTGAGTCAGCTGGGCAAATACCTCCGGATGGATCTCCCACTCCCCTGGATGAAAAGTCTGACGACTTAGGAAATCCGCCTCCCAGTTCTCTACCCCTGGGATATGGATTGCTGAGAGATGGCAAGAGTGATCCTCCGCCCATCGGATTATTTTGGTTACCTCCATCATCGCTAAAGAACTCAGTGTTCCTCCTTGATGATTGATATAGGCTACAGTCGTGATGTTGTCCGACTGAAATCTGATGAATTTGGCCGCAGCTAGCTGAGGCCACGCCTGAAGCGCATTGAATATCGCTCTCAGTTCTAGAATGTTTATCGGAAGGAGAGTTTCCTCCCGAGACCATAAGCCCTGTGCTTTCAGGGATTTCCAGACTGCACCCCAGCCTAGCAGGCTGGCATCTGTCGTTACTATGAGCCACTCTGGCCTGCGGAAACACATTCCCTAAGACAGGTGGTCCTGAGACAACCACCAGAGAAGAGAATCTCTGGTCTCTTGGTCCAGATGCAGTTGAGGAGATAAATCTGCATAATCCCCATTCCACTGTTTGAGCATGCATAGTTGCAGTGGTCTGAGGTGTAGGCGGGCATAAGGAACTATGTCCATTGCCGCTACCATGAGTCCGATTGCCTCCATACACTGAGCCACTGATGGCCGAGGAATGGAATGAAGAGCTTGGCAAGCGATTAAAAGTTTTGATTTTCTGACCTCCGTCAGAAATATTTTCATTTCTACCAAGTCTATCAGAGTTCCTAGGAAGGAAACTCTTGTGAGAGGGACGAGAGAACTCTTTTTTATGTTCACCTTCTACCCGTGAGATCTCAGAAAAGCCAACACGATGTCCGCGTGAGACTTGGCTAGCTGGAAAGTCGATGCCTTAATTAAGATGTTGTCTAGATAATGCACGACTGCTATACCCCGCGGTCTTAGAACCGCCAAAAGGGACCCTAGCACCTTTGTGAAAATTCTGGGAGCCGTGGCCAACCCGAAGGGAAGGGCCACAAACTGGTAATGCCTGTCCAGAAAGGCGAATCTGAGGAATTGATGATGATCTCTGTGAATAGGGATGTGTAGATACGCATCCTTTAAGTCCACGGTAGTCATATATTGACCCTCCTGGATCAGAGGAAGAATAGTCCGAATAGTCTCCATCTTGAAAGATGGTACTCTGAGGAATTTGTTTAGAATTTTGAGATCCAAGATTGGTCTGAAAGTTCCCTCTTTTTTGGGAACCACAAACAGGTTGGAGTAAAAACCTAGCCCTTGTTCCGCTCTTGGAACTGGGCGGATCACTCCCATGGTATGTAGGTCTTCTACACAGCGTAAGAACGTCTCTCTCTTTGGCTGGTTTGCAGACAATTGAGAAATGTGAAATCTCCCCCTTGGGGGGGGGGAGTCTTTGAAGTCCAGAAGATATCCCTGGGACACAATTTCTAAAGCCCAGGAATCGTGAACATCTCTTGCCCAAGCCTGAGCGAAGAGAGAGAGTCTGCCCCCTACTAGATCCGGTCCCGGATCGGGGGCTACCCCTTCATGCTGTCTTAAGAGGCAGCAGCAGGCTTCTTGGCCTGTTTACCTTTGTTCCAAGCCTGGTTAGGTCTCCAGACTGACTTGGATTGGACAGAATTCCTCTCTTGCTTTGCTGCAGGGGAAGCTGAAGCGGGACCACCCTTGAAGTTCCGAAAGGAACGAAAATTATTTTGTTTGGTCCTCATCTTATTTGTTTTATCCTGAGGGAGGGAATGGCTTTTCCCTCCAGTGATATCTGAAATAATCTCTTTCAGTGCAGAACTGAATAGGGTCTTTCCTTTGAAAGGGATGTTCAACAATTTAGATTTTGATGACACATCAGAAGACCAGGACTTAAGCCATAATGCCCTGCATGCTAAAATGGCAAAACCTGAATTCTTTGCCGCTAATTTAGCCATTTGGAAATCGGCATCTGTAATGAAAGAATTAGCCAACTTAAGGGCCTTAATTCTATCCATAATATCCTCTAATGGAGTCTCTACCTGGAGAGCCTCTTCTAGAGCCTCAAACCAGAAAGCAGCTGCAGTAGTTACAGGAACAATGCATGCAATAGGTTGGAGAAGAAAACCTTGATGAACAAAAATTTTCTTTAGGAGACCCTCTAATTTTTTATCCATAGGATCTTTGAAAGCACAACTGTCTTCGATAGGTATAGTTGTACGGTTAACAAGAGTAGAAATAGCTCCCTCCACCTTAGGAACAGTCTGCCACGAGTCCTGTATGGTGTCAGATATGGGAAACATTTTCTTAAAAACAGGAGGGGGAGCAAACGTAATACCTGGTCTATCCCACTCCTTAGTAACAATAGTCACAATCCTCTTAGGGACTGGAAAAACATCCGTGTAAACAGGAACCTCTAAGTATCTGTCCATTTTACACAATTTCTCTGGGACCACTATAGGGTCACAATCGTCTAGAGTAGCTAATACCTCCTTGAGCAATAAGCGGAGGTGTTCAAGCTTAAATTTAAAGGCATTCATATCAGAATCTGTCTGAGGGAGCGTCTTCCCTGAATCAGAAATCTCTCCCTCAGATAACAAATCCCTTACCCCTACTTCAGAACATTGTGAGGGTATATCGGATACGGCTACCAAAGCGTCAGACGGCTCAGCATTTGTTCTTAACCCAGAGCTGTCACGCTTTCCTTGTAAACCAGGCAGTTTAGAGAAAACCTCTGTGAGGGTTTTATTCATAACTGTGGCCATGTCTTGTAAAGTAAATGAATTTGACGCATTAGAGGTACTTGGCGTCACTTGTGCGGGCGTTACTGGTTGTGACACTTGGGGAGAGCTAGATGCTAAAACCTCATTTCCTTCTAACTGACAATCGTCTATTGCAATATTTTAAAGTGCTAAAATATGCTCTTTATAATTTATAGACATATCAGTGCAAGTGGGACACATTCTAAGAGGGGGTTCCACAATGGCTTCTAAACACATTGAACAAGGATTTTCCTTGGTGTCACCAACATGTTAAACAGGCTAGTAATGTAACAAGCAAGCTTGGAAAACACTTTAATCAAAGTAAATAACACTTTAAACAAAAACGGTACTGTGCCTTTAAGAGAAAAAAAGGTGCACAAACTCTGCAAAACAGTGTAAAAAAGCAGTAAACAAAACAAAATTTTTACAGTAGCATCATAAAGCCTTAGTAACTTTGCACCACTATGCAAATAAACAATTAACCCTTTAATGTAAAAACCGGATTGAAAAAACTTCAAAACCGGTAAAATAACGTTCAGCACCTTGCCACAGCTCTGCTGTGGCGCCTACCTGCCCTTTAGGAACGATTTGTGGGGAAAAAAAACCTCTTTACAGCACTCAAATACAGTAGGAGCCTCTGGAGAAGTAGCTGGATGCTTCTGAGGTAAAGAAACTGCGCAACTGAGGCGCCAAAATAGGCCCCTCCCACCTCACTCGATGTTATGGGGCCTAAAAGAAACACAACAGAGTGTTTCTTAAACTAGCCATGTGGATTAATAACCCTTAAATAAGCCACAAAGACCCCTTAAAGTCCCTCAAAAAACGTTATATTTTGCAATTAAACCAAAACGTTTTTTTCCTATCAGTGTCACCAGTAACTATGAGCCCTTTATGCAAGCTTGGATTCCTTTTCACTGAATACAGCTTACCCTTCTCTCATGGGGATATTGCCAGCCTTTTCTAGAAATAACACAGTCTGTCTAGAAAAAAATAGACTGAACATACCTTAATGCAGTTTAGCTTGCAAACTGTTCCCCCAACTGAAGTTTTCCTGTACTCTTCAGCCCTTGTGAGAACAGCAGTGGATCTTAGTTACAAAATGCTAAGATCATCATCCTCCTTGCAGAAATCTTCATCCCTTTTCTGCCAGAGAGTAAATAGTACACACCGGTACCATTTAAAATAACCAACTTTTGCTTGAGAAAATAAAAACTAACATTTTTGTCACCACACTCACTTTACCCTTCCTAGCAGTTAAGCAGGCAAAGAGAATGACTGGGGGGGCGGAGCTAAGGGAGGAGCTATATAGACAGCTCTGCTGTGGGTGCTCTCTTTGCCACTTCCTGTAGGGAAGGAGAATATCCCACAAGTATGGATGAATCCGTGGACTCGATACATCTTACAAGAGAAATAGGAGATATAGCAATAAAAAGAGTGTGAACCAACTCATTAACTGATGCATGTTCCAGTCTGAGATGAGTGATTGATTAGGCATTTGAATGAGTAATTATTACTTCTGCTGACGTCCATTTCTAATAAGAGAGCTATAATTTGATTAGTGACAGCTCATTTACTGTCAATATTAACTAATATACAATGAACATCTAGGTGGCTGCCAGGGTTACTAAAAACAGCTATTAAAGAGACTTTAAACATTTTGAGATGGTAATATATAATTATATATTGCAGAGGTTTTTTTTATATATACGATTTACTTTCATTAATTATTTTGTCCCCTTTTCCTGTAATTCCATTGTGAGGATTTCAGTTCCTGTTGGAAAAGAAAGTGCAGAACACTGTTATATTCCACACAGTCATTGGCTGCACTCTAGTGACCTATTTAAAACTGTCCCTAATTGGCCACAGCAGAGAAAGTAATCTAAATTACAACATGGCAGCTCCCATTGTTTTATAGACACTAAAACTTTACACTTATTTTGTCACTATTTAAACAACTAATGAAACTTAAAAAATACATCTACATGTTATTCTCAGACTAATATTTTCTTTGTGTGCAGCATTCTATCTGGCATTTATTTAGTGCTTACTGTCCCTTTAATTTCAATAAGACTCACTGAAAGCATTATCTAAGGTTATCAAACCAGCTGCTGTTACTATCCTTTTATTAAAGGGACCAGTCAAATAAAATTATTGTTTATAGTATCCTTTGCCTGCTGAGTATCCTGTGTCAGCTTTCCTCCAACCAGCTGTACCCTCTCTACCTACCAGGTATCTTGCAACAGTCTCACCCTCTACTGCACAATTCAAGCAATTCAAGCATCTGTGTCCACTGGACTTTGTTACAGCAACCTACTTAAGTATTCTGAACTTTGTATTGGACTTTAATGTTCCGCTTTGGGTCCATGTTTAAACTTGCTATTTCTGTGATCTTCAATGTTAACTACTAATTGTTCTTTTTCTTATCATTCAGTAAAGCTTTTAAAAGACTTTTCTTGTTCAGTGTATCTGTTCTTGCATTCTGCATTTCACACACCCTAACCCCCTCATAGCTAACCACATAATCTTCTTGTAATTAGCTCACAGATACATTCAGTTAGGATCATTGCTGCTATGGAGTGGACCAATGTTGAAATTTTGTTTTTGTGCTTTTATGCACCTTTAACTTTCTTAGGAGGGTATGTGGAAGTATTTAACTTGCAGAATAGAGGTTATGGATTAAACAATCCTTACAATTACTACCTCTGCTCCCCATATCCCTCAGTAACCTTGGATACATTAGACATGGTTAAAGTCAAAAGTGCAATTAGTATCACGTTATGTTGTAGGAGTATACAATAAGTTTCAGTTGTAGAACTATGATGGATCCCAGAAGCCAAAGAAGAAACTAGAACAAGTGAGCTATGCTTGAGAATCTTCCAAGTAAAAGTTTTACCTACTGTATATTTAAACGGCCCTCAATATCCAAGTAGAAAACAAAGGTTCTGAAGCATGAATTTAAGGATGAGACAATATAAAATGTTGAGGTTTATCAGCACTTTAGCTGGTAAGTATTGACAGAAGGGAACTAATTAGAACTCAAAACTTAGAGCAGTAGCTGCCAACTTTTTTATTGGGATTTTTTTTTATTTTTTATATACAAGTAATCTGCAAAAACATGACCATTATATCTGTCCATAAGGAGCATTCATGATTATGACTATCATAAATATCAATTATACTTAAAATAATTGTTAATGGTACTCACCATAAATGAATATTGGAATTCAATTTATCTCGTAAAGGATTTACCACTATAACAAAACAAAAACAAGCTAATTCAGTAGGCAAATGTAGCTATTAATAACCATTAATTAATTGAAAATTGGTTATATGTGGGCAACATAACTGCACTTAAAAAAATGATCTAGCTTAAGGACTGCTGCTTTAATAGTAAAGATAATAGTGTTTAAAAATGGTAACTTACCATGATCAGCACCAAGGAAATAGCATTCCGGAAGCATAGTTGGATGTCTAGGATCTACGTCAATTGTGATTGACACATTATTACCTACAAAGATGCAAGTGTTATTAAAGCAAGTTCACAAGTACGTCTGTCCTGACGACCACCTTCATCTCATGTAAAAGTGGTTTACAGCTCACTGTACCATTTACGATTTATGTCAATGTATTTGGATTATTGTACTCTGCAAATGGATACCTAATGTAATACCACTGTGTAATATGTTAGAACTTTATAAATAAAGAATACTAATAATCATAATAAAATAAAAAAGATTAAAAAAAGACAGTCAATGTAACTGCAGAAAATACACATTTGGAATAAACATTTGAAATTCTGGTTTAGTTGTGCAATACTTTAATGAGTCAGTTGCTTTGTATGCTTGACCCTGATAACTTAAGTTAACACGCCATCTTAACCCCTTAATGACCGAGGACGTGCAGGGTACGTCCTCAAAAAAAAGGCAGTTAACGCCTGAGAACGTACCCTGCACGTCCTCAGTGTGGAAAGCAGCTGGAAGCGATCCTGCTCGCTTCCAGCTGCTTTCCGGTTATTGCAGTGATGCCTCGATATGGAGGCATCCTGCAATAACCTCACATGGCCATCCGATGCAGAGAGAGCCACTCTGTGGCCCTCTCTGCACCGGACATCGATGGCCGGTATCGTTGGTGGGTGGGAGCCGAATTGGGAGGCGGGTGGGCGGCCATCGGTGTGCCGCGTGATGTCACGGGGGGCGGGATCGGGGGCGTGACCGCCAGGGGCGCGCACGGGCGCGCGCGCGTGCACGGAGGGTGGCGGGCGGGCGCGTGCACGGGGCGGGAGCGGGTGGGAACCGCTACACTACGGAAAAGTATTTAATAAAACCTGGCTAATCATGTTTGTGCAAAAGCACAAAAAACGATCGTGGAGGGGTGGGGGGGTTGGTTTGTGTGTGGGGAAGCTACACTACAGAAAATTTCAAAAAATTAAAAAAACAAACCATTTTTTTTCTTCTAAACTGGGTACTGGCAGACAGCTGCCAGTACCCAAGATGGCGCCCATTAAGTTAGAGTGGGAGGGGATAGAGCTGTTTGGGGGGGGATCAGTGAGGTTGGGGGCTAAGGGGGGATAGTACACAGCAGCATATGTAAATATGCTTAAAAAAATCATTAAAAAAAAATATATATAGCTTTTATTTTAGTACTGGCAGACTTTCTGCCAGTACTTAAGATGGCGGGGACAATTGTGGGGTGGGGGAGGGAAGAGAGCTGTTTGGGAGGGATCAGGGGGTCTGATGTTTTAGGTGGGAGGCTGAGCTCTACACTAAATCTAATATTAACCCTGCAAGCTCCCTACAAGCTACCTAATTAACCCCTTCACTGCTAGCCATAATACACGTGTGATGCGCAGCGGCATTTAGCGGCCTTCTAAATACCAAAAAGCAACGCCAAAGCCATATATGTCTGCTATTTCTGAACAAAGGGGATCCCAGAGAAGCATTTACAACCATTTGTGCCATAACTGCACAAGCTGTTTGTAAATGATTTCAGTGAGAAACCTAAAATTGTGAAATATTTTACGTTTTTTTTAATTTGATCGCATTTGGCGGTGAAATGGTGGCATGAAATATACCAAAATGGGCCTAGATCAATACTTGGGGTTGTCTACTACACTACACTAAAGCTAAAATTAACCCTACAAGCTCCCTACATGCTCCCTAATTAACCCCTTCACTGCTGGGCATAATACACGTGTGGTGCGCAGTGGCATTTAGTGGCATTCTAATTACCAAAAAGCAACACCAAAGCCATATAAGTCTGCTATTTCTGAACAAAGGGGATCACAGAGAAGAATTTACAACCATTTGTGCCATAATTGCACAAACTATTTGTAAATAATTTCAGTGAGAAACCTAAAGTTTGTGAAAAAAATTGTGAAAAAGTGAACGATTTTTTTTATTTGATCGCATTTGGCGGTGAAATGGTGGCATGAAATATACCAAAATTGGCCTAGATCAATACTTTGGGTTGTCTACTAAAAAAAAAATATATACATGTCAATGGATATTCAGGGATTCCTGAAAGATATCAGTGTTCCAATGTAACTAGTTTTTTGAAAAAAAAGTGGTTTGCAAATAGCAAAGTGCTACTTGTATTTATGGCCCTATAACTTACAAAAAAAGCAAAGAAGATGTAAACATTGGGTATTTCTAAACTCAGGACAAAATTTAGAAACTATTTAGCATAGGTGTTTTTTGGTGGTTGTAGATATGTAACAGATTTTGGGGGTCAAAGTTAAAAAAAACAGAATTTATGTTTACCTGATAAATTACTTTCTCCAACGGTGTGTCCGGTCCACGGCGTCATCCTTACTTGTGGGATATTCTCTTCCCCAACAGGAAATGGCAAAGAGCCCAGCAAAGCTGGTCACATGATCCCTCCTAGGCTCCGCCTACCCCAGTCATTCGACCGACCTTAAGGAGGAATATTTGCATAGGAGAAACCATATGGTACCGTGGTGACTGTAGTTAAAGAAAATAAATTATCAGACCTGATTAAAAAAACCAGGGCGGGCCGTGGACCGGACACACCGTTGGAGAAAGTAATTTATCAGGTAAACATAAATTCTGTTTTCTCCAACATAGGTGTGTCCGGTCCACGGCGTCATCCTTACTTGTGGGAACCAATACCAAAGCTTTAGGACACGGATGAAGGGAGGGAGCAAATCAGGTCACCTAAATGGAAGGCACCACGGCTTGCAAAACCTTTCTCCCAAAAATAGCCTCAGAAGAAGCAAAAGTATCAAACTTGTAAAATTTGGTAAAAGTGTGCAGTGAAGACCAAGTCGCTGCCCTACATATCTGATCAACAGAAGCCTCGTTCTTGAAGGCCCATGTGGAAGCCACAGCCCTAGTGGAATGAGCCGTGATTCTTTCGGGAGGCTGCCGTCCGGCAGTCTCGTAAGCCAATCTGATGATGCTTTTAATCCAAAAAGAGAGAGAGGTAGAAGTTGCTTTTTGACCTCTCCTTTTACCGGAATAAACAACAAACAAGGAAGATGTTTGTCTAAAATCCTTTGTAGCATCTAAATAGAATTTTAGAGCGCGAACAACATCCAGATTGTGCAACAAACGTTCCTTCTTTGACACTGGTTTCGGACACAGAGAAGGTACGATAATCTCCTGGTTAATGTTTTTGTTAGAAACAACTTTTGGAAGAAAACCAGGTTTAGTACGTAAAACCACCTTATCTGCATGGAACACCAGATAAGGAGGAGAACACTGCAGAGCAGATAATTCTGAAACTCTTCTAGCAGAAGAAATCGCAACTAAAAACAAAACTTTCCAAGATAATAACTTAATATCAACGGAATGTAGGGGTTCAAACGGAACCCCCTGAAGAACTGAAAGAACTAAGTTGAGACTCCAAGGAGGAGTCAAAGGTTTGTAAACAGGCTTAATTCTAACCAGAGCCTGAACAAAGGCTTGAACATCTGGCACAGCTGCCAGCTTTTTGTGAAGTAACACAGACAAGGCAGAAATCTGTCCCTTCAGGGAACTAGCAGATAATCCTTTTTCCAATCCTTCTTGAAGGAAGGATAGAATCTTAGGAATCTTAACCTTGTCCCAAGGGAATCCTTTAGATTCACACCAACAGATATATTTTTTTCCAAATTTTGTGGTAAATCTTTCTAGTTACAGGCTTTCTGGCCTGAACAAGAGTATCGATAACAGAATCTGAGAACCCTCGCTTCGATAAGATCAAGCGTTCAATCTCCAAGCAGTCAGCTGGAGTGAAACCAGATTCGGATGTTCGAACAGACCCTGAACAAGAAGGTCTCGTCTCAAAGGTAGCTTCCAAGGTGGAGCCGATGACATATTCACCAGATCTGCATACCAAGTCCTGCGTGGCCACGCAGGAGCTATCAAGATCACCGACGCCCTCTCCTGATTGATCCTGGCTACCAGCCTGGGGATGAGAGGAAACGGCGGGAGCACATAAGCTAGTTTGAAGGTCCAAGGTGCTACTAGTGCATCCACTAGAGCCGCCTTGGGATCCCTGGATCTGGACCCGTAGCAAGGAACTTTGAAGTTCTGACGAGAGGCCATCAGATCCATGTCTGGAATGCCCCACAGCTGAGTGACTTGGGCAAAGATTTCCGGATGGAGTTCCCACTCCCCCGGATGCAATGTCTGACGACTCAGAAAATCCGCTTCCCAATTTTCCACTCCTGGGATGTGGATAGCAGACAGGTGGCAGGAGTGAGACTCCGCCCATAGAATGATTTTGGTCACTTCTTCCATCGCTAGGGAACTCCTTGTTCCCCCCTGATGGTTGCAACAGTTGTCATGTTGTCTGATTGAAACCGTATGAACTTGGCCCTCGCTAGCTGAGGCCAAGCCTTGAGAGCATTGAATATCGCTCTCAGTTCCAGAATATTTATCGGTAGAAGAGATTCTTCCCGAGACCAAAGACCCTGAGCTTTCAGGGATCCCCAGACCGCGCCCCAGCCCATCAGACTGGCGTCGGTCGTGACGATGACCCACTCCGGTCTGCGGAATGTCATCCCTTGTGACAGGTTGTCCAGGGACAGCCACCAACGGAGTGAGTCTCTGGTCCTCTGATTTACTTGTATCTTCGGAGACAAGTCTGTATAGTTCCCATTCCACTGACTGAGCATGCACAGTTGTAATGGTCTTAGATGAATGCGCGCAAAAGGAACTATGTCCATTGCCGCTACCATCAAACCGATCACTTCCATGCACTGCGCTATGGAAGGAAGAGGAACGGAATGAAGTATCCGACAAGAGTCTAGAAGTTTTGTTTTTCTGGCCTCTGTCAGAAAAATCCTCATTTCTAAGGAGTCTATTATTGTTCCCAAGAAGGGAACCCTTGTTGACGGAGATAGAGAACTCTTTTCCACGTTCACTTTCCATCCGTGAGATCTGAGAAAGGCCAGGACAATGTCCGTGTGAGCCTTTGCTTGAGGAAGGGACGACGCTTGAATCAGAATGTCGTCCAAGTAAGGTACTACAGCAATGCCCCTTGGTCTTAGCACAGCTAGAAGGGACCCTAGTACCTTTGTGAAAATCCTTGGAGCAGTGGCTAATCCGAAAGGAAGCGCCACGAACTGGTAATGCTTGTCCAGGAATGCGAATCTTAGGAACCGATGATGTTCCTTGTGGATAGGAATATGTAGATACGCATCCTTTAAATCCACCGTGGTCATGAATTGACCTTCCTGGATGGAAGGAAGAATAGTTCGAATGGTTTCCATCTTGAACGATGGAACCTTGAGAAACTTGTTTAAGATCTTGAGATCTAAGATTGGTCTGAACGTTCCCTCTTTTTTGGGAACTATGAACAGATTGGAGTAGAACCCCATCCCTTGTTCTCTTAATGGAACAGGATGAATCACTCCCATTTTTAACAGGTCTTCTACACAATGTAAGAATGCCTGTCTTTTTATGTGGTCTGAAGACAACTGAGACCTGTGGAACCTCCCCCTTGGGGGAAGCCCCTTGAATTCCAGAAGATAACCTTGGGAGACTATTTCTAGCGCCCAAGGATCCAGAACATCTCTTGCCCAAGCCTGAGCGAAGAGAGAGAGTCTGCCCCCCACCAGATCCGGTCCCGGATCGGGGGCCAACATTTCATGCTGTCTTGGTAGCAGTGGCAGGTTTCTTGGCCTGCTTTCCCTTGTTCCAGCCTTGCATTGGTCTCCAAGCTGGCTTGGCTTGAGAAGTATTACCCTCTTGCTTAGAGGACGTAGCACTTTGGGCTGGTCCGTTTCTACGAAAGGGACGAAAATTAGGTTTATTTTTTGCCTTGAAAGGCCGATCCTGAGGAAGGGCGTGGCCCTTAACCCCAGTGATATCAGAGATAATCTCTTTCAAGTCAGGGCCAAACAGCGTTTTCCCCTTGAAAGGAATGTTAAGTAGCTTGTTCTTGGAAGACGCATCAGCTGACCAAGATTTCAACCAAAGCGCTCTGCGCGCCACAATAGCAAACCCTGAATTCTTAGCCGCTAACCTAGCCAATTGCAAAGTGGCGTCTAGGGTGAAAGAATTAGCCAATTTGAGAGCATTGATTCTGTCCATAATCTCCTCATAAGGGGGAGAATCACTATCGACCGCCTTTATCAGCTCATCGAACCAGAAACATGCGGCTGTAGCTACAGGGACAATGCATGAAATAGGTTGTAGAAGGTAACCCTGCTGAACAAACATCTTTTTAAGTAAACCTTCTAATTTTTTATCCATAGGATCTTTAGAAGCACAACTATCCTCTATGGGTATAGTGGTGCGTTTGTTTAAAGTGGAAACCGCTCCCTCGACCTTGGGGACTGTCTGCCATAAGTCCTTTCTGGGGTCGACCATAGGAAACAATTTTTTAAATATGGGGGGAGGGACGAAAGGAATACCGGGCCTTTCCCATTCTTTATTAACAATGTCCGCCACCCGCTTGGGTATAGGAAAAGCTTCTGGGAGTCCCGGGACCTCTAGGAACTTGTCCATTTTACATAGTTTCTCTGGGATGACCAACTTGTCACAATCATCCAGAGTGGATAATACCTCCTTGAGCAGAATGCGGAGATGTTCCAACTTAAATTTAAACGTAATCACATCAGGTTCAGCTTGTTGAGAAATGTTCCCTGAATCAGTAATTTCTCCCTCAGACAAAACCTCCCTGGCCCCATCAGACTGGGTTAGGGGCCCTTCAGAACCATTATTATCAGCGTCGTCATGCTCTTCAGTATCTAAAACAGAGCAGTCACGCTTACGCTGGTAAGTGTTCATTTTGGCTAAAATGTTTTTGACAGAATTATCCATTACAGCCGTTAATTGTTGCATAGTAAGGAGTATTGGCGCGCTAGATGTACTAGGGGCCTCCTGAGTGGGCAAGACTCGTGTAGACGAAGGAGGGAATGATGCAGTACCATGCTTACTCCCCTCACTTGAGGAATCATCTTGGGCATCATTGTCATTGTCACATAAATCACATTTATTTAAATGAATAGGAATTCTGGCTTCCCCACATTCAGAACACAGTCTATCTGGTAGTTCAGACATGTTAAACAGGCATAAACTTGATAACAAAGTACAAAAAACGTTTTAAAATAAAACCGTTACTGTCACTTTAAATTTTAAACTGAACACACTTTATTACTGCAATTGCGAAAAAAACATGAAGGAATTGTTCAAAATTCACCAAATTTTCACCACAGTGTCTTAAAGCCTTAAAAGTATTGCACACCAAATTTGGAAGCTTTAACCCTTAAAATAACGGAACCGGAGCCGTTTTTAACTTTAACCCCTTTACAGTCCCTGGTATCTGCTTTGCTGAGACCCAACCAAGCCCAAAGGGGAATACGATACCAAATGACGCCTTCAGAAAGTCTTTTCTAAGTATCAGAGCTCCTCTCACATGCGACTGCATGTCATGCCTCTCAAAAACAAGTGCGCAACACCGGCGCGAAAATGAGGCTCTGCCTATGATTTGGGAAAGCCCCTAAATAATAAGGAGTCTAAAACAGTGCCTGCCGATATTATTATATCAAAATACCCAGATAAAATGATTCCTCAAGGCTAAATATGTGTTAATAATGAATCGATTTAGCCCAGAAAAAGTCTACAGTCTTAATAAGCCCTTGTGAAGCCCTTATTTACGATCTTTATAAACATGGCTTACCGGATCCCATAGGGAAAATGACAGCTTCCAGCATTACATCGTCTTGTTAGAATGTGTCATACCTCAAGCAGCAAGAGACTGCTCACTGTTCCCCCAACTGAAGTTAATTGCTCTCAACAGTCCTGTGTGGAACAGCCATGGATTTTAGTGACGGTTGCTAAAATCATTTTCCTCATACAAACAGAAATCTTCATCTCTTTTCTGTTTCTGAGTAAATAGTACATACCAGCACTATTTTAAAATAACAAACTCTTGATTGAATAATAAAAACTACAGTTAAACACTAAAAAACTCTAAGCCATCTCCGTGGAGATGTTGCCTGTACAACGGCAAAGAGAATGACTGGGGTAGGCGGAGCCTAGGAGGGATCATGTGACCAGCTTTGCTGGGCTCTTTGCCATTTCCTGTTGGGGAAGAGAATATCCCACAAGTAAGGATGACGCCGTGGACCGGACACACCTATGTTGGAGAAAAGTGGGGGTTTTTTCAATTTTTCCTCATATTTTATAATTTTTTTATAGTAAATTATAAGATATGATGAAAATAATGGTATCTTTTGAAAGTCCATTTAATGGCGAGAAAAACGGTATATAATATGTGTGGGTACAGTAAATGAGTAAGAGGAAAATTACAGCTAAACACAAACACCGCAAAAATGTAAAAATAGCCTTGGTCCCAAACGGACAGAAAATGGAAAAGTGCTGCGGTCATTAAGGGGTTAATGGCATTATATAGACTTTTAAAAATTAGCATAAGTTTAATTCATGAAATTGTTTAATTTGATTTATTTTCTTAAATTTTTATCTTTCAACTGCACCGCCAATAAGCACAGCTCTTCCGCCCGCCATACTGTCTAATTGATTGACAGATGACGATTCTTCAAACAACTAATTATGGTTTCGCCCACGGGGCGTTCAGCCTCTTTGCATAAACGTCACAGCTGGGGGAAACCATGATTAGTTGTTTGAAGAATCGTCATCTATCAATCAATTAGACAGTATGGCGGATGGGAGAGCTGAGCTTATCGGTGGTGCAGTTAAAAGATAAAAAAATTAAGAAAATAAATCAATTTAAACAATTTCATGAATTAAACTTATGCTAATTTGTAAAAGTCTATAGAAAGCCGTTAAGATGGCGTGTTAACGATTACAATTTATTATAGTAAAATGTAGAACATTTAAGCTGCTCTGATTGGTGTAAAGTACAGTATCATTAACATAGCCAGAATTGTACTACCTATTGCAATCCGCCTGATTGTGGCACTGCGTGTTGGTTTTTCTGGTTCCAATACCCACGTCTTGTTATCTATTTCATCCAATGCATCCCAAAAACCTTTCAGTGATTCCAATGTCCCTAAAATTTGGTTATAAATGTTTTGCAAGGAATTCTGTAAAAGACACAAGATGAGAACGGTGGGTATTTTTCATAATAAACAAGGCTCTGTGCACATTTGCAATTCATATTTCTAAGGAATATATCATGTACATTTATATGCGTCATCAGTTCTGTAAAATATGAATAAGTATAATATACACAGACAAATGTTACTACTTGTTTTTTATTTATTTGTTTTGTACATAGATAATACATATACACAATTTAAGAATTAAATAAAACATTTATAGGAAGTAATAAAAAAAAGTGTCAAAATAATCACAATTGTTTTTTTACTTTGCCTTTTTATTTCTTACAATCGAATGTATTATAAACTATGATTTTATAAAACAAAACTATAGGCAAATTAACCTAAACAGATTTTTATATCATATTTTGAAAGAGATCAAATATATCTACATCCTTAGTTGCAGTTGTAATCTAGGCATATGTTAAGCTATAATAAAAGTCAAAATAATAGCCATCATATTTTAAACAATTTGTAATAATTCAATAGTTGTAACCAAAACAAATGCTGTAACATTTAAAATATATACACAGAATTTGTCCTCTCAAATTTTACATTGTTCTTTACATTTAGCTTAGGAGAGGAACAGGAACTATCACACAGATGGATTCTAAATCCAGGAATGACTGAAGAAAAGCCTAAGCTTTTACAGGATTCTTCGAAACAAAAGAAACCTTCCTCTGGGAAGTCTTACCCTGAAACCTATCCGATAACTTTTGGAAATTATATTCAGAGCCCAAGAATCTGAAACATTCCAAAACCATGCCTCCTGAAAGAGGTTTAATCTACCCCCTACCAGAGAATCTGGATTAGAGATCACACTTTTATGCAGACTGGTATCTAGCAAATATACGAGAGGCGCCGCATGTGTGTATCAGCCACCAAATAGACAAATCAGATAGAAAATGTCAAACACAGGGTACTCACATTTCCATAGAGCAGCGGTCTCCAACTAGTGGTCCGTGGACCACTGGTGGTCCACGAGAAGATGTTGGTGGTCCTTGACACCATCAAGCAGGAATTACTCTCCTCTGATGGTGTCACCCAGTCACGTCGCAACTCCCTACAGTACCTGGCTGGTCATCAGTGAAAACAGAAGAGTTAAAAATTACAATCTCCCTACGCACGTTGCGTAGTACTGCGCAACTTGCGTAGCTAGATTGTATTTTTAACTCCTCCCGCCCGACACGTTGCTCAGAGAAAGATGCTTACATTCTAAAGCCAGCAGAGGTTGATATAGTCTTGGCTTGAAATAGTGGAATTAAAGTATATGAAAAAAAGAAAATCTTATATTTCATTTATTTTCTTCCCTTTGTCTGTCTCTTTGTAGTAGTTTTCCTAATTCCTTCAGATGGACTTACATCACTGTTTGTCTTCCTCCCCATCATCTTTTTTTTATTAAATATTAATTATTTTTCATTCTAATAAATTTATTCCACCTGAATTCCAGTAATTGCTATCCAGCAGATCAGCCATATCCCACCAGTATTATAGTAATTGCCAGTAACATCAGTCGTGGTTAGCGCACATCCATATTGAGAGTTTTCTGATATAAACTTATTTTATGACTCCAATGTCTGTCCATGATCATAAGTAGTTTTGAATATTTCCTTACTGGGGAGGTAACTTGAAAGTCTGGTGGTCCTTTTAAACATAATTGTTTTTTCCCCACTTTCTGCCCCTCTGTTTCCCGCTCAAAAGCTGGCACTCACCCTTCATCTGTCATTTGGAAGTATTCTCTCAGTTCTGTCATTCAATTAGTTATTTCCAAAAAATAATTCTTAAAAATGCGTAAATATATACATAATGTAAACTTAGCTATGGTTTTACTAGTTATGTACAGTATGTGTGTGTGTGTATATATATATATATATATATATATATATATATATATATCTATATATATATATATATATATATATATATATATATATATAAATAAATATATACACACACATTATAGAGGTTTGTACCTTTCTATAAAAAAAAATCCTGTTAGTGGTCCACGGGATTCAAAATTGTGAGTTTAGTGGTCCCTGAGGTCGGAAAGGTTGGCGACCCCTGCCATAGAGCACCCTTATGTGCTAGTAGCTCACCTCCTCCCGACAGCTGCACGTAGTCCAGGGACAGCTCAAACACATTCACAGTGATGAACCAAACAGTAGGCCCAAACACATATGTGCACCTGGCAATTAGGGCTTGTAAACACTGTTGTAGTTTAAAAACTGATTTATTAAAACCATATAAAATTCAAATAATACAGTGTTAAAAACTGGTGGGTATACACAGTCTGTACCCCCAGCAGTTACACTGTTTCCTCAGGCAAAACAAACAATAGTAGTCATTTTTTAGAGGAGCGACAATTGGCCTCCTTGTGGAGAAAAAATACACCAAAACAATCACAAAAAAAGGGTATATCCAAGCGAGGAAGAAGAGGCAGAGGGCAGACCTCAAAAAAGGAGAAACTTCAAAAATGAAAAGAGGGTATCTTTAACTTATCAGACCATGCCCTCAATGATGATGAAATCAGAATATTGGGTCATGGTTTATCATATTGCCCCCTAATGCTCCCAATATGTTTGATTTGTTCGTAGATCTTAACAAATTTACGAGAAAATTGTCGCTTCAACGCTATTTTGTGGCCAAAAAACTGAAACAAAGGAAAATTATGGGAACACATATTCTCATAGATGAAATGCCCGCTGACCAATCTTTACAAGTTATACATAGCGACATTTCATCATTAACTGACCATCTATTTGAAGATTTCAAACCAGTGTTAATTTTGACGGCAAATTTCAATTTAGTCTTAGTTTTAGTCTTTTGACTAAAATGCCATTTTAGTTTTAGTCGTATTTTAGTCATCTGAATTGTTTTAGTTTTAGTCTAGTTTTAGTCGACTGAATCTCCAGTAGATTTTAGTCGACTAAAATCTAAGGGGTTTAGTTAAAGTGTAATGCATTATTTAAGCATTTCTGTATCATTTGCAAACTGATTATATACTTCAGGAGTAAACATAACACTTGTTAATATTTATGGTAATAAGGTTTAAACATGCAATACAGACACAGATTTAGCCGTTGTGATATGTAACATCTTTATTAAACTTAAAATTAAATAAAACCAAGTTTCATAAACAAACAGAAGTGCAACTGTAAAATATAAAAAAACAAAACTGTAAACTGTATTGGCTGTATTGCACATATTACCCAATATAAAAACTTTAACAGTTCTCTGTTAATAATTAAAACAAGTATCAAGTAACTCAACACAACAAAAAGTTTCTGCGGATAGCACAGGCACAGCATAACAAACCCATACTCGTGGGTTATACTTATTTCTATAGAAAGAATCAATTGATTGTTCACAGATTCGTAAAATTTTCGGCAAAGATATTAGCACTGCTCTAGAACTTCCAAACTCATTATATACTCCTGGAGTAAAGGTTTATTAACCTGTTTTTATTTATGGTATTAAGGTTTGAACATGCAATACAGATTTAACAGATTTAACTGTTGTGGTATATAACATGTCTTTATTTATCTTAAAATTTAATAAAATTAAGTTTCGTAAATTTTACAAAAGAGAATTAATCAGATATGGATTGATTATAACACCTTGCATAAAATGTTTTTGTCAGCAAATTTTGATTTAGTTTTAGTCATAGTCTTTTGACTAAAATGTCATTTTGATTTAGTTTTAGTCATAGTCTTTTGACTAAAATGTCATTTTAGTTTTAGTCGTATTTTAGTCATCAGAATTTCTTTAGTTTTATAGTCATTTTAGTCTAGTTTTAGTCGACAAAATTAACACTGTTTCAAACATACTCCATTTGCCTCCCCCTTCTTTGTTTAACCCTCCCAAGGAAGAAGCATCTTGTATTGAACTGTTTCAACAGTTTGTATTAGAGGATTTAGAAAAAATCACTAGTAAACACTGTCCCAAATCAAATAAAGCTAAGATCTGGCCACAGGAACTTAGAGCAATTAGAAGTCTGTCGGGGGACCATAATCTAGTTATCTGCCAAGCAGATAAGGGCGGGGGCAAAGTATTGCAGAACTATGATGACTACATAAAAGAAGCCATTACTATAGTGGGAGATGAAGAATATTACAAACAATAAAAAAAAAGTTTCCCATGGAAGCCTTTTGTAAACTATTTAAAAATCTATTGGAACAGGGTCTATCTGGAGGAATTTTAAATAAAAAAGAAAGAAACTAACTCACTCCTGGCCACCCCAACACGCCTTACTATTACCACCTGCCCAAGATCCACAAAAATCCCCCTGGCAGGCCCATAATTGCGGGCATTAATAGCCTCACTGATAAACTATCAGAGTACATAGATTTCTTCTTACAGGGTTATGTCAAGACCTTGCCATCATATTTAAAAGATACTACAGACCTCCTTAATAAATTATCAGAGGTTAAGAGAATGGATTTCTACTACTGGTTATCCTTTGATGTAGGAGCACTCTACTAAAATAGATCATGAACTAGGTCTACAAGCCATTGGGAGATTTTTGGAAGAAGATTTATATTTACCTACAACACAACAGAAGTTCATTTTAGCATCCATATCTTTTATATTGTCTCATAACTATTTCCAATTTTTGGACAAATTTTATTTACAGGTTAAAGGGAAGGCCATGGGTACCAGGTTTGCCCCCAGTTTTGCAAATCTCTTTATGTTTTTTTTTGAAGAGACTAATATTTACAACTCTAACTGGAGGGGCAACCTGGTATTCTATGGCCGTTAAATGGATGACCTTATTTTTATATGACAGGGTTCAATTGAAGAAGCCAGTAATTTTATGGAAAGTTTGAATACTAACTCCATGGGACTTTCCTTTACTTATAACCTACAACCTAATAAGATTGAATTTCTAGATGTACTTCTCGAATGGGATGAGAGTGGGAATGTTGCGTGTAGACCGTAACAATTGTTTACATTTTTTAAGCAATCATCTAAAGGGGTGGAAAACCAACATTCCCTATAGTCAGTGTAGGCGAATACGCCGCAATTGTAGTACCCTTGATAAATATAGTGAACAATCTAATATTTTAATAGATCATTTCAAGGACAAGGGATACCCCACAAGTTTGATTATGGACGGCTATGAGAGAGCCCCAGAGGCAGAACTTTTTTTTCACTTTCTGCGATGAGATTTTTTTAATGAATATTTTTCTGCAGGTCAGTTTGAAATGAAATTCAATTTTAAATTAGGAAGTTACACTAAAGCACTTAACTAAATTGCAATGTATTGCTTAACTGGAGAGTAAATCAGTTTTTTTTTTTTTTTTTTTTTTTTTTTTAAATTTGTATTTGAGGTTTAACATAAGGTATACATGGAATATGCAATACAATGACACGATAAACAAATTGGAATGAATACATCATAAGATACAATATTGTGATTGGTTATATGCATTCCATAGAAAGGTACAAAGGAACAGGGTACAATTTGTAAGTAGCATACCAAATCTTTTATATACCTCCAAAATGATATATAAGGCCACTTTTGGACCTCCACTCTAGGTAATGTAGTTATTGGAGGTAAAGACCAACTAAGGAGACCACTTTTGGATCTCAACTGGATAACCTCGTTTTCAATTTTTATTTTAGTATAAATATTTTGATAACCACATCAAAAATGCTAACGGTCTGTATCAACTATGAATATACATACGCATCTACACAGTGGAAATAAAATGAACATATCTCATTATCAACTTTTAAGATATAGTGTAAGGAGATCTTGCTTAAATGATAGATCAATGTTTCTCTGCATATATTATATCTGACTAGATAATCCTGTTAAATAAAGAGGAGAGACACTAAGTTTGGTAGGAATCTCCCTATTTAAAATAAATCTTAGTAGTAGTTTAGTAATAAATCCTTTGTAGTCTTAGCATATCTTAATTAATAGCAAGAGAGGGTATGAACTACAGTAAGTATGTGGGAGCATAGATTTGACTTTGGAAACTTTTGTATTGGATATATAAATAGACATTCCTGCTACTGAAGTGTTTAAACATGGCACTATTAAGTAAAAAGCTAAATTTATACAACCCTCTGCACATTGTTATTCTTAAGTTTCGAGGTGATAATTATCAACTGGAACAAGCTGTGGGTAAAGTGCATATTACACTTAGACTACATGTATAAGATATAAGTAAATCAGTTTTTTAAAGTTTTATAATATACTGCATTGCAACTTAGCTGCAGAAAAAAATAAAATTGTGTTATGTTTTTAAAATGTCTCAAATATTTTTTTCCTTTTGATCTAACATTTACATAAATAGAAGGTTAAATTTAATAAAAAGGTGCATTGCTCACATTAACTTCTTAAATTCAGGAGTAAGAGCTTTGCAAACCATAAAAGGCTAGGAGGCGAGGTTAAATAAATAAATATATAAAAATTATATATATACACACACACACACTATATATATATTTGGTGACTGATACACACATGAGGCGCCTCTCTTATATTTGCTAGATGCTGTTTTTTTATTCCACTACATTAGTGTGAAGAGGAGTGCAGCCACTGTGATCCTGAAATTGCTACAGGAAATTTAACCCCTGATGAACTGACAATATATGGGAGTCCAGGAGTTTTAACCCCTGATGAACTGACAATATATGGGAGTTCAGTATATCCTGTGACTAGGGTTATTGATGTGTATTATTATCTGTATATACTTTGTTTCACCTTGTATGTTTTATGTATTATATCGTTAAGCGTCCCCTATAGAGACATTATTATAGTTCTTGTTGAATTATTTATGCAGACTTAGGAGCAGGTGTAGCCTGTTCCAATTAGAGCTTGTTTTCCAACCTTAGGAACCTTGCTTAGCTGTGGAGAAAACATACATTATGCTTACCTGATAATTTAATTTCCATCTGTGGGAGGAGAGTCCACTGCTTCATTCATTACTTGTAGGAATTAAGAACCTGGCCACCAGAAGGAGGCAAAGATACCCCAGCCAAAAGCCCAAATACCTCCCTCACTCCCCTCATCCCCCAGTCATTCTGCCAAGGGAACAAGGAACAGTAGGAGAAATATCAGGGGACTTGCAGAAAGCCCTACTCCAGTTCATCCTGGAGAATAGCATAAGTAGGTCCTCCACACCTTATGATAGATGCGACGAGCAACCAGCTACGAGCTTGAATGACAGTAAAAATAACACTCTCAGAAACCCTCTCTTGGGTAGGACTAAGCGTTCAATTGCCACGCAGTCAGCCTCAGAGATCTAGACATAGATAAGCAAAGAGACCTTGGTCAACAGATCCCTGCGTAAATAAAGTCAAGCGCTAAAAGCACGGGTTAAATGTCTATACAAAAAGACTCATAGACTAATATGTATTAGTGAGTGTAAATAAAGTGAAATTAAAAATAATTGTAAATATCAAAGTAATAACTTAGTGTATTTATTGTGTATTATTATCCTCCTAAATATCGCAATTAACACCAATAAGGGTTAAATTAGGTAAATGGCTTAAGAGACTATGTCCTGTGTGATGAGGATAGTAAGTGTATTATTATACTCCTAAATACAGCAATGGGCACCATTAAGGGTTAATTATATAGATGGCTAAAGGACTATGTCCTGAGTAATGTGGTATGTTTAATATAAAACGATCCCGCTATAAACATATATTGATGGCTTAAGAAGATGATTAAATCTCATGTATATACATATAATCCAAAAGACACTTAGGCCTAGATTTGGAGTTCGGCGGTAGCCGTCAAAACCAGCGTTAGAGGCTCCTAACGCTGGTTTTGGCCGCCCGCTGGTATTTGGAGTCAGTGATTAAAGGGTCTAACGCTCACTTTTCAGCCGCGACTTTTCCATACCGCAGATCCCCCTACGCCATTTGCGTATCCTATCTTTTCAATGGGATCTTTCTAACGCTGGTATTTAGAGTCGTTTCTGAAGTGAGCGTTAGAGCTCTAACGACAAGATTCCAGCCGCCTGAAAATAGCAGGAGTTAAGAGCTTTCTGGCTAACGCCGGTTCATAAAGCTCTTAACTACTGTACCCTAAAGTACACTAACACCCATAAACTACCTATGTACCCCTAAACCGAGCTCCCCCCACATCGCCGCCACTCGATTAAAATTTTTAACCCCTAATCTGCCGACCGCCACCTACGTTATACTTATGTACTCCTAATCTGCTGCCCCTAACCCCGCCGACCCCTGTATTACATTTATTAACCCCTAACCTGCCCCCCACAACGTCGCCGCCAGCTACTTAAAATAATTAACCCCTAATCTTCCGACCGCAAAGCGCCGCCACCTACGTTATCCCTATGTACCCCTAATCTGCTACCCCTAACACCGCCGACCCCTATATTATATTTATTAACCCCTAATCTGCCCCCCTCAACGTCGCCGACACCTGCCTACACTTATTAACCCCTAATCTGCCCTCCCTAACATCGCCGACAGCTACCTTCAATTATTAACCCCTAATCTGCCGAGCGGACCTCACCGCTATTCTAATAAATGTATTAACCCCTAAAGCTAAGTCTAACCCTAACACTAACACCCCCCTAAGTTAAATATAATTTACATCTAACGAAATAAATTAACTCTTATTAAATAAATTATTCCTATTTAAAGCTAAATACTTACCTGTAAAATAAATCCTAATATAGCTACAATATAAATTATAATTATATTATAGCTATTTTAGGATTAATATTTATTTTACAGGCAACTTTGTAATTATTTTAACCAGGTACAATAACTATTAAATAGTTAAGAACTATTTAATAGTTACCTAGTTAAAATAATAACAAATTTACCTGTAAAATAAATCCTAACCTAAGATATAATTAAACCTAACACTACCCTATCAATAAAATAATTAAATAAACTACCTACAATTACCTACAATTAACCTAACACTACACTATCAATAAATAAATTAAACACAATTGCTACAAATAAATACAATTAAATAAACTATCTAAAGTACAAAAAATAAAAAAGAACTAAGTTACAAAAAATAAAAAAATATTTACAAACATAAGAAAGATATTACAACAATTTTAAACTAATTACACCTACTCTAAGCCCCCTAATAAAATAACAAAGCCCCCCAAAATAAAAAATTCCCTACCCTATTCTAAATTAAAAAAGTTACAAGCTCTTTTACCTTACCAGCCCTGAACAGGGCCCTTTGCGGGGCATGCCCCAAGAATTTCAGCTCTTTTGCCTGTAAAAAAAAACATACAATACCCCCCCCCCCAACATTACAACCCACCACCCACATACCCCTAATCTAACCCAAACCCCCCTTAAATAAACCTAAAACTAAGCCCCTGAAGATCTTCCTACCTTGTCTTCACCATCCAGGTATCACCGATCCGTCCTGGCTCCAAGATCTTCATCCAACCCAAGCGGGGGTTGGCGATCCATAATCCGGTCCAGAAGAGGCTCCAAAGTCTTCCTCCTATCCGGCAAGAAGAGGACATCCGGACCGGCAAACATCTTCTCCAAGCGGCATCTTCGATCTTCTTCCATCCGGAGCGAAGCGGCAGGATCCTGAAGACATCCAGCGTGGAACATCCATCCGGACCGACGACTGAACGACGAATGACTGTTCCTTTAAGGGACGTCATCCAAGATGGCGTCCCTCGAATTCCGATTGGCTGATAGGATTCTATCAGCCAATCGGAATTAAGGTAGGAATTTTCTGATTGGCTGATGGAATCAGCCAATCAGAATCTAGTTCAATCCGATTGGCCGATCCAATCAGCCAATCAGATTGAGCTCGCATTCTATTGGCTGATCGGAACAGCCAATAGAATGCGAGCTCAATCTGATTGGCTGATTGGATCAGCCAATCGGATTGAACTTGATTCTGATTGGCTGATTCCATCAGCCAATCAGAAAATTCCTACCTTAATTCCGATTGGCTGATAGAATCCTATCAGCCAATCGGAATTCGAGGGACGCCATCTTGGATGACGTCCCTTAAAGGAACAGTCATTCGTCGTTCAGTCGTCGGTCCGGATGGATGTTCCGCGCTGGATGTCTTCAGGATCCTGCCGCTTCGCTCCGGATGGAAGAAGATCGAAGATGCTGCTTGGAGAAGATGTTTGCCGGTCCGGATGTCCTCTTCTTGCCGGATAGGAGGAAGACTTTGGAGCCTCTTCTGGACCGGATTATGGATCGCCAACCCCCGCTTGGGTTGGATGAAGATCTTGGAGCCAGGACGGATCGGTGATACCTGGATGGTGAAGACAAGGTAGGAAGATCTTCAGGGGCTTAGTGTTAGGTTTATTTAAGGGGGGTTTGGGTTAGATTAGGGGTATGTGGGTGGTGGGTTGTAATGTTGGGGGGGGGGTATTGTATGTTTTTTTTTACAGGCAAAAGAGCTGAAATTCTTGGGGCATGCCCCGCAAAGGGCCCTGTTCAGGGCTGGTAAGGTAAAAGAGCTTGTAACTTTTTTAATTTAGAATAGGGTAGGGATTTTTTTATTTTGGGGGGCTTTGTTATTTTATTAGGGGGCTTAGAGTAGGTGTAATTAGTTTAAAATTGTTGTAAGATTTTTCTTATGTTTGTAAATATTTTATTATTTTTTGTAACTTAGTTCTTTTTTATTTTTTGTACTTTAGCTAGGTTATTTAATTGTATTTATTTGTAGGAATTGTGTTTAATTAATTTATTGATAGTGTAGTGTTAGGTTAATTGTAGGTAATTGTAGGTAGTTTATTTAATTATTTTATTGATAGGGTAGTGTTAGGTTTAATTATAACTTAGGTTAGGATTTATTTTACAGGTAAATTTGTTATTATTTTAACTAGGTAACTATTAAATAGTTCTTAACTATTTAATAGCTATTGTACCTGGTTAAAATAATTACAAAGTTGCCTGTAAAATAAATATTAATCCTAAAATAGCTATAATATAATTATAATTTATATTGTAGCTATATTAGGATTTATTTTACAGGTAAGTATTTAGCTTTAAATAGGAATAAGTTATTTAATAAGAGTTAATTTATTTCGTTAGATAAATATTATATTTAACTTAGGGGGGTGTTAGTGTTAGGGTTAGGCTTAGCTTTAGGGGTTAATCCATTTATTAGAATAGCGGTGAGCTCCGATCGGAAGATTAGGGGTTAATAATTGAAGTTAGGTGTCGGCGATGTTAGGGAGGGCAGATTAGGGGTTAATACTATTTATGATAGGGTTAGTGATGCGGATTAGGGGTTAATAACTTTATTATAGTAGCGCTCAGGTCCGCTCGGCAGATTAGGGGTTAATAAGTGTAGGCAGGTGTCGGCGACGTTGTGGGGGGCAGGTTAGGGGTTAATAAATATAATATAGGGGTCGGCGGTGTTAGGGGTAGCAGATTAGGGGTACATAGGGAGAACGTAGGTTGCGGCGGTTTACGGAGCGGCAGATTAGGGGTTAAAAAAAATATGCAGGGGTCAGCGATAGCGGGGGCGGCAGATTAGGGGTTAATAAGTGTAAGGGTAAGGGTGTTTAGACTCGGGGTACATGTTAGGGTGTTAGGTGCAGACGTAGGAAGTGTTTCCCCATAGGAAACAATGGGGCTGCGTTAGGAGCTGAACGCTGCTTTTTTGCAGGTGTTAGGTTTTTTTCCAGCTCAAACAGCACCATTGTTTCCTATGGGAGAATCGTGCACGAGCACGTTTTTGAGGCCGGCCGCGTCCGTAAGCAACTCTGGTATCGAGAGTTGCATTTGCGGTAAAAATTCTCTACGCTCCTTTTTTGGAGCCTAACGCAGCATTTGTTTGAACTCTCGATACCAGAGTTAATTTTATGGTGCGGCCAGAAAAAAGCCCGCGGAGCGTTAACAGCCCATTTACCGCCGAACTCCAAATCTAGGCCTTAGTAATTATAACAAAATTTTATATAAAACATAAAATACATAAAAAAAAGGGACGTCTCCCTTGTAGCAAGAGTAAAACACTAGCGCTTATTATTGTCGTGTGAACTACGCTAAAAGAGTAACCAATATAGCCAAACCTTTGGTCTTTACAATAGAACAATATTACCTTAACAGTATTAGTAGGTATGTCCGATAAGGTCCTAGCAATTTTTGCGGAGCAGAGGGCCAAAAGTAGTTTGCTCTTGATGACCGACCAAACCGCTCGTGTAGCGGTTTGGCGTTACCGGTCCATTGGTGGGAGGCGGCTTTTTACTTGAGTCACACGTGACCCCTCTTACGTCACGGATGCGGTCCTGGCAATTGGAGCTATGCTTGGTAATGGCAAATGATCCTGGATGTTGCTATGTGATCCTGATATGTTACAATGGGGATCTGATGCTGTGTTTTTACCTATATCAGTTATATACCTGAGTCGCTACTAGCGACCGCCAAGTTGATCATATAACACTGTTTACCATCAAGTATACGAAGATCCTCAGTCACTATCAGTGACTGCAAAGACCACATCTCTAAACTTCCCCCAGGATTTCTCGTTTTGTTACGGAATAGGGGATTAAGAAATCAAAGACACACTCTCTACTAATTTGCAACATTGTAACATATCAGGATCACATAGCAACTTCCACGATCATTTGCCATTACCAAGCATAGCTCCGGTTGCCAGGGCCACATCCGTGACGTAAGAGGGGTCATGTGTGACTCTTGTAAAAAGCCGCCTCTTACCAACGGACCGGTAACGCCAAACTGCTACACGAGCGGTGTGGTCGGTCCTTCAAGAGCAAACTACTTTTGGCCCTCTGCTCCGCAAAAATTGCTAGGACCTTATCGGACATACCTACTAATACTGTTAAGGTACTATTGTTCTATTGTAAAGACCAAAGGTTTGGCTATATTGGTTACTCTTTTAGCGTAGTTCACACGACAATAATAAGCGCTAGTGTTTCAATCTTACTACAAGGGAGACGTCCCTTTTTTATGTATTTTATATTTTATATTAAATTTTGTTATAATTACTAACGCCTAGATTTAGAGTTGGGCGGTAGCCGTCAAAACCAGCGTTAGAGGCTCCTAACGCTGGTTTTTACCGCCCGCTGGTATTTGGAGTCAGTCATTAAAGGGTCTAACGCTCACTTTCCAGCCGCGACTTTTCCATACCGCAGATCCCCTTACGTCAATTGCGTATCCTATCTTTTCAATGGGATCTTTCTAACGCTGGTATTTAGAGTCGTGGCTGAAGTGAGCGTTAGAAATCTAACGACCAAACTCCAGCCGCAGAAAAAAGTCAGTAGTTAAGAGCTTTCTGGGCTAACGCCGGTCTATAAAGCTCTTAACTACTGTGCTCTAAAGTACACTAACACCCATAAACTACCTATGTACCCCTAAACCGAGGTCCCCCCACATCGCCGCCACTCTATTAAATATTTTTAACCCCTAATCTGCCGACCGCACGCCGCTGCCACCTACGTTATCCCTATGAACCCCTAATCTGCTGCCCCTAACACCGCCGACCCCTATATTATATTTATTAACCCCTAATCTGCCGCCCCCAACGTCGCCTCCACCTACCTACACTTATTAACCCCTAATCTGCCGACCGGACCGCGTCGCTATTATAATAAAGTTATTAACCCCTAATCCCCCTCACTCCCGCCTCAATAACCCTATAATAAATAGTATTAACCCCTAATCTGCCCTCCCTAACATCGCCGACACCTAACTTCAAGTATTAACCCCTAATCTGCCGATCGGAGCTCACCGCTACTCTAATAAATTTTTTAACCCCTAAAGCTAAGTCTAACCCTAACCCTAACACCCCCCTAAGTTAAATATAATTTTATTCTAACGAAATAAATTAACTCTTATTAAATAACTTATTCCTATTTAAAGCTAAATATTTACCTGTAAAATAAACCCTAATATAGCTACAATATAAATTATAATTATATTGTAGCTATTTTAGGATTAATATTTATTTTACAGGCAACTTTGTAATTATTTTAACCAGGTACAATAGCTATTAAATAGTTAATAACTATTTAATAGTTACCTAGTTAAAATAATTACAAAATTACCTGTAAAATAAATCCTAACCTAAGTTACAATTAAACCTAACACTACACTAGCAATAAATTAATTAAATAAAATACCTACAATTATCTACAATTAAACCTAACACTATACTATCAATAAATACATTAAATACAATTCCTACAAATAAATACAATTAAATAAATTAACTAAAGTACAAAAAATAAAAAAGAACTAAGTTACAAAAAATAAAAAAATATTTACAAACATTAGAAAAAAATTACAATTGTAAACTAATTACACCTACTCTAAGCCCCCTAATAAAATAACAAAGACCCCCAAAATAAAAAAATGCCCTACCCTATTCTAAATTACAAAAGTTCAAAGCTCTTTTACCTTACCAGCCCTTAAAAGGGCCCTTTGCGGGGCATGCCCCAAAGAATTCAGCTCTTTTGCCTGTAAAAAAAAAACATACAATACCCCCCCCAACATTACAACCCACCACCCACATACCCCTAATCTAACCCAAACCCCCCCTTAAATAAACCTAACACTAAGCCCCTGAAGATCTTCCTACCTTGTCTTCACCTCGCCGGGTTCACCGATCGGTCCAGAGGAGGGTCCGAAGTCTTGATCCAAGCCTAAGCGGGGGGCTGAAGAGTGACGTCCATCCTCGGGCTGAAGTCTGGATCCAAGCGGCGGCTGAAGAAATCCATCATGGGGATGAAGTCGGAAGTCCATCATCGGGATGAAGTCTTCTATCAAGCCGCATCTTCAATCTTCTTTCTTCCGGAGCGGAGCGGAGCCATCTTCTTCCCAGCCGATGCGGATCCAACCTCTTCAAGCGACGCCTACTAGCCGAATGACGGTTCCTTTAAATGACGTCATCCAAGATGGCGTCCCTCGAATTCCGATTGGCTGATAGGATTCTATCAGCCAATCGGAATTAAGGTAGGAAAATTCTGATTGGCTGATGGAATCAGCCAATCAGAATCAAGTTCAATCCGATTGGCTGATCCAATCAGCTAATCAGATTGAGCTCGCATTCTATTGGCTGATCGGAACAGCCAATAGAATGCGAGCTCAATCTGATTGGCTGATTGGATCAGCCAATCGGATTGAACTTGATTCTGATTGGCTGATTCCATCAGCCAATCAGAATTTTCCTACCTTAATTCCGATTGGCTGATAGAATCCTATCAGCCAATCGGAATTCGAGGGACGCCATCTTGGATGACGTCATTTAAAGGAACCGTCATTCGGCTAGTAGGCGTCGCTTGAAGAGGTTGGATCCGCGTCGGCTGGGAAGAAGATGGCTCCGCTCCGCTCCGGAAGAAAGAAGATTGAAGATGCGGCTTGATAGAAGACTTCATCCCGATGATGGACTTCCGACTTCATCCCGATGATGGATTTCTTCAGCCGCCGCTTGGATCCAGACTTCAGCCCGAGGATGGACGTCACTCTTCAGCCCCCTGCTTGGGCTTGGATCAAGACTTCGGACCCTCTTCTGGACCGATCGGTGAACCCGGCGAGGTGAAGACAAGGTAGGAAGATCTTCAGGGGCTTAGTGTTAGGTTTATTTAAGGGGGGTTTGGGTTAGATTAGGGGTATGTGGGTGGTGGGTTGTAATGTTGGGGGGGGTATTGTATGTTTTTTTTTACAGGCAAAAGAGCTGAATTCTTTGGGGCATGCCCCGCAAAGGGCCCTTTTAAGGGCTGGTAAGGATAAAAGAGCTTTGAACTTTTGTAATTTAGAATAGGGTAGGGCATTTTTTTATTTTGGGGGTCTTTGTTATTTTATTAGGGGGCTTAGAGTAGGTGTAATTAGTTTAAAATTGTTGTAATTTTTTTCTAATGTTTGTAAATATTTTTTTATTTTTTGTACTTTAGTTAGTTTATTTAATTGTATTTATTTGTAGGAATTGTATTTAATTAATTTATTGATAGTGTAGTGTTAGGTTTAATTGTAGGTAATTTATTTAATTAATTTATTGATAGTGTAGTGTTAGGTTTAATTGTAACTTAGGTTAGGATTTATTTTACAGGTAATTTTGTAATTATTTTAACTAGGTAACTATTAAATAGTTATTAACTATTTAATAGCTATTGTACCTGGTTAATATAATTACAAAGTTGCCTGTAAAATAAATATTAATCCTAAAATAGCTACAATGTAATTATTCGTTATACTGAAGCTATATTAGGGTTTATTTTACAGGTAAGTATTTAGCTTTAAATAGGAATAATTTATTTAATAAGAGTTAATTTATTTCGTTAGAATAAAATTATATTTAACTTAGGGGGGTGTTAGGGTTAGGGTTAGAATTAGCTTTAGGGGTTAAAAAATGTATTAGAGTAGCGGTGAGCTCCGATCGGCAGATTAGGGGTTAATACTTGAAGTTAGGTGTCGGTAATGTTAGGGAGGGCAGATTAGGGGTTAATACTATTTATTATAGGGTTATTGAGGCGGGAGTGAGGCGGATTAGGGGTTAATACATTTATTATAGTAGCGCTCAGGTCCGGTCGGCAGATTAGGGGTTAATAAGTGTAGTTAGGTGGAGGCGACGTTGGGGGCGGCAGATTAGGGGTTAATAAATATAATATAGGGGTCGGCGATGTTAGGGCAGCAGATTAGGGGTACATAGGGATAACGTAGGTGGCAGGGGTGTACGGAGCGGCAGATTAGGGGTTAAAAATAATATGCAGGAGTCAGCGATAGCGGGGGCGGCAGATTAGGGGTTAATAAGTGTAAGGTTAGGGGTGTTTAGATTCAGGGTACATGTTAGGGTGTTAGGTGCAGACATAGGAAGTGTTTCCCCATAGGAAACAATGGGGCTGCGTTAGGAGCTGAACGCGGCTTTTTTGCAGGTGTTAGGTTTTTTTTCAGCTCAAACAGCCCCATTGTTTTCTATGGGGGAATCGTGCACGAGTGCGTTTTTGAAGCTGGCCGCAACCGTAAGCACCGCTGGTATCGAGAGTTGCAGTGGCGTTAAATTATGCTCTACGCTCCCTTTTTGGAGCCTAACGCACTGAAAACCCAGCCATTCTGTAAACTCTAAATACCAGCGGTAGAGGAAAAAAAGCACGCGTAGCTAACGCACACCTTTGGCCGCAAAACTCTAAATCTAGGCGTAAGTGTCTTTTGGATTATATGTATATACATGAGATTTAATCATCTTCTTAAGACATCAATATATGTTTATAGCAGGATCGTTTTATATTAAACATACCACATTACTCAGGACATAGTCCTTGAGCCATCTATACAATTAACCCTTAATGGTGCACATTGCGGTATTTAGGAGTATAATAATACACTTACTATCCTCATCACACAGGGCATAGTCTCTTAAGCCATTTACCTAATTTAACCCTTATTGGTGTTAATTGCGATATTTAGGAGGATAATAATACACAATAAATATACTAAGTTATTACTTTGATATTTGCAATTATTTTTAATTTCACTTTATTTACACTCACTAATACATATTAGTCTATGAGTCTTTATGTATAGACATTTAACCCGTGCTTTTAGCGCTTGACTTTATTTACACAATTGATACATATTGTTTTTTTTGAGGGGAACATACAAGTCTAGCAGGGTCTTTTTTCCCTTAGCACTTCTACTTTTCTTCTATTGCAACAGATCCCTGCGACAAGGTAACGTCCACTGAGGAGATAGCGACATCCTCACTAGTTTGCGAAACATATCCTTCGCGACCAAGACGGAGCAATCAGTATCACTGACGCGTGCTTGATTTGAGCCATTACACTAGGAAGTAATGGTAACGGCCGTAGAAGATAAATTAGATTAAACCTCCAAGGCCTCGCTAATGCATCTGTTAGCTCCGCCTGAGGATCCCTGTACTTCGACCCATATCTGGGTAACTTGGTAATGAGAGGTCATAAAATCTTCCTCTTGCAAATTTCCGCAAACACTCGGGATAGAGAGACCTATCCCCCCGATTAAAGTATTGTCTGTTGAGGAAATCCGCTTCCCAGTTGTCCACACCCGGAATGTGGATCACTGACAGTGAACAAATGTGGGACTCCGCCCACTCCAGAATCCGAGATACTTCCCTCATTGCTAGGGAGATTCTCGTCCCCCCCTGATGGTTGATGTAAGCCACCAAGAATATATTGTCTGATTGGAATTTGATAAACTGGGACGAACCCAGCAGAGGCCAAGCCTTCAGAGCATTGTTTATTGCCCGAAGATCCAAATGCGATCGGGAAGGAGCTTTTCCTCTTGAGTCCATAGGCCCTGTGCCTTCCTGGCACCCCAAACAGCTCCCCCTCCTAACAGACTTGCAACTGTAGTCATAATCACCCAGGATGGTCTTGAGACGGACATCCCTTGGGACAAGTGATCCGGACAAAAACACCAGAGAGCGAGTCTCTTGATTTGTTGTCCAGAGAATCTGTTGAAACAGATCCGAATGATTGCCGTTCCACTGCTTCAGCATGCGCAGCTGCAACAGTCTGAGGTGAAACCCGGCAAAGGAAATGATGTCCATTCTGGACATCATGAGACCAATCACCTCCATACACCGAGCCACAGATGGCCTTAAAGAGGTCTGGAGGGCAAGACATGTTGAAGCTAGCCTGCAACGTCTCTGGTCTGTTCGAAAAATTCTCATGTCTATAGAGACTACTATAGTACCTGGGAATTCCGCCCTGGTACTCGATACAAGAAAACTCTCTCTGGATGTATCTTCCATCCATGGGATTGAAGAAGACAGAGGAGAAATTCCGAATGGTCCACTCTCTGAAAAACTTCTTGAAAAATGCAGCGTTGGCCGAGATCAAACTACTTGGAAGGCAGTTATGCTCACCACTATATCAGCTAGACCAAACAGAAGATCAATAAACTGGAAGTGCTGGTCCAGGAATGCAAACCCTAGGAACTGGAAGTGGTCCTTGAGGATTGGTACGTGACGGGAGCATCCTTTAGATCTATCGTGGTCATGGACTGCCCTTCTTGAATGAGGGGAAGAATGAACCTATTGTCTCCCTTTTGAACAAGGGGACATTTAAAAATTTGTTTAAGCACTTCAGGTCTAAATCGGATGGAAAGTTCCCTTTTTCTTTGGAACCACGAAAAGGTTTGAATAGTATCCGAAACCTCCCACTGCGATAGGCGCCGGGACAATAACTCCTTAGAGAATAGATCCCATATGCACCCCAAAAAGGCTTCCCTCTTTTCTGTTCAGGAAGACAGGAGAGAGGAGGAACTGCCCTTGGGTGGCTGAGACTTGAAACCTATCTTGTGACCCTGAGCTATGACCTCCAGGACCCATGGATCCTGCACGTCCCTGAACCAAGCGACTGAAAAGAGCGACAGATTGCCCCCTACACAATCCAGAAGAGGACCGGGGACCGCCTGTCCATGCTTACTTGGACTCTGCAGGCTTCTTGCTCTGGTTGGATTTATTCCCGGACTAAACCAGCTTCCAAGAGCTCTTGGTTTGCTCAGGCTCAGCGGAGGACTGCTGACATTAGCTTTATCAAAATTAAAAGAGCAAAAATTGTCCCTAAACTCGTTCAGATTCTCTTGCGGTAGAAGGGCACCCTTGCCCCCTGTGACTGTGGAGATAATTGAATCCAGGCCTGGACCAAACAAATCATTCCCTTAAAGGGGAGGGAAAGAAGTCTAGACTTAGAAGTCATATGCGCAGACCATGAATTCAGCCAGAGCCCAACAGGGCTGAACAGAAAAGGCTGAAGTCTTAGATTTAGGCGAATAATCTGCTTAATAGCATCACAGATAAAAGAATTAGCAACCCTCAAGGCCTTAAATATTTCCTGAGTAACGTCGAAGGGGACCTCTCCACCCCGATCAATCCTATCAAGAGTCACACCAGAAGGTAGCTGTAAGGATATTTTATGGAAACCCTAATATATATATATATATATATATATATATATATATATATATATAAGTTTACCACACAGTCTCACACCACACTGTGGGTATTGTCTTGTATGACAAACCCTGGTTTACTCATAGAACTGAGGGTGACCTTAGATAGGTCATTTAAGTAAACAAACACTCTGTAAGAAACTATACAGAGTTTTAGATGGAATTAGCCTGTATAGGTTAGTAATGGATCTAGGAAAGTCAGTTCAGTATTAGTAGTAGAACCTTATTAAATATAGCTTAGTTTTCAGTCTGCAGATTACTGTAATTCGTAAGATGAGGAAATATACTTGATAGAGTCTCATCCGGTAGCTGGGAACAAGGACTGGTATGTTCACAAAAGGAAACTCATAGTGGTGTATGCTTCCGGAGGATTTAGCAGATCAAGCTGAAGTAACTGCACTGTGAGCAATACATATCAGTGCGTGACACATAGGCAGCTCAAGCAAAAATTAGAAAAGCACAGCATATATTCATTGGCATGCATAAGTAAGCAAAGTCATTACAGGATGAGGTATGAATGAGGTTAGACAGTACCATACTTTAGACTGACCCCAGCGTCTGGAATCCTAGAGGATCTGTGGGCTGCAGATTGTTACACACGCTGTAGTGTCTCTGTGTGTGGATTGCAGCCGTCACTCTGCAGAGTGACGTCACACGCTCCAGCGTGTACTTGGTAGTTTAAGAGCACAGTTGTACAAAGGCAGCTGTTTGTAGAAACAAAGACCTGTAGAAAAACAAACAGGTAGGAATTACAATATAAGGTACACAGGTATCAAGTTCCAAATGAATCTCCTGAATAACTTCTGTAATACTGGCTAAGAGAGCATTGACAAGCTCAGTGAATATCACAAAGGATCAAATTACCTAGCAAAGGTAGGAGGGAGAGGGATGCTTAAATAGCTTGTTGCGGTCACATGTGATGATATTTAAAGGGGAAGCATATTTACATATGTGATAAAAAACAGGTTCCTGACAGTAGTTTCTCCAGCAACCACGTCAATGGCTGCCTCCGGTTGAAACAAATATCCCGTATTTTGAAAACAACTGTCTAAACTGAGTTTCCATCCTTTATCCATGGGCTCTTAAAATGAAGAGCTATCCTCAAACGGGATAGCAAGATGTTTAGCAAGGGTGAAGATAGCGGCATCCCTTTTAGGGACGGAGCCTCACTACTCCATTGTTAAAGGTAGAAGAGAGGAACAATCCAGTCCCATTCATTCTTAATATGTACGCCATCTAACAGGAGTAAGGAAGGATAAGGTACCACCCTATCCTCAAACTCTATCCAATTTAGGAATTAAAAGTTCCTCAGGCAATTTGGCCTCTGGAACCACTGAATTCGCCAAAAAACTTCTTTTAGAAGAAAGCGCAAATTCCTAAAACTAAAGTCTGGTTCCTCTGCAGCCGGAGGTTTAGAGGCAGCAGACTCCGACCCAGAATGTTCCTACTCTGAAGTCTCAGAAAGAACTTCATCTTCTGATAACCCTATCAGTTAAATCCAATAAATTATCTGATGTACTCTGGGAAGGAATACAATATGTAACTTTTCGCTTGCACTTAGCAGGGCGAGGTAAAGCATTAAAGGCCGCAGACACCGCCGTCTGAGCTGTGCAGTAACATCTGGTGAAAAAATGGCCGCGCTTCAGATGAAGGATCAGCAAAGCTACGGGAAACTGCATGTGTAGAGAGATAAACATGTAGAGTACGCACCTCACTGGACGACAACTCCTCAGAGGTGGATGGCTCATTGGTAGCAAACATGTTTGATATTATCACATTGTGAAGGCATATGGAACATAATTGAGGGGGCAGTAAGGACTCCTCACATTATAAAACAGAATTTATGTTTACCTGATAAATTACTTTCTCCAACGGTGTGTCCGGTCCACGGCGTCATCCTTACTTGTGGGATATTCTCTTCCCCAACAGGAAATGGCAAAGAGCCCAGCAAAGCTGGTCACATGATTCCTCCTAGGCTCCGCCTACCCCAGTCATTCGACCGACGTTAAGGAGGAATATTAGCATAGGAGAAACCATATGGTACCGTGGTGACTGTAGTTAAAGAAAATAAATTATCAGACCTGATTAAAAAAACCAGGGCGGGCCGTGGACCGGACACACCGTTGGAGAAAGTAATTTATCAGGTAAACATAAATTCTGTTTTCTCCAACATAGGTGTGTCCGGTCCACGGCGTCATCCTTACTTGTGGGAACCAATACCAAAGCTTTAGGACACGGATGAAGGGAGGGAGCAAATCAGGTCACCTAAATGGAAGGCACCACGGCTTGCAAAACCTTTCTCCCAAAAATAGCCTCAGAAGAAGCAAAAGTATCAAACTTGTAAAATTTGGTAAAAGTGTGCAGTGAAGACCAAGTCGCTGCCCTACATATCTGATCAACAGAAGCCTCGTTCTTGAAGGCCCATGTGGAAGCCACAGCCCTAGTGGAATGAGCCGTGATTCTTTCGGGAGGCTACCGTCCGGCAGTCTCGTAAGCCAATCTGATGATGCTTTTAATCCAAAAAGAGAGAGAGGTAGAAGTTGCTTTTTGACCTCTCCTTTTACCGGAATAAACAACAAACAAGGAAGATGTTTGTCTAAAATCCTTTGTAGCATCTAAATAGAATTTTAGAGCGCGAACAACATCCAAATTGTGCAACAAACGTTCCTTCTTTGAAACTGGTTTCGGACACAGAGAAGGTACGATAATCTCCTGGTTAATGTTTTTGTTAGAAACAACTTTTGGAAGAAAACCAGGTTTAGTACGTAAAACCACCTTATCTGCATGGAACACCAGATAAGGAGGAGAACACTGCAGAGCAGACAATTCTGAAACTCTTCTAGCAGAAGAAATTGCAACTAAAAACAAAACTTTCCAAGATAATTACTTAATATCAACGGAATGTAAGGGTTCAAACGGAACCCCCTGAAGAACTGAAAGAACTAAGTTGAGACTCCAAGGAGGAGTCAAAGGTTTGTAAACAGGCTTAATTCTAACCAGAGCCTGAACAAAGGCTTGAACATCTGGCACAGCTGCCAGCTTTTTGTGAAGTAACACAGACAAGGCAGAAATCTGTCCCTTCAGGGAACTAGCAGATAATCCTTTTTCCAATCCTTCTTGAAGGAAGGATAGAATCTTAGGAATCTTAACCTTGTCCCAAGGGAATCCTTTAGATTCACACCAACAGATATATTTTTTCCAAATTTTGTGGTAAATCTTTCTAGTTACAGGCTTTCTGGCCTGAACAAGAGTATCGATAACAGAATCTGAGAACCCTCGCTTCGATAAGATCAAGCGTTCAATCTCCAAGCAGTCAGCTGGAGTGAAACCAGATTCGGATGTTCGAACGGACCCTGAACAAGAAGGTCTCGTCTCAAAGGTAGCTTCCAAGGTGGAGCCGATGACATATTCACCAGATCTGCATACCAAGTCCTGCGTGGCCACGCAGGAGCTATCAAGATCACCGACGCCCTCTCCTGATTGATCCTGGCTACCAGCCTGGGGATGAGAGGAAACGGCGGGAACACATAAGCTAGTTTGAAGGTCCAAGGTGCTACTAGTGCATCCACTAGAGCCGCCTTGGGATCCCTGGATCTGGACCCGTAGCAAGGAACTTTGAAGTTCTGACGAGAGGCCATCAGATCCATGTCTGGAATGCCCCACAGCTGAGTGACTTGGGCAAAGATTTCCGGATGGAGTTCCCACTCCCCCGGATGCAATGTCTGACGACTCAGAAAATCCGCTTCCCAATTTTCCACTCCTGGGATGTGGATAGCAGACAGGTGGCAGGAGTGAGACTCCGCCCATAGAATGATTTTGGTCACTTCTTCCATCGCTAGGGAACTCCTTGTTCCCCCCTGATGGTTGATGTACGCAACAGTTGTCATGTTGTCTGATTGAAACCGTATGAACTTGGCCCTCGCTAGCTGAGGCCAAGCCTTGAGAGCATTGAATATCGCTCTCAGTTCCAGAATATTTATCGGTAGAAGAGATTCTTCCCGAGACCAAAGACCCTGAGCTTTCAGGGATCCCCAGACCGCGCCCCAGCCCATCAGACTGGCGTCGGTCGTGACGATGACCCACTCCGGTCTGCGGAATGTCATCCCTTGTGACAGGTTGTCCAGGGACAGCCACCAACGGAGTGAGTCTCTGGTCCTCTGATTTACTTGTATCTTCGGAGACAAGTCTGTATAGTCCCCATTCCACTGAATGAGCATGCACAGTTGTAATGGTCTTAGATGAATGCGCGCAAAAGGAACTATGTCCATTGCCGCTACCATCAAACCGATCACTTCCATGCACTGCGCTATGGAAGGAAGAGGAACGGAATGAAGTATCCGACAAGAGTCTAGAAGTTTTGTTTTTCTGGCCTCTGTCAGAAAAATCCTCATTTCTAAGGAGTCTATTATTGTTCCCAAGAAGGGAACCCTTGTTGACGGAGATAGAGAACTCTTTTCCACGTTCACTTTCCATCCGTGAGATCTGAGAAAGGCCAGGACAATGTCCGTGTGAGCCTTTGCTTGAGGAAGGGACGACGCTTGAATCAGAATGTCGTCCAAGTAAGGTACTACAGCAATGCCCCTTGGTCTTAGCACAGCTAGAAGGGACCCTAGTACCTTTGTGAAAATCCTTGGAGCAGTGGCTAATCCGAAAGGAAGCGCCACGAACTGGTAATGCTTGTCCAGGAATGCGAACCTTAGGAACCGATGATGTTCCTTGTGGATAGGAATATGTAGATACGCATCCTTTAAATCCACTGTGGTCATGAATTGACCTTCCTGGATGGAAGGAAGAATAGTTCGAATGGTTTCCATCTTGAACGATGGAACCTTGAGAAACTTGTTTAAGATCTTGAGATCTAAGATTGGTCTGAACGTTCCCTCTTTTTTGGGAACTATGAACAGATTGGAGTAGAACCCCATCCCTTGTTCTCTTAATGGAACAGGATGAATCACTCCCATTTTTAACAGGTCTTCTACACAATGTAAGAATGCCTGTCTTTTTATGTGGTCTGAAGACAACTGAGACCTGTGGAACCTCCCCCTTGGGGGAAGCCCCTTGAATTCCAGAAGATAACCTTGGGAGACTATTTCTAGCGCCCAAGGATCCAGAACATCTCTTGCCCAAGCCTGAGCGAAGAGAGAGAGTCTGCCCCCCACCAGATCCGGTCCCGGATCGGGGGCCAACATTTCATGCTGTCTTGGTAGCAGTGGCAGGTTTCTTGGCCTGCTTTCCCTTGTTCCAGCCTTGCATTGGTCTCCAAGCTGGCTTGAGAAGTATTACCCTCTTGCTTAGAGGACGTAGCACTTTGGGCTGGTCCATTTCTACGAAAGGGACGAAAATTAGGTTTATTTTTTGCCTTGAAAAGCCGATCCTGAGGAAGGGCGTGGCCCTTACCCCCAGTGATATCAGAGATAATCTCTTTCAAGTCAGGGCCAAACAGCGTTTTCCCCTTGAAAGGAATGTTAAGTAGCTTGTTCTTGGAAGACGCATCAGCTGACCAAGATTTCAACCAAAGCGCTCTGCGCGCCACAATAGCAAACCCAGAATTCTTAGCCGCTAACCTAGCCAATTGCAAAGTGGCGTCTAGGGTGAAAGAATTAGCCAATTTGAGAGCATTGATTCTGTCCATAATCTCCTCATAAGGAGGAGAATCACTATCGACCGCCTTTATCAGCTCATCGAACCAGAAACATGCGGCTGTAGCTACAGGGACAATGCATGAAATTGGTTGTAGAAGGTAACCCTGCTGAACAAACATCTTTTTAAGTAAACCTTCTAATTTTTTATCCATAGGATCTTTGAAAGCACAACTATCCTCTATGGGTATAGTGGTGCGTTTGTTTAAAGTGGAAACCGCTCCCTCGACCTTGGGGACTGTCTGCCATAAGTCCTTTCTGGGGTCGACCATAGGAAACAATTTTTTAAATATGGGGGGAGGGACGAAAGGAATACCGGGCCTTTCCCATTCTTTATTAACAATGTCCGCCACCCGCTTGGGTATAGGAAAAGCTTCTGGGAGCCCCGGGACCTCTAGGAACTTGTCCATTTTACATAGTTTCTCTGGGATGACCAACTTGTCACAATCATCCAGAGTGGATAATACCTCCTTAAGCAGAATGCGGAGATGTTCCAACTTAAATTTAAACGTAATCACATCAGGTTCAGCTTGTTGAGAAATGTTCCCAGAATCAGTAATTTCTCCCTCAGACAAAACCTCCCTGGCCCCATCAGACTGGGTTAGGGGCCCTTCAGAACCATTATTATCAGCGTCGTCATGCTCTTCAGTATCTAAAACAGAGCAGTCGCGCTTACGCTGATAAGTGTTCATTTTGGCTAAAATGTTTTTGACAGAATTATCCATTACAGCCGTTAATTGTTGCATAGTAAGGAGTATTGGCGCGCTAGATGTACTAGGGGCCTCCTGAGTGGGCAAGACTCGTGTAGACGAAGGAGGGAATGATGCAGTACCATGCTTACTCCCCTCACTTGAGGAATCATCTTGGGCATCATTGTCATTGTCACATAAATCACATTTATTTAAATGAATGGGAATTCTGGCTTCCCCACATTCAGAACACAGTCTATCTGGTAGTTCAGACATGTTAAACAGGCATAAACTTGATAACAAAGTACAAAAAACGTTTTAAAATAAAACCGTTACTGTCACTTTAAATTTTAAACTGAACACACTTTATTACTGCAATTGCGAAAAAACATGAAGGAATTGTTCAAAATTCACCAAATTTTCACCACAGTGTCTTAAAGCCTTCAAAGTATTGCACACCAAATTTGGAAGCTTTAACCCTTAAAATAACGGAACCGGAGCCGTTTTTAACTTTAACCCCTTTACAGTCCCTGGTATCTGCTTTGCTGAGACCCAACCAAGCCCAAAGGGGAATACGATACCAAATGACGCCTTCAGAAAGTCTTTTCTAAGTATCAGAGCTCCTCTCACATGCGACTGCATGTCATGCCTCTCAAAAACAAGTGCGCAACACCGGCGCGAAAATGAGGCTCTGCCTATGATTTGGGAAAGCCCCTAAAGAATAAGGTGTCTAAAACAGTGCCTGCCGATATTATTATATCAAAATACCCAGAATAAATGATTCCTCAAGGCTAAATATGTGTTAATAATGAATCGATTTAGCCCAGAAAAAGTCTACAGTCTTAATAAGCCCTTGTAAAGCCCTTATTTACGATCTTAATAAACATGGCTTACCGGATCCCATAGGGAAAATGACAGCTTCCAGCATTACATCGTCTTGTTAGAATGTGTCATACCTCAAGCAGCAAGAGACTGCTCACTGTTCCCCCAACTGAAGTTAATTGCTCTCAACAGTCCTGTGTGGAACAGCCATGGATTTTAGTGACGGTTGCTAAAATCATTTTCCTCATACAAACAGAAATCTTCATCTCTTTTCTGTTTCTGAGTAAATAGTACATACCAGCACTATTTCAAAATAACAAACTCTTGATTGAATAATAAAAACTACAGTTAAACACTAAAAAACTCTAAGCCATCTCCGTGGAGATGTTGCCTGTACAACGGCAAAGAGAATGACTGGGGTAGGCGGAGCCTAGGAGGGATCATGTGACCAGCTTTGCTGGGCTCTTTGCCATTTCCTGTTGGGGAAGAGAATATCCCACAAGTAAGGATGACGCCGTGGACCGGACACACCTATGTTGGAGAAACAGTAATTACTCTTTAGGAATAGAGGGCGCGCCCTCTAAGTAACAGAATCCTCCAGCGTTAGTGCAATAACCGGAGAACTATAGACATAAAACATTATTTTATTAAAAAAGCTGCACCTTTATATCCCAATGGCTGTGGCACTCAAAACCTCCCATGACCCAGACAGTACAAAAAAGTTAGGACTCCTCTCTGATAGACACCCGGTCAGGAAAGAGGGAAGAATCATATGGTGCACAATGCAGGACTGTCCCTGCTATGAGAAAAAGCGTGCCAAGCTTGTAAGCTGCATGGCTCTCAAAGTGAAAGTGAAACCTATATGTTCCATAACAGCCTATGAGCCCATAAAATCTCTCACATAAAAGCAGCATAAAATCAAAGAAACATATAAGATTATTCCCCCCTGTTCAATAATAACCCTCAGGAGATATTAACCCTTGATTCTATACAGATAAAAGGAGTCACACTGTGACCCTGTCTTCTAGCGTTATCATACATGTATAAAAAAAATGAAACGATCTTACCAGAATCTATGCCGTGGACCAGGAACACGGCCATTGAAGTGTGACAGGTTAGTAGCATCGCTCCTGACATGTACTTGAGAGCAGAAAGCAGGCAGCGAAACTCGTCAACGCTGATTGCTTATGAAGCTGTTAATCTGAGTCGGGATGGTTTTGCAGAGACGACACTCCCTGAATCTCCGGACTCTAACTTTCACCCATGCTCTCACCGAGAGGCTGACAGGACTACTTAAAACTCAAGTCCCATTGCGAAGAGTACTACCCTCAATAAGAGACTACTCCAAATCTTCTGACACTTCTCTGCCAACCTCCTGTGACGAAAGGCAAAGAATGACTGGGGGATGAGGGGAGTGGGGGAGGTATTTGGGCCTTTGGCTGGGGTGTCTTTGCCTCCTCCTGGTGGCCAGGTTCTTAATTCCCACAAGTAATGAATGAAGTAGTGGACTCTCCTCCCTTTAAGATGGAAATCAGATTTTTACTTTAACGAAAGGAACAGAAACAATTAGAAGCCTTAAATTTACCCCTAGATTTCTAACCTTAGGGAAGAAAAGCTCCCTTACCAACAATAATGGTGGAAATAAGGGAATCTAGATCCTCTCTAAACAATTACATTCCTTTAAAAGAAATATTCAAAAGTCTGGACTTAGAAACTGCATCAGCGGACCATGATTTAAAATGAAATGGATGTTTAGAAAGGACAGACAAGGACATGTTCTTAGCATTATTCCTAATGATATCCAAAATAGCATCTCCAATAAAGGAATAAGCACATTTAAGCAAACCTAAAAGGTTAAGAAAATCTTCACTATCAGAACCCTCAGAAATCTGATCAGAAAGACTATCACACCAAATGGAAGCAGCAGCAAAAACATCAGCGATAGCTGGTCTGAAAAGATAACCTGCCTTCAAATAGGCCCTTCTATGAAAGAATTCAAGTTTCCTATCCAAAAGGTCTTTAAAATAAGTGCTATCCTCCAGAGAGATTGTAGTAAGCTTAGTCAAAGTAGAAATGGCACCATACACATAGGGACAGCTTGTCAAATCTCAGTATTAGAAGCTGGAAGAGGATACGTATTTTTAAACCTTGAAGGATTAAATGAACTACCAGGTCTTGACCACTCTTTAGAAATAATCCCAGACACAGCATCAGCCACTGAAAAAACCTCAGAAGAATCCTTAGTAGGTTTATAATAACAATCTAAACAACTGCTAGGCCCCTCTCCAAAAACAGAAACATCCTTAAGGGGACAGACTACACCAACATTTATATAGTTTAAAAAGATAGATAACGCCTTTACTACCCATTCCCCAGCTTTGCACAAGCAACATTGTTATATTAATATACTCTATAACATTTCAATTTCTAAATGTCTGCCTGTTTCTAAGCCACTACAGACAGCCTTTTATCACATGCTTTTTTATTAGCTTTTAACAACAAGAGACTGCTAATTCATGTCTGCCATAGAGATAACATTGTGCTCACTCCCGTGAAGTTGTGCATAACACTGCACTATTTGGCTAAAATGCAAGTCAATAGATAATAAATAAATAGCCATGTGATAAGGGGGCTGTCAGAAGAGGCTTAGATACAAGGTAATCACGGAGGTAAAAAGTATATTAATATAACCACGTTGGCTGTACAAAACTGGGGAATAGGTAATAAAGGGATTATCTATGTTTTTAAACAATACAGATTTTAGAGTAGACTGTCCCTTTAATTTCTAACGTAATCAAAACCTTCTTTAACAAAGGGACAGTCTACATCAGAATATTTATTGTTTTAAAAGATAGATAATCTCTTTATAACCATTCCCTAGTTTTGCATAACCAACACAGTTATATTAATAAACTTTTTCCTCTGTGATTATCTTGTATCTAAGCCTATGCAGACTGCCCCCTTATTTCAGTTCTTTTGACTGACTTGCATTTTAGCCAGTCAGTGCTGGCTCCTAGGAACTTCATGTGCATAAGCACAGTGTTATCTATAGGAAACACATGAACTAACACCCTCTAGTGGTGAAAAACTGTCAAAATGCCCTGAGATAAGAGGCGGTCTTCAAGGGCTTAGAAATTAGCATATGAACCTCCTAGGTTTAGCTTTCAACTAAGAATACAAAAAGAACAAAGCAAAATTGGTGATAGAAGTTCATTGGAAAATTGTTTAAAATTACATGCCCTATCTGAATCATGAAGGTTTGTTTTGGACTAGACTGTCCCTTTAAATAAAGAAGAAGGCTCAGGATCAGAGACAGGTCGCTGATAATAAAATAAAAAAAAACTCACCCTCAGAAGCTTCAATAACCTCATAAAACACAGGAATATTGCTACTAGTAGAAGGCATATCTTGTACTGACCTTTTATGCTTACTTAAAATTACAACATTTCAGACACTATAGCCTTAATAAACTCTTTCAAGCCAGGAGCGATATGAGATGGACCTTCCTGTAATGAACAAACAGAAGTAGCAATAATACCTTTTGAAAGCAGCTACAGCATTAGATTGGATGCTCTGTATGCATTAAAACAGGTATCACATAAATGTATTAAAACATTAGGACAGGTATCACATAAATAAAAAGGTGTTCACAAACATTAGCTTTCAAAGGAGGATTAGGGACAGATTCAGAAGATTCCATAATGAACCCCCCCCCCCAAAAAAAAAATAACAAAAATAATAATAACCCTAATAAACAAATTAGCTCTTATGTAATGAGTATACAACACCCCCTTCCTGGATTCACAGCTATGGCTGCAGAAACCCAAAAAAATGGCAATTTAAAAGTAACAGAAATGCAGCAAAACCCATTGTGCACACTCGCCTGGACACATACTGCCAGGAAAAAACAAAACAAAGGTACTTTTAAACATCAGATGTTTTAAAAACAGAATTTATGTTTACCTGATAAATTTCTTTCTCCAACGGTGTGTCCGGTCCACGGCGTCATCCTTACTTGTGGGGATATTCTCTTCCCCAACAGGAAATGGCAAAGAGCCCAGCAAAGCTGGTCACATGATCCCTCCTAGGCTCCGCCTACCCCAGTCATTCGACCGACGTTAAGGAGGAATATTTGCATAGGAGAAACCATATGGTACCGTGGTGACTGTAGTTAAAGAAAATAAATTATCAGACCTGATTAAAAAACCAGGGCGGGCCGTGGACCGGACACACCGTTGGAGAAAGAAATTTATCAGGTAAACATAAATTCTGTTTTCTCCAACATAGGTGTGTCCGGTCCACGGCGTCATCCTTACTTGTGGGAACCAATACCAAAGCTTTAGGACACGGATGAAGGGAGGGAGCAAATCAGGTCACCTAAATGGAAGGCACCACGGCTTGCAAAACCTTTCTCCCAAAAATAGCCTCAGAAGAAGCAAAAGTATCAAACTTGTAAAATTTGGTAAAAGTGTGCAGTGAAGACCAAGTCGCTGCCCTACATATCTGATCAACAGAAGCCTCGTTCTTGAAGGCCCATGTGGAAGCCACAGCCCTAGTGGAATGAGCTGTGATTCTTTCGGGAGGCTGCCGTCCGGCAGTCTCGTAAGCCAATCTGATGATGCTTTTAATCCAAAAAGAGAGAGAGGTAGAAGTTGCTTTTTGACCTCTCCTTTTACCTGAATAAACAACAAACAAGGAAGATGTTTGTCTAAAATCCTTTGTAGCATCTAAATAGAATTTTAGAGCGCGAACAACATCCAAATTGTGCAACAAACGTTCCTTCTTTGAAACTGGTTTCGGACACAGAGAAGGTACGATAATCTCCTGGTTAATGTTTTTGTTAGAAACAACTTTTGGAAGAAAACCAGGTTTAGTACGTAAAACCACCTTATCTGCATGGAACACCAGATAAGGAGGAGAACACTGCAGAGCAGATAATTCTGAGACTCTTCTAGCAGAAGAAATCGCAACTAAAAACAAAACTTTCCAAGATAATAACTTAATATCAACGGAATGTAAGGGTTCAAACGGAACCCCCTGAAGAACTGAAAGAACTAAATTGAGACTCCAAGGAGGAGTCAAAGGTTTGTAAACAGGCTTGATTCTAACCAGAGCCTGAACAAAGGCTTGAACATCTGGCACAGCTGCCAGCTTTTTGTGAAGTAATACCGACAAGGCAGAAATCTGTCCCTTCAGGGAACTTGCAGATAATCCTTTTTCCAATCCTTCTTGAAGGAAGGATAGAATCCTAGGAATCTTAACCTTGTCCCAAGGGAATCCTTTAGATTCACACCAACAGATATATTTTTTCCAAATTTTGTGGTAAATCTTTCTAGTTACAGGCTTTCTGGCCTGAACAAGAGTATCGATAACAGAATCTGAGAATCCTCGCTTCGATAAAATCAAGCGTTCAATCTCCAAGCAGTCAGCTGGAGTGAAACCAGATTCGGATGTTCGAACGGACCCTGAACAAGAAGGTCTCGTCTCAAAGGTAGCTTCCAAGGTGGAGCCGATGACATATTCACCAGATCTGCATACCAAGTCCTGCGTGGCCACGCAGGAGCTATCAAGATCACCGACGCCCTCTCCTGATTGATCCTGGCTACCAGCCTGGGGATGAGAGGAAATGGCGGGAACACATAAGCTAGTTTGAAGGTCCAAGGTGCTACTAGTGCATCCACTAGAGCCGCCTTGGGATCCCTGGATCTGGCCCCGTAGCAAGGAACTTTGAAGTTCTGACGAGAGGCCATCAGATCCATGTCTGGAATGCCCCACAGGTGAGTGACTTGGGCAAAGATTTCCGGATGGAGTTCCCACTCCCCCGGATGCAATGTCTGACGACTCAGAAAATCCGCTTCCCAATTTTCCACTCCTGGGATGTGGATAGCAGACAGGTGGCAGGAGTGAGACTCCGCCCATAGAATGATTTTGGTCACTTCTTCCATCGCTAGGGAACTCCTTGTTCCCCCCTGATGGTTGATGTACGCAACAGTTGTCATGTTGTCTGATTGAAACCGTATGAACTTGGTCCTCGCTAGCCGAGGCCAGGCCTTGAGAGCATTGAATATCGCTCTCAGTTCCAGAATATTTATCGGTAGAAGAGATTCTTCCCGAGACCAAAGACCCTGAGCTTTCAGGGATCCCCAGACCGCGCCCCAGCCCATCAGACTGGCGTCGGTCGTGACAATGACCCACTCTGGTCTGCGGAACGTCATCCCTTGAGACAGATTGTCCAGGGACAGCCACCAACGGAGTGAGTCTCTGGTCCTCTGATTTACTTGTATCTTCGGAGACAAGTCTGTATAGTCCCCATTCCACTGACTGAGCATGCACAGTTGTAATGGTCTTAGATGAATGCGCGCAAAAGGAACTATGTCCATTGCCGCTACCATCAACCCGATCACTTCCATGCACTGAGCTATGGAAGGAAGAGGAACGGAATGAAGTATCCGACAAGAGTCTAGAAGTTTTGTTTTTCTGGCCTCTGTTAGAAAGATCCTCATTTCTAAGGAGTCTATAATCGTTCCCAAGAAGGGAACCCTTGTTGACGGGGATAGAGAACTCTTTTCCACGTTCACTTTCCAGCCGTGAGATCTGAGAAAGGCCAGGACAATGTCCGTGTGAGCCTTTGCTTGAGGAAGGGACGACGCTTGAATCAGAATGTCGTCCAGGTAAGGTACTACTGCAATGCCCCTTGGTCTTAGCACCGCTAGAAGGGACCCTAGTACCTTTGTGAAAATCCTTGGAGCAGTGGCTAATCCGAAAGGAAGCGCCACGAACTGGTAATGTTTGTCCAGGAATGCAAACCTTAGGAACCGATGATGTTCCTTGTGGATAGGAATATGTAGATACGCATCCTTTAAATCCACCGTGGTCATGAATTGACCCTCCTGGATGGAAGGAAGAATAGTTCGAATGGTTTCCATCTTGAAAGATGGAACCTTGAGAAACTTGTTTAAGATCTTGAGATCTAAGATTGGTCTGAACGTTCCCTCTTTTTTGGGAACTATGAACAGATTGGAGTAGAACCCCATCCCTTGTTCTCTTATTGGAACAGGATGAATCACTCCCATTTTTAACAGGTCTTCTACACAATGTAAGAACGCCTGTCTTTTTATGTGGTCTGAAGACAACTGAGACCTGTGGAACCTCCCCCTTGGGGGAAGTCCCTTGAATTCCAGGAGATAACCCTGGGAGACTATTTCTAGCGCCCAAGGATCCAGAACATCTCTTGCCCAAGCCTGAGCGAAGAGAGAGAGTCTGCCCCCCACCAGATCCGGTCCCGGATCGGGGGCCAATATTTCATGCTGTCTTGGTAGCAGTGGCAGGCTTCTTGGCCTGCTTTCCCTTGTTCCAGCCTTGCATTGGTCTCCAAGCTGGCTTGGCTTGAGAAGTATTACCCTCTTGCTTAGAGGACGTAGCACTTTGGGCTGGTCCGTTTTTACGAAAGGGACGAAAATTAGGTCTATTTTTCGCCTTGAAAGGCCGATCCTGAGGAAGGGCGTGGCCCTTACCCCCAGTGATATCCGAGATAATCTCTTTCAAGTCAGGGCCAAACAGCGTTTTCCCCTTGAAAGGAATGTTTAGTAGCTTGTTCTTGGAAGACGCATCAGCCGACCAAGATTTCAACCAAAGCGCTCTGCGCGCCACAATAGCAAACCCAGAATTCTTAGCCGCTAACCTAGCCAATTGCAAAGTGGCGTCTAGGGTGAAAGAATTAGCCAATTTGAGAGCATTGATTCTGTCCATAATCTCCTCATAAGGAGGAGAATCACTATCGAGCGCCTTTATCAGCTCATCAAACCAGAAACATGCGGCTGTAGTGACAGGGACAATGCATGAGATTGGTTGTAGAAGGTAACCCTGCTGAACAAACATCTTTTTAAGCAAACCTTCTAATTTTTTATCCATAGGATCTTTGAAAGCACAACTATCCTCTATGGGTATAGTGGTGCGTTTGTTTAAAGTAGAAACCGCTCCCTCGACCTTGGGGACTGTCTGCCATAAGTCCTTTCTGGGGTCGACCATAGGAAACAATTTTTTAAATATGGGGGGAGGGACGAAAGGAATACCGGGCCTTTCCCATTCTTTATTAACAATGTCCGCCACCCGCTTGGGTATAGGAAAAGCTTCTGGGAGCTCCGGCACCTCTAGGAACTTGTCCATTTTACATAGTTTCTCTGGGATGACCAACTTTTCACAATCATCCAGAGTGGATAATACCTCCTTAAGCAGAATGCGGAGATGTTCCAACTTAAATTTAAATGCAATTACATCAGGTTCAGCCTGTTGAGAAATGTTCCCTGAATCAGTAATTTCTCCCTCAGACAAAACCTCCCTGGCCCCCTCAGATTGGGTTAGGGGCCCTTCAGAGATATTAATATCAGCGTCGTCATGCTCTTCAGTAACTAAAACAGAGCAGCCACGCTTACGCTGACAAGGGTTCATTTTGGCTAAAATGTTTTTGACAGAATTATCCATTACAGCCGTTAATTGTTGCATAGTAAGGAGTATTGGCGCGCTAGATGTACTAGGGGCCTCCTGAGTGGGCAAGACTCGTGTAGACGAAGGAGGGAATGATGCAATACCATGCTTACTCCCCTCACTTGAGGAATCATCTTGGGCATCATTGTCATTATCACATAAATCACATTTATTTAAATGAACAGGAATTCTGGCTTCCCCACATTCAGAACACAGTCTATCTGGTAGTTCAGACATGTTAAACAGGCATAAACTTGATAATAAAGTACAAAAAACGTTTTAAAATAAAACCGTTACTGTCACTTTAAATTTTAAACTGAACACACTTTATTACTGCAATTGCGAAAAAACATGAAGGAATTGTACAAAATTCACCAAATTTTCACCACAGTGTCTTAAAGCCTTAAAAGTATTGCACACCAAATTTGGAAGCTTTAACCCTTAAAATAACGGAACCGGAGCCGTTTTAACACTTTAACCCCTTTACAGTCCCTGGTATCTGCTTTGCTGAGACCCAACCAAACCCAAAGGGGAATACGATACCAAATGACGCCTTCAGAAAGCCTTTTCTAAGTATCAGAGCTCCTCTCACATGCGACTGCATGCCATGCCTCTCAAAAACAAGTGCGCCACACCGGCGCGAAAATGAGGCTCTGCTTATGCTTTGGGAAAGCCCCAGAGAAATAAGGTGTCTAATACAGTGCCTGCCGATATTATAATATCAATATACCCAGATAAAATGATTCCTCAAGGCTAAATATGTTTTAAAAATGAATCGATTTAGCCCAGAAAAGTCTACAATCTTAATAAGCCCTTATGAAGCCCTTATTTACCATCGTAATAAACATGGCTTACCGGATCCCATAGGGAAAAATGACAGCTTCCAGCATTACATCGTCTTGTTAGAATGTGTCATACCTCAAGCAGCAAGAGACTGCACACTGTTCCCCCAACTGAAGTTAATTGCTCTCAACAGTCCTGTGTGGAACAGCCATGGATTTTAGTTACGGTGCTAAAATCATTTTCCTCATACAAACAGAAATCTTCATCTCTTTTCTGTTTCTGAGTAAATAGTACATACCAGCACTATTTTAAAATAACAAACTCTTGATTGAATAATAAAAACTACAGTTAAACACTAAAAAACTCTAAGCCATCTCCGTGGAGATGTTGCCTGTACAACGGCAAAGAGAATGACTGGGGTAGGCGGAGCCTAGGAGGGATCATGTGACCAGCTTTGCTGGGCTCTTTGCCATTTCCTGTTGGGGAAGAGAATATCCCCACAAGTAAGGATGACGCCGTGGACCGGACACACCTATGTTGGAGAAATTCTAAATAATAGCACAAGAGAGCCCTTTATATATGGGGTATAAAGTATCTGATCCCATGCTATACAAATGTTATACATAACACAATAATAGTCACTTACCTAAAACACTCTCCTACTATGCTTAATAGCAGGAAAAACAGTCCTGTACAGAAGACATATCAGCAGAGGACACACTAAGGAGTTAACTGTAGACCCAATAGGAGGAGGCAAAAGACAAGTCCCTGCGACATCCATAGGAGGTTATTAAATACATTTTCACAGGAAAGCAAAAATAATGCACACCCTAAACTGCTTGAACTTCCCTCTTGACAAACACTGCCCCAACTCAGTCTGAGAACCCCTCTCAATGAAGAAATCATCTGCACATTACCATTCTTCACCTTCCTCCAGCGGAGGCAAAGATAAGACTAACTACCATAGAGGTGGGAGGGGTTATATAGACCTCTTGGGGTTTGGAAATCTTTGCCTCTTCCTAGCGGAAGGGAAGGTAATTCCCAGGAGTAATGGACGCTTTACCACCTTTTTCAAAAGAAATATTGCTAAAGTGTTTCAAAAGTGTTCTTCTGTATTTATGACAAAACGTTTGAGTTTAAAGGGACAGTCTACACCAGAATTTTTATTGTTTTAAAAGATAGATAATCCATTTATTACCCATTCCCCAGTTTTGCATAACCAACACAGTTATAATAATATACTTTTAACCTCTGTGATTATCTTGTATCTAAGCCTCTGCAAACTGCCCCTTTATTTCAGTTCTTTTGACAGACTTGCAGTTTAGCCAATCAGTGCCTGCTCCCAGATAACTTCACGTGCACAGTGTTATCTATATGAAATACGTGAACTAACACCCTCTAGTGGTGAAAAACTGTTAAAATGCATTCTGAAAAGAGGTGTCCTTCAAGGTCTAAGAAATTAGCATATGAACCTCCTAGGTTAAGCTTTCAACTAAGAATACCAAGAGAACAAAGCAAAATTGGTGATAAAAGTAAATTGGAAAATTGTTTAAAATTACATGCCCTATCTGAATCATGAAAGTTTACTTTGGCCTATACTGTCCCTTTAATGTTCCTGAAAAAGACAAAATTAAAGTAGCATGGTTACTACTCACAGCGCTATTGTTTTCCTCCAGTGCCAACATCTCTTTTTAAAGCTGTTCTCTTGTTTTAACTATTTACTGGTGCCTGTTAGTCAAGCAACACAACTTCAAATTGGGAACTGCCATTATGAAGCTTACATATTCTTGTACTCTGTGACAGAAGCAGTGCAAATTCAGAGGTCAATTAAACTGCCAGCTTTTGTTGGTTAGTGTTCATAATACTGAGCAAGAGTTGTAAATGTTTGCAGTGGCTACATTACTCTATATTATTAATGATGTGGACTTCTTTATATACATTATGTAACCTTCTAAACTGTGTATAAATACTGCAAAAAATGTAAACCTCCACCACAGTATGTATGTTAAGCCAAAGTACATGATATATCTGTTAAAAAGCTGGCACCATTACTGCTCTTTACATGCTCACTTGTGTTTAATGTCCCTTTAAACTAAAATCATTTCAAGAATAAAAAACATAAATTATGCTTACCAGATCATTTCCTTTCCATCTGTATGAGGAGAATCCACGGCTTCATTCCTTACTTGTGGGAATACAGAACCTGGCCACCAAGAGAAGGCAAAGACACCACAGTCAAAGGCTTTAATACCTCCCCCACTACCATCATCTCCCAGTCATTCTGCCGAGGGAACAAGGAACAGTAGGAGAAATATCAGGGTATAAAAGGTGCCAGAATAATAACAAAAATTTAGGTCCGCCCAACGGAGAAAAAAGGGCAGGGGTCGTGGACTCTCCTCATACAGATGGAAAGGAGGAGGCTTATGTCCCGCAGTCTCATGCTAAGCGGATGATGCTCCTTAACCAAAAAGATAGGGAAGTGCAAGAAGCCTTGTGCTTTCTGCGCTTCCCAGAATAGACAAACAATGCCGAAGTGTTTCTAAAATCTTTCAGAGCCTGAAGATAGAATTTCAAAGCCCGAACCACATCCAAATTATGAAGTAATTGCTCCTTTGAATAAGAAGGAGTAGGACACAAAGAAGGAACAACAATCTCCTGATTGATGTTGCGATCAGACACAACCTTAGGGAGAAAACCCAACCCAGTGCGAAGAACAGCCTTATCAGCATGAAAAACTAGGTAAGGAAGCTCACATTTATTTTTTATTTAGTATTGTATGAACATACCGATATTTATGTTGCTCCACTCACCCGCTCATTTCCGGATTTTCAGTTTTCAATAGTAAGAGTGGTCCCACCTGCAATGAGCATGCGTGTCTCATGAATGCGCTTGTTTGTTGTCATTCAATGAGACACGCATGCGTACTTTAATTTAGGGGCGTAACGTTAGAATTCAGACGACACTGGGGGACCTATCAGAATGTAGAAGATGATCTTCGTCATGTAAAAATATTTTTTTTTTTAGAGCCAGGCGGAGTGACGGCGGTTAAGATTAGCGGATTTAAAGGTAAAATTATAGTTTTATTATAACAAAAGAAAGAAATTCATGAATTAAACTCCACCTTAATTGATTTGTACTTTCAGTTGCGACGTACAGTATAGTTTACTTTCACTTTAAGAACCAAATTTAAACTCCAAGGAGGAGCGGAATGTCTAAATATAGGCCTGATTCTAGACAGGGCCTGCACAAAAGACTGAATATCAGGAAGCTCAGCTGGCCTCTTGTGTAATAACACTGATAGAGCTGAAATTTGTCCCTTTAAGGAACTAGCACCAAGTCCCTTCTCCAACCCATCTTAAAGAAAGGACAGAATCCTGAATACCCTGACCTTATGCCAGGGGAATCCACGCTCTTCACACCAAAATACGTAGGTCCTCCACACCTTATGAAATATGTGACGGGTGTCCGGCTTTATGGCCTGAATAAGAGTATCAATCACTTTTTCAAAAAAGTCTCTCTTGGCTAGGACTAAGCGTTCAGTCTCCACGCAGTCAGCCTCAGAGAATCTAGATTTTGGTGAACAAAAGGACCCTGCTCCAGCAGATCCCTGCGACAGGGTAACCTCCATGGAGGAGATGATGACATCCCCACCAGGTCCTCAACCACATCCTGCGCGGCCACGACAGAGCAATTAGAATAGTCGAGGCTTCCTCCTGCTTGATGCGGGCCACTACCCGAGGTAGAAGTGGCAACTGTGGAAAAATGTAAACTAGGTTGAACCCCCAAGGAACTGCTAAGGCATCTATCAGCTCTGTCTGAGGATCCCTGGACTGGGACCCGTATCTGGATAGCTTGGTATTGAGTCTGGACGCCATGAGATCTATCTCTGGCGTCCCCCATTTGTTGCAAATCTCCGCAAACACCTCGGGATGGACAGACCATTCCCCCGGATGAAACTATTGTCTGCTGAGAAAGTCCGCTTCCGAGTTGTCCACACCCGGGATGTGGATCGCTGACAGCGAGGAGTTGTGGGCCTCCGCCCAATCCAGAATCCGAGACACTTCCCTCATGGCTAGGGAGCTTTTCTCCCCCCCCTGATGGTTGATGTAAGCCACCGAGGTAATGTTGTCCAGTTGGAATCTGGTAAACTGGGACAAACCCAGAAGAGGCCAAGCTCATAGAGCGTTGTTGAAGATCACTCGAAGTTCCAGAATGTTGATCGGGAGAAGGGATTCCTCCCGAGTCCATCCACCCTGTCCCTTCCTGGCACCCCAAACGGCTCCCCCATCCTGATAGACTTGCATCCGTAGTCACAATTCCCCAGGATGGTCTCAAGAAGGATGTCCCCTGGCACAGGGAAACTGGACAGAGCCACCAAGAGAGTGATTCCCTCGATCGGCTGTATAGAGAAATCTGTTGGGATAGATCTGAGTGATCGCCGTTCCATTGCCTCAGCATGCAAAGCTATAGAGGTCTGAGATGGAATCTGGCAAATGGGATGATATGACCTTTTGAAAAAGCCGAGACCTAATCGGCGAAACATGTCAAGGGAGGGTATTCTTTAAATACCCAACTAGCGTTTTTTAACAAGCAAATAGACTCGTAATGCCTAAAAAACTTTTGTAATCTAGTGACTCTGGTAAACAATATTGCTTAGAAACCGTAGATAATGTGGTAACTACAAATCAAGTTAGATTGTATAGCATAATGGCTGCAGCAGCTGAGCTCCCTGTGTATATATATATACAAATTCATTGGCTAAAAGTATAACCTAAACAAATATATAATTAAGCACCTGTTAGCTTAAAGTATTATCTAAAAAAACACAAAATAAGTGGCAATTTCTAAACAAACAAGCTATTCCATCATAAAGGTTATTGCAATGCCTAGCAAAACACAGCTAGACATCTAAACTCTATCACGGAACGAATGTAAAGATTTGTAAATTACTAACATTGAAAGCCTAGTCTTGTCTAAATGCTGCTATAGTCTAAATCACAGTAATACGAATCTACCTAAGTACAACATAACACTATATTAGAAGACCTTTTATAACCCCCGGTTTTGAAGTATTCGATACACCAATTGATACATTGTAATCTCAATATTTAAAAACGCAACAAGTGTAACGGCTATCACTAGTAATGTGCTAATCTGAATATAGGCTACTTACTACAGTAAATATCAGTATCACTACTATATTTATTACTCAATCTAATGAGTGCTAATAAAACGGATTCAGCAGTGTTAAAACCACAACACATAAAATGAAACACATATTTATGCACTAAGTACCCAAACTACATATTATGATAATCAGCAGACGTGAGGGAAGAATATTTATTCTGGGTCTGTAAAATTATAACAAAGAAAAGGTACAGTGCTAAATCTAAAAACTATTCTAACTCAACAATTGGTTAATCTAATAATATCTATAACCATACCTGGGTGCAATATAACAAAGATTTGGCCAACCTACAGAATATTATGTAATAAACTGCCTATAAATCCAAGATTCAGGTAATATAATAGAAGAGCCCTTATAAAATTACGAAAACCCTTATAATTTATTAGTATCATAGAAGTTGTATCGCAACAATCATAAATTACCTTAACTTACTTTAAATTCCGAACAACACTCCTGAAAATAGCCAATGTACTTACAAATGAAAATTGGATAATCACGCATGTAAATAAAGTACATAATTGTAAGACTAACCCTGAATTCAGAAGTACTCAATCTCCAGAAAATCTTAAAAGTACAAAATAAGATAACGCCTAATAATTTGGGCACACCAACTTACCAAGTACAATATACTGGTGATAAATCGGTGCACACACATCAACACTGTATCAAGACATAGAAACTTTGGGGAATAAACAAAATGTATAAGATCTACAGATACTAGATCCAGTTCCTGACCCCCGTAATTTACATTAATCCAGAAAGATAATTCATACTGTATATGTCAACTATATACAGATACTGATCAATTTATGTCAGTAACTCCTATGAGGGAAAAGGAATATTATATTAACAACCTCTAACTAAGTAAATCGTTATCACTTGTGTGCTTAAGTCTGAAGTGCACTTCAGATATTAGAACAACGGTCTATAATTTTTCTGTGATTACCAGTATTCAACTTTATTAAATTACACGCAATCTCGAGTCTCTTTGTATTTTTAAATCACTTTACACACACACACACACCTATATTTATTTTAAAAATAAGAATATATAATAAAAGTTATGTTTTAATTAACTAAACCCGAACTCTTTCCAAGAAGATGTTTATTTACTAAGGGGTAGTTTGAAGTGCTATTTAAGTACATTCTTTTGAGTCTAAACCCCTCTTGGGATTCTTTTGACTTCATTTTGGGATGATATCTATGCTGGACACCATGAGCCCAATCACTTCCATACACTGGGCCACAGATGGCCTTGAGGAGGTCTGGAGGAGATGACAACTGAAAGTAATTTTGCAACGTCTCTGGTCTGTAAGAAATATCTTCATGGATATGGAATCTATTATCGTGCCCAAGAACTCCACTCAGGTACTGGGAACCAGATAACTCTTTCCTAAGTTTATCTTCCATCCATGAGATTGAAGAAGAAGAAGAGCTCTTGAATGGTCTTCTGCCAGCCGGCGGGATGGAGCTTGGACCAGAATGTCATCCAAATACGGCGCTACTGCAATGCCTCTGGATCTAGCCACCGCGAGCAGAGCCCCCAGAACCTTTGTAAAGACTCTTGGAGCAGTAGCCAGACCAAAGGGAAGAGCTACAAACTGGAAGTGCTAATCCAGAAACGCAAATCTTAAGAACTTGAAGTGATCCTTGTGTATTGGAACATGAAGGTAATCATCCTTCAAGTCTATCGTGGTCATGAACTGTCCTTCTTGAACTAAGGGCAGAAACTTGTTTAAACACATTAGGTCGCAAATCGGGCAAAACGTACCCTCCTTCTTTGGGACCACCAAAAGGTTTGAGTAGTATCCCAGACCTATTTCTGCTAGAGGTACTGGCACAATGACTCCTAGGGAGGAAAGATCCCTCACGCACCCTAGAAAGGCGTCTCGTTTTTCTGGTCTTGAAGACAGGTTTGATAAGAGGAATCTGCCCCAGGGTGGATTAGATTTGAAACCTATCCTGTAACTCTGGGCAACGACCTCCAGAACCCAATGGTCTTGCACGTCTCCCAGCCAAGCCTCCACAAAGAGACATATAGTCTGCCCCCCACACGATCCAGTGACGGATCGGGGGCCGCCCCTTAAAGCCGATTTTGTCTCTGCGGGGTTTCTTGTTCTGCTTGTATTTGTTCCAAGATTAAGCTGGTTTCCAAGTTCACTTGGACTGATCAGGCTTTGCGGAGGGCTGCTGACGTTGGGACTTATCCGAACGAAAGGGACGAAAATTAGGACCTTGTCCTTTATCTTTATTTTTCTTATCCTGCGGTAAAAAGGCACCCTTGCCCCCAGTGACCGTGGATATAATAGAGTACAGTCCTGGACCCAAAAGAACCTTCCCCTTAAATGGGAGGGAAAGTAATTTAGATTTGGAAGTCATGTCAGCCGACCAAGACTTCAACCATAGAGCCCTACGGGCTAGAACAGAAAAGCCTGATGTCTTAGCATTCAAGCGGTTAATTTGCATATTTGCATCACAAATAAAGTAATTAGCAAGCCTCAAGGCCTTAATATTTTCCTGGATATCATCGAGGGGAGTTTCCACCTTGATCAACTCCGACAGGGAATCACACCAATAGGTAGCGGGTCCAGCCACCGCAGCAACTGCCGCTGCTGGTTGAAATAAAAATCCTGTGTGCTGAAACAGTCTTCTTAACAGAGTTTCCAGCATCTTATCCATGGGCTCCTTAAACAACAAACTATCCTCGAGCGGGATAGTGGTGCGCTTCATCCACTTAGCTCCATCCACTTTAGGGACAGACCCCCACAACTCTAATTGGGAGTCAGGAACCGGGAACAATTTGCCATCTTTATGGGAACCCAGAAAGTTTGTGGCACCACCCTGTCCTCATAAACCTTATCAAGCTTAGGAATAGAAGGTTCTTCGGGTAACTTGGGTTCTGGAACCTCTAACGTAGTCAACACTTCCTTCAATAGAAAGGTAAGTGCTCTATCCTAAATCTAAAGTCTGGTTCCTCTGCAGCTAGAGGTCTAGAGGCAGCCGATCCCGACCCAGAAAGAGCCTCCTCTGATGTATCAGAGGCGTCTTCATCAGCGGATAATCTAGTATCAGATAAATCCAAAAAGTTGGTAGATGACCCCTGGGAAGGATAGCACTATTTAACCTTTCGCTTGCGCTTAGCAGGGCGAGGTAAAGCACTAGAGGCCGCAGACACTGCCGTTTGCAACTGTTCAGAAAAGTCTGGTGGTAAGAGGGCCCCACCTGAAGGAGAATTAGTAGTGCAATGGGGAGCTGCATGCGTAATAGGAGATGATTGCAGAGAAGGCACCTCGTGGGATGGAGACCCCTCAGAGGTGGACGGCTCAGTAATACTAAACATCTTGTTCTTTTTATATATCACTACTCTATCAAGGCATGTGGAAAATAATTGAGCAGGCTGGTATACCGTAACCTCCTCACAATAAAACAGGTATTAGATTTAGTTAAAGAGGGAGTACCCTCGAAAACGCTTCGTCTCCTGTAAACCACACGGTCAGGAAAAAGGAAGTCAATGAGGCCACACCTGGTCACATGGAGTGCCATGCATGACGGACGGGCTGCGCAGTTATCCAAAACGAAAGTAAAACTTGAATGTTCACACATCTGCCAGAGCCTCATCTCACACATGTCGCAGCATAAAACATAATAAAGCAAATCATGTATAAATCCCCCCTGTTCAATAATCCCCTTCCGGAGATATTAACCCTTGATTGCATACAGATAAAGGAATCACACTGTGACCCTGTCTTCTTACGCTATCATATGAGATAAAATGAAACTATCTTACCGGAATCATCGTCGTGGAACAGGCACACAGCCTCTCAAGTTTGACAGTCTTGTAGCATCGCACCTGACATGGACTTAAAGGGATATGAAACCCACATTTTTGTCTTTCATGATTCAGATAGAGAATACAATTTTAAACAACATTCCAATTTACTTCTATGATTTCATTTGTTTCATTCAGATATCCTTTGTTAAAGAAATCGCAATGCATATGGGTGAGCCAATAGCACGAGGCATCTATGTTCAGCCACCAATTAGCAGCTACTGAGTCTATCTAGATATGCTTTTCAACCAAGAGAATGAAGCAAATTAGATCATATAATGCAATTCGATAGTTGCTTAAAATTGCATGCTCTTTCTAAATCATGAAAGACAAAAATTGGGTTTAATGTCCCTTTAAGTTATAGAAGTAGGCAGTGAAACTTGTCAACACTGATTGCTTAGGAGTTGTTAATATGAGTCTGGATGGTTTCTCAGAAAGACTCTCCCTGCATCTCTAGACCCTAACATTCGTCAATGCTCTCACTGAGAGGCTGACAAGACTACTTAAAACTCCAGTCCCATGCCGAAGGGTACTACCCTCCATAAGAGACTACTAAGAATCTTCCGACACGTCTCTGCCATCCTCCTTTGACGAAAGGCAAAGAATGACTGGGAGATGAGGGAAGTGGGGGAGGTATTTAAGCCTTTGGCTGGGATGTCTTTGCCTCCTCCTGGTGGCCAGGTTCTGTATTCCCACAAGTAAGGAATGAAGCCGTGGACTCTCCTCATATTAAGATGGAAATAAAATATAATTTGCACACTATGGGCTCCATGTACTAAAGAGCATAGGCTGCATTGGAGCCAATGCAGAAGCTGCTTGTTAACATGTCCGTCCGACACATCACCTCTAGCTCGTTTGTTCGGGGTGATTGACAGTTTGCAAAAGCAGGGGGTGGTTCTGCACACAAAAAAATATGATAATTGTCTGCCCGCTAAAAGATTTTTTGATAGTGTACTACATGCTTGTGCTTTACATATTTAATTTGTTGTATTATTATATCATACTTTTATAAAATAGTTTCATTGCCATTAAGAAAAAATGATTGTTGTGTCTATGGAAAATAAGAGCAGCTAATCTAATGTACTACAAAATATAAGAGTATGAATCTGTCTAACAAACAGCGTAACAAATACCATAGGGAAATGTCTGCATGGTACTCACCAGGTCATCATTTTATATTCATATCATGAGCACTAAGTGTATGGTATAACAGAGTACAAATATTAAAATATATGCATATAGCAATATTAGATTTTTTTTTAGGTGTTACAAAATACAAGAAGCTCTTCAGCACAACAGTATGAGTAAGTGGTAATATGAAAAACGCAAGTTATTACTTGGAAGATTTTTTTTTTCTTTTAATTTTTTTACAGGATACCTGAAATGAATGATAATGACAGTCACTTAACCATAATAAAGCCTTCATTCAAAGTACTATTATTTCCATTTTTTAATAATTTTCACATATCTCGAAGATGTGATAGTGGCTGCTTGAGGACACTTAAATTAATAGTGCAATTTTCATGTCCTGCATTTAATTTAACTATTTTATAACTTAAAATATTTTCTTTCCTGTCATTTCTATTTCAGGTATTTAATACATTAAATAACAAAAGATTGTGGAGGTAATTAATTACAGATGTGTTACTTATAAATGTATTGGTGGCTGATTTAAAGAAACACAAGCAGATGGCAGAAAGTAATAATGCAGTGAAATAGTTAAACGGACATAACAGTCAACAATATACTGGATCGGTACAGTCCCCAGCATACTATTGTGCTACAAACTCATTTACCCAGTCATTAAAAAAAAAAAAAAAAAGCTGTGCCTGTCTATCAATCAAGTGGATATGACCTTACTCCCCAATCAGTTCTCAGAACAGTGCTGGGCATTCTAGAGTTGCTAAAGAAGTGTTAAAAATGCTACACCATCTACAACATCCTTTTTAACAGTTCCTCGTAATAGTATTGATTTTCCTAAACATGGCTACGGTTTTTGTTATTTTTATGATGATGCAATAGAGTAACTAGCCGTTATCATATATTTAGGGCCAGATTAGTAGTGGAGCACTAAATGTCGCTTTCATGAAACAGATATTTGTGCTCCACTATGTATACATTAGGGTGCGCTGGTATTACAAGTTAACATCAACGGGAGTTCTCTTCCATAGGCTCCAATGGGAGCCTTGTTTTGATGCCGGCAGAGACGGCACAGAACCGAAGCACAGCGAAGGGGTAAGTAGCGCAGCGATGGCAGCATATTTTTTAAATATATATACAGTATATATAACTATATACATATATATTTATGTGTTAATATGTGTTTATGCACATATCAACACATCAATACATATGTATATAGTCATATGCATATATATTTACTGAGAACACACAGTTCCCATAGACTGCAATGTAAACTTTTTTAATAAAAAAACTATAGTGCCCTCTATTTTGAGGGCATTTGGGGCACTTTTAGAAAATTAACCAGAGATCTGATCTCTGGTTAATTTTCCGAGCGCTAATTGCTACTGTGAGCTCGCAGTAGCATTAACCATACACTTGTAATGGCTAGTTAATAATTGTGCGCCCGCAAATGGGCAAATTTGCCCTTTTGCGGGCACGCAATAATTTAGTGCTTCACTTGTAATCTGGTCCTTACTGTCTTGTTCAAAATCTCATATTTCATTTGGGTATGATCTACTAGTTCTGAAACAATAATGGGCAGCAACTTTTTTGAAATCAGTGGGAACCATAGGCAGGAGATAGAAGGTGTGCCACAAACAGGTATTAATGTCAGACAGATTGATAATATAATAATATCAATCAGACGTCATACAAGATTTTAGCTGTCGTAATTGAAAAGAAAAAAAAAAAAGACAGTGACACCATTGCAATAGCTTGCATATTATAGCAAGCATAGGATAGTGGTGCTATTAATGTAGTACAGTGGTTCTCATATAAATATATAATCGTTCCTGTTAAGCTATTGGCTATCTGCATACAGCAATATAAGCAGACACTAGTAATGGTGACCCTGTAAGTCAGTGCTTGATAAATATGTTAAAAATTAGGAGCCAGTAAGAATATTTAGGAGCCAGGCATATTTTTTAGGAGCAAGAAAGTTGGATTTGCATATAGATATATGGAGAATAACCCAAAAAGTTAGGAGCCAGGGGTAAAATTCTAGGAGCGAGTGGCTCAAAGGCTCTTGGGTTTGTCAAGCCCTGCTGTATGTACTTATCAATTTATCAGTCCGGAAAACTATTGGATTTAGCCCAATGACTCTTGTAGTTTAGAAAGCAGTAACTGATCATGTAAAGATTTTTAGTTTGAATGATTTACCACAAATATTTGAATATTTATTTAATCATTGGGGAATATGTATTCTGTACTTGAGAAATCCATTGTCTATAAACATGTGACTAAAATAGGAAAGGGCAACTTGCCAAAGGCACAGAGTGGTGCCAAAACACATTGATGCTATTTGCACAGAGGCACGGTTTGGGGAGACACATATCAAAAAAGAAATGAAAGTCCGGAGCACAAGGTCAGTAAAATAAAACTTGACTTTTAATAGATGTCTATGGCAAATTAAAAAAGTGAGTACAAAACACTGTGTATATGGCTGGGAAGAGGTAGTCTATAAATGCTGACATATTTCGGCACCTGGCCGTAATCTTAGCTTATCACCATGTCAGAGATACACAGAAACTTAGCAATTAAAAGTTTCTGAAATGTTGGGCGCCTGAATCTGAATACCCTTAGCATGCATTATATTTAAATCCATTGTCAACAGTCCATATTTTAATCCATAAGGCTCTGTTAATTGCTATATAAAAACATAAATTATGCTTACCAGATAATTTCCTTTCCTTCTGTACAGGGAGAGTCCACATCTGCATTCCTTACTTGTGGGAAATACTGAACCTGGCCACCAAGAGGAGGCAAAGACACCCCAGCCAAAGGCTTAAATACCTCCCCCACTTCTCTCATCCCCCAGTCGTTCTGCAGAGGGAACAAGGAACAGTAGGAGAAATATCAGGGCGAAAAAGGTGCCAGAAGAACAAGATAAAATTTAGGGCCGCCCGCCGGAGAACACGGGCGGGAACTGTGGACTCTCCCTGTATAAAAGGAAAGGAAATTAAAAGCATAATTTATGTTTTCCTTCTTTATACAGGGAGTCCACATTTGCATTCCTTACTTGTGGAAAATTATACCCAAGCTCCAGAGGACACTGAATGCTAACGGGAAGGGGAAAAAGGAGAGGCAGCCCCCACCTGAGGGCACCACAGCCTGCAAAACTCTTTCTCCCAAAGGCTGCTTCAACAGAAGCAAAAACACGTTAAAATTTTAGGAAAAAGAATGTAAGGAGGACCAGGTACCCGCCCTAAAAATCTGATCCATAGAGGCCTCATTTTAGAAGACCCAAGAGGACGTCACTGCTTTCGTAGAATGAGCTGTAATCCTCTGAGGAGGCTTTTGTCCCGTTGTCTCATATGCCAAGCGGATGATACTCCTCAACTAAAGGATACGGAAGTTAAAGATGCCTTCTGATCCTTACGCTTCCCAGATAGAGAACAAACAGAGAAAAAAAATCTGTCTATTCCTATGTAGCCTGAAGATAAAATTTCAAGGCAGGAATCCATATTATGTAGTAAACTTTCCTTCGAGAAGAAGGAATAGGACATAAGAAAGGAACCACAATTTCTTGACTGAAGTTGCGATTTGACACAACCTGAAGCAATATTTAGACAGAAATGAATCTTCCCTCTTCCAAGATAACAACTTAATGTCAACCTCATGCATAGGTTCAAAAGTATCCCCATGCAAAACCTTAAGAACAAGATCTAAGCTCCAAGGAGGAGCATCAAATCGACACACGGCCTGATCGTAGTCAGAGACCTAACAAAAAAACTGTGTGCCCAGAAACTCAATGACCCTCTTGTGCAGTAAAACTGACTGGGCCCAACAAGGAACTAGCTAAGAGACCCTTCTCCAGACCGTCCTAGAGGAAGGAAAGAATCCTAGCAGACTTAAATAGTGTGCCAGGACGAACCACGCCCTTACAGAAGAAGGAGGTCCTCCACAACCTATGATAGATGACGAGGAACCAGCTTACGCGCTTGAAGGAGAGGACCATAACCTCTCAGAAAACCCACTCTTGTTTTAGACTAAGCGTCAATCTCGCAGTCCGCCTCAGAGAATTAAGATTTGATGAAGAAAAGGGGCCTTGTTCCAGCAGATCCCTGCGACAAGGTAACCTTCATGGAAGGAAAGACGACAACCCCACTAAACCACAAATCATGAACTTTTCGGCCGCGACGGAGCAATCAGTATCATTGACGCCTGCTCCTGCTAGGTTCGAGTTACTGCTTGAGAAAGGAGTGATATGGCAGAAAAGGAAAAATTGTATTGAACCTCCAAGGCACCGCTAATGCATCCCTTAGCTCCGTCTGAGGATCCCTGAACCACAACCCATCTGTGGGTAACTGGGTATTGAGACGGGATGTCCTGATACTTTTATCCGGTGTCCCCTTCCAGTTCCATATCCGAAAACCCCTCGGATGGAGACCTTATCCACAGATAAAGAGAATGTTTGTAGAGAACATCCGTCCCAGATTACCACACCCTGACACAGAGCAGTAGTGGGCCTCCGCCCACTACCAAACCCGAGATACTACCCTCATCGCTAGGGAGTCTCTCGTTCCCCACAGATGGAGATCTAAGCCACTGAGAGTAAGACTGACTAAAATCTATTAACTGGGACTAACCCAGTAGTCTAAACCCTCAGAGCAAAAAGATTGCCTGAAGATCCATAAAGTTAATCGGGAGGGAAACCTCCTGAGTCCACGGGCCCCATGCCCTCTTGGCACGCCCTCACCATCCTGACGGACTTGCGACCGAAGTCTAAACCGCCCGGATGATTTAAGAAAGATGTTCCTCAGGACAAGGAGATCTGGACAAAGACACTAGAGAGTGATTCTCTCAACCAGTAGTCCAGGTAAATCTGTTAAGACAGATTTGAAACAGCGCCGCTCCACTGCCTCAGCATACACCGAGCCTCGGCTGAGATGAGACCTGGCAAACGGAATGAAGTCCAAGATGGACCCCATGACAAATCATTACCACCCAACACAGAGCCAGCGTTGGCCTGAAGGAGGTCTGGAGGCCACAACCTTATGAAGCTAACTCATAACTTCACTAGTCCAATAGAAATGTCTTCATGTCTATGAAGACTAAAATAGCATCCAGGAATCCACCCTGGTGCCTACACCAGAGAACTCTGGTCTAGATATTCTTCCATCCCTGAGGATTGAGTAAGACAAATGAAATCCCTAAAGGTCTTCTATCAGACGAGATGAAGGCGATTAAACCAGAATCATCTAGACAAGGGAAGCTACCGCTAGATCTGGATTCTGGCAACTGCCAAAAGAAACCCTAGATTCCTAAAAGGCTCTAGAAGCAGTAGCGAGACCAAACCGGAAGGAGCAATGTACTGGAAGTGCTGGTCCAGAAACGTCAACCTTAGGAACCGGAAATGTTCCCTGAGGAGGAATGTTATCCTTCCTCAATAGTGGTCCTGCACTGCTCTTCCCGTACCAAGGGTAGAGTGGATCTTATAATCTCCCCCTGGAACGAAGAGACATGATAAGCTTGCTTAAGAACTTTAGGACCTAAATAGGACGTGAGTTCCCTCCCTCTATGGGACCACGAAAAAACGGTTTGAATAATATATCAAACCTCACTCTGCGATAGGCACTGGGACAATGACTCCAAAGGAGAACAAAAACTGCACCCATCTGAAATGGCTACCCTCTCTCTGTCTGGAAGACAGGATCAAGAGAAGGAAAACTGCCCTGGGAGGCTGAGATTTGAAGCCTAGCTATGAACTCTAGGACCCATGGATCCTGTATGTCCCTGAATCAAGCGTCAGAAAAGAATGATAGTCAGTCCCCAGCGCGATCCAAGATAGGACTTGGAACTGGCCCCTCCTGCCAACTTAGGTTAGGCGGGCCTCTGCTCTGCTTGGACTTATTCCAGGACTGAGTCGGCTTCCAAAAACACTTGGATTGCTCAGGCTTAGCGGAGGTCTCTGATGTTTGTCTTTAACAGCACTAAAAGAATAAGAGAAAGAAATTTGTCTCTCAGATTCGCTCTCTCATCAAACAGTAAAACCGCAGAATAGCAGAACCAAATTAAGTATTTCTCTCAAGCAGAAGGATAGAGTAGATTCAGAAGTCATATCTGTCAGAGCGATTCAAGGCCTGAACAGAAAAAAAACTGAAGCCCTAGCTTTGGGGCAAGTAATCTGCGAAAGTCCCAGATAAAAGAATTATAAGCTTTAATTCTTTCTTGAAAATATCAAGGGAACCATCACCTCGAAACGAGACAGAGATGCTTCAATAGGAAGTCTCCAGAAACTGCGACAACCTAAGTCGTCAGTACATAAATATCCCTTGTGATGAAACATCTTTATAAAAAGAGTTTCCTCTTATAACCAAGAGCTCTAAGAATAAACTATCCTTAAACAGAATAGTAAAACAATAGGCAAGCGCACAAAAAGTAGGGATGGGCATCGCACAACCCCCCTATAGAGCCCGGAACTGGGAATCTTAAAAAGGAAATAGACGAAAGGGAAGAGGATCCCCATCCTTCCCCACCCGCCTTAATCAAATTCACCATCTGATTTAGTGCTCTGAGATTCAACTGGCAGATCAGTACTAGGAATCTCTAATATCGCCAAAACTTCTCTTAGAAGCGAGCGCAGGCGTGCTACTCTAATGCCGGAGGAATAGAAGCAGCAGGCTCCGACCCAGAAGGTCCGTACTCTGAAGCCTCAGAGAGAACCACATCCTCAGATGACTGATCGGATACAACCATCAATTTACATGATGCTCCCTGGGCAGGAATGCATGGATTAACCCTTCATTTGCGAGTAGCAGTACGAGGCAAATCGGCTAAGGTCGCAGACATCGCCATATGGAACTGTGCAGTAACGTCTAGTGGAAAAAGGCCCCCTCCAGGTGGAGGATTAGTGGTGCAAGGGGAAGCTGCATGTGTAGGATCAGAAGAATGTAGGGGACACACCTCACAGGACAAAGAGTCCTCAGAGGAGGAAGGCTCAGTGGCATCTAACATCTCAACATTAGTTGATGAAAATACCCTGTTGTGGCATATGGAACATAATTGAGAGGGCTGGACCACCCGGGCCTCCACACAATATACACAGGTATCAAATTCTGTCGTAGAGGGATCACCCTCTAAAAAAAATCAGAATCCTCCATAACTAGGTAACCTTATTTAAATCAAAGAAACAACCGGCACCTATACCCCCAATGGCTGGGGCACTCACCACCTCCTATGACCAAGGTAGTATAGAGAAAACTCGCTCCTCTCCGTAGTCAATCGGTGAGGAATAGGAAATGGAAACCGTGACCACTCCCGGTCACACGGTGTGCAATGCAGGACCGCCCCTGCTAAAGGAAAAGCATGCCAAGCTTAATAAAACTGCACAGCTCTCAAAGTAAAAGAGCAACCTGTACGTTCCATATCAACCTTTGAGCCCAAAACATCTCACACATATAAAGCAGCATAAATCACATAAAAAAATATGATTAACACCCCACTGTTCAACAATCCCCCTCAGGAGATATTAACCCTTGATTCCATAAAGATAAAGGAGTCCCACCGTGACCCCGTCCTAGCGTTAACATATGTGTAAAAAATGAAACGATCTTACCGGAATCTATGCCGTGGAACAGAAACACGGTCCTTCAAGTGTGACAGATTGTAGCATCACTTCTGACATGGACTTGAGTGATAAAAAGCAGGCAGTGAAACTCGTCACAGCCGATTGCTTAGGAGATGTTAATATTAGTCTGGATGGTTTTGCGGAAAGACTCTCTCTGCATCTCCAGACCACTCTGCTGCCTCATCCTTAAACCTGATTAAAGGGACATTGACCATTGCTTTGCCTGACCACTCTGCTGCCTCATCCTTAAACCTGATTAAAGGGACATTGACCACTGCTTTGCCTGACCACTCTGCTGCCTCATCCTTAAACCTGATTAAAGGTACATTAACCATTGCTTTGCCTGACCACTCTAACGGATCATCCTCTGCCTGCTTTAAAGTGATATTGACCTCTGCTTTGCCTGACCACTCTAACGGATCATCCTCTGCCTGCTTTAAAGTGATATTGACCTCTGCTTTGCCTGACCACTCTAACGGATCATCCTCTGCCTGCTTTAAGTTTCTGTACCTTGTACTCCCTCATCTCAACAAGAGTCTGTTCCGTGTCCCTGCATCATCTGTGAGTACACAGTTTTCTTTTCCTGCACATTAATCTGTTCTATTTTCTTTCCTGAGTGGGTCACGTCCTGGTTTCCACTCAGTGTGCTAGCATGTGTTTATATTATCACGCTAGCAGTTGGGTCTAATCCTGGACTGATTCTATACGGCTGACAGTAGGAACTGATGCTTGGGTAAAATAAAACGGCAAAAACAGAATTTATGTTTACCTGATAAATTACTTTCTCCAACGGTGTGTCCGGTCCACGGCGTCATCCTTACTTGTGGGATATTCTCTTCCCCAACAGGAAATGGCAAAGAGCCCAGCAAAGCTGGTCACATGATCCCTCCTAGGCTCCGCCTACCCCAGTCATTCGACCGACGTTAAGGAGGAATATTTGCATAGGAGAAACCATATGGTACCGTGGTGACTGTAGTTAAAGAAAATAAATTATCAGACCTGATTAAAAAAACCAGGGCGGGCCGTGGACCGGACACACCGTTGGAGAAAGTAATTTATCAGGTAAACATAAATTCTGTTTTCTCCAACATAGGTGTGTCCGGTCCACGGCGTCATCCTTACTTGTGGGAACCAATACCAAAGCTTTAGGACACGGATGAAGGGAGGGAGCAAATCAGGTCACCTAAATGGAAGGCACCACGGCTTGCAAAACCTTTCTCCCAAAAATAGCCTCAGAAGAAGCAAAAGTATCAAACTTGTAAAATTTGGTAAAAGTGTGCAGTGAAGACCAAGTCGCTGCCCTACATATCTGATCAACAGAAGCCTCGTTCTTGAAGGCCCATGTGGAAGCCACAGCCCTAGTGGAATGAGCCGTGATTCTTTCGGGAGGCTGCCGTCCGGCAGTCTCGTAAGCCAATCTGATGATGCTTTTAATCCAAAAAGAGAGAGAGGTAGAAGTTGCTTTTTGACCTCTCCTTTTACCGGAATAAACAACAAACAAGGAAGATGTTTGTCTAAAATCCTTTGTAGCATCTAAATAGAATTTTAGAGCGCGAACAACATCCAGATTGTGCAACAAACGTTCCTTCTTTGACACTGGTTTCGGACACAGAGAAGGTACGATAATCTCCTGGTTAATGTTTTTGTTAGAAACAACTTTTGGAAGAAAACCAGGTTTAGTACGTAAAACCACCTTATCTGCATGGAACACCAGATAAGGAGGAGAACACTGCAGAACAGATAATTCTGAAACTCTTCTAGCAGAAGAAATCGCAACTAAAAACAAAACTTTCCAAGATAATAACTTAATATCAACGGAATGTAGGGGTTCAAACGGAACCCCCTGAAGAACTGAAAGAACTAAGTTGAGACTCCAAGGAGGAGTCAAAGGTTTGTAAACAGGCTTAATTCTAACCAGAGCCTGAACAAAGGCTTGAACATCTGGCACAGCTGCCAGCTTTTTGTGAAGTAACACAGACAAGGCAGAAATCTGTCCCTTCAGGGAACTAGCAGATAAACCTTTTTCCAATCCTTCTTGAAGGAAGGATAGAATCTTAGGAATCTTAACCTTGTCCCAAGGGAATCCTTTAGATTCACACCAACAGATATATTTTTTCCAAATTTTGTGGTAAATCTTTCTAGTTACAGGCTTTCTGGCCTGAACAAGAGTATCGATAACAGAATCTGAGAACCCTCGCTTCGATAAGATCAAGCGTTCAATCTCCAAGCAGTCAGCTGGAGTGAAACCAGATTCGGATGTTCGAACGGACCCTGAACAAGAAGGTCTCGTCTCAAAGGTAGCTTCCAAGGTGGAGCCGATGACATATTCACCAGATCTGCATACCAAGTCCTGCGTGGCCACGCAGGAGCTATCAAGATCACCGACGCCCTCTCCTGATTGATCCTGGCTACCAGCCTGGGGATGAGAGGAAATGGCGGGAACACATAAGCTAGTTTGAAGGTCCAAGGTGCCACTAGTGCATCCACTAGAGCCGCCTTGGGATCCCTGGATCTGGACCCGTAGCAAGGAACTTTGAAGTTCTGACGAGAGGCCATCAGATCCATGTCTGGAATGCCCCACAGCTGAGTGACTTGGGCAAAGATTTCCGGATGGAGTTCCCACTCCCCCGGATGCAATGTCTGACGACTCAGAAAATCCGCTTCCCAATTTTCCACTCCTGGGATGTGGATAGCAGACAGGTGGCAGGAGTGAGACTCCGCCCATAGAATGATTTTGGTCACTTCTTCCATCGCTAGGGAACTCCTTGTTCCCCCCTGATGGTTGATGTACGCAACAGTTGTCATGTTGTCTGATTGAAACCGTATGAACTTGGCCCTCGCTAGCTGAGGCCAAGCCTTGAGAGCATTGAATATCGCTCTCAGTTCCAGAATATTTATCGGTAGAAGAGATTCTTCCCGAGACCAAAGACCCTGAGCTTTCAGGGATCCCCAGACCGCGCCCCAGCCCATCAGACTGGCGTCGGTCGTGACGATGACCCACTCCGGTCTGCGGAATGTCATCCCTTGTGACAGGTTGTCCAGGGACAGCCACCAACGGAGTGAGTCTCTGGTCCTCTGATTTACTTGTATCTTCGGAGACAAGTCTGTATAGTCCCCATTCCACTGACTGAGCATGCACAGTTGTAATGGTCTTAGATGAATGCGCGCAAAAGGAACTATGTCCATTGCCGCTACCATCAAACCGATCACTTCCATGCACTGCGCTATGGAAGGAAGAGGAACGGAATGAAGTATCCGACAAGAGTCTAGAAGTTTTGTTTTTCTGGCCTCTGTCAGAAAAATCCTCATTTCTAAGGAGTCTATTATTGTTCCCAAGAAGGGAACCCTTGTTGACGGAGATAGAGAACTCTTTTCCACGTTCACTTTCCATCCGTGAGATCTGAGAAAGGCCAGGACAATGTCCGTGTGAGCCTTTGCTTGAGGAAGGGACGACGCTTGAATCAGAATGTCGTCCAAGTAAGGTACTACAGCAATGCCCCTTGGTCTTAGCACAGCTAGAAGGGACCCTAGTACCTTTGTGAAAATCCTTGGAGCAGTGGCTAATCCGAAAGGAAGCGCCACGAACTGGTAATGCTTGTCCAGGAATGCGAACCTTAGGAACCGATGATGTTCCTTGTGGATAGGAATATGTAGATACGCATCCTTTAAATCCACCGTGGTCATGAATTGACCTTCCTGGATGGAAGGAAGAATAGTTCGAATGGTTTCCATCTTGAACGATGGAACCTTGAGAAACTTGTTTAAGATCTTGAGATCTAAGATTGGTCTGAACGTTCCCTCTTTTTTGGGAACTATGAACAGATTGGAGTAGAACCCCATCCCTTGTTCTCTTAATGGAACAGGATGAATCACTCCCATTTTTAACAGGTCTTCTACACAATGTAAGAATGCCTGTCTTTTTATGTGGTCTGAAGACAACTGAGACCTGTGGAACCTCCCCCTTGGGGGAAGCCCCTTGAATTCCAGAAGATAACCTTGGGAGACTATTTCTAGCGCCCAAGGATCCAGAACATCTCTTGCCCAAGCCTGAGCGAAGAGAGAGAGTCTGCCCCCCACCAGATCCGGTTCCGGATCGGGGGCCAACATTTCATGCTGTCTTGGTAGCAGTGGCAGGTTTCTTGGCCTGCTTTCCCTTGTTCCAGCCTTGCATTGGTCTCCAAGCTGGCTTGGCTTGAGAAGTATTACCCTCTTGCTTAGAGGACGTAGCACTTTGGGCTGGTCCGTTTCTCCGAAAGGGACGAAAATTAGGTTTATTTTTTGCCTTGAAAGGCCGATCCTGAGGAAGGGCGTGGCCCTTACCCCCAGTGATATCAGAGATAATCTCTTTCAAGTCAGGGCCAAACAGCGTTTTCCCCTTGAAAGGAATGTTAAGTAGCTTGTTCTTGGAAGACGCATCAGCTGACCAAGATTTCAACCAAAGCGCTCTGCGCGCCACAATAGCAAACCCTGAATTCTTAGCCGCTAACCTAGCCAATTGCAAAGTGGCGTCTAGGGTGAAAGAATTAGCCAATTTGAGAGCATTGATTCTGTCCATAATCTCCTCATAAGGGGGAGAATCACTATCGACCGCCTTTATCAGCTCATCGAACCAGAAACATGCGGCTGTAGCTACAGGGACAATGCATGAAATAGGTTGTAGAAGGTAACCCTGCTGAACAAACATCTTTTTAAGTAAACCTTCTAATTTCTTATCCATAGGATCTTTAAAAGCACAACTATCCTCTATGGGTATAGTGGTGCGTTTGTTTAAAGTGGAAACCGCTCCCTCGACCTTGGGGACTGTCTGCCATAAGTCCTTTCTGGGGTCGACCATAGGAAACAATTTTTTAAATATGGGGGGAGGGACGAAAGGAATACCGGGCCTTTCCCATTCTTTATTAACAATGTCCGCCACCCGCTTGGGTATAGGAAAAGCTTCTGGGAGTCCCGGGACCTCTAGGAACTTGTCCATTTTACATAGTTTCTCTGGGATGACCAACTTGTCACAATCATCCAGAGTGGATAATACCTCCTTGAGCAGAATGCGGAGATGTTCCAATTTAAATTTAAACGTAATCACATCAGGTTCAGCTTGTTGAGAAATGTTCCCTGAATCAGTAATTTCTCCCTCAGACAAAACCTCCCTGGCCCCATCAGACTGGGTTAGGGGCCCTTCAGAACCATTATTATCAGCGTCGTCATGCTCTTCAGTATCTAAAACAGAGCAGTCACGCTTACGCTGGTAAGTGTTCATTTTGGCTAAAATGTTTTTGACAGAATTATCCATTACAGCCGTTAATTGTTGCATAGTAAGGAGTATTGGCGCGCTAGATGTACTAGGGGCCTCCTGAGTGGGCAAGACTCGTGTAGACGAAGGAGGGAATGATGCAGTACCATGCTTACTCCCCTCACTTGAGGAATCATCTTGGGCATCATTGTCATTGTCACATAAATCACATTTATTTAAATGAATAGGAATCCTGGCTTCCCCACATTCAGAACACAGTCTATCTGGTAGTTCAGACATGTTAAACAGGCATAAACTTGATAACAAAGTACAAAAAACGTTTTAAAATAAAACCGTTACTGTCACTTTAAATTTTAAACTGAACACACTTTATTACTGCAATTGCGAAAAAACATGAAGGAATTGTTCAAAATTCACCAAATTTTCACCACAGTGTCTTAAAGCCTTAAAAGTATTGCACACCAAATTTGGAAGCTTTAACCCTTAAAATAACGGAACCGGAGCCGTTTTTAACTTTAACCCCTTTACAGTCCCTGGTATCTGCTTTGCTGAGACCCAACCAAGCCCAAAGGGGAATACGATACCAAATGACGCCTTCAGAAAGTCTTTTCTAAGTATCAGAGCTCCTCTCACATGCGACTGCATGTCATGCCTCTCAAAAACAAGTGCGCAACACCGGCGCGAAAATGAGGCTCTGCCTATGATTTGGGAAAGCCCCTAAATAATAAGGAGTCTAAAACAGTGCCTGCCGATATTATTATATCAAAATACCCAGATAAAATGATTCCTCAAGGCTAAATATGTGTTAATAATGAATCGATTTAGCCCAGAAAAAGTCTACAGTCTTAATAAGCCCTTGTGAAGCCCTTATTTACGATCTTTATAAACATGGCTTACCGGATCCCATAGGGAAAATGACAGCTTCCAGCATTACATCGTCTTGTTAGAATGTGTCATACCTCAAGCAGCAAGAGACTGCTCACTGTTCCCCCAACTGAAGTTAATTGCTCTCAACAGTCCTGTGTGGAACAGCCATGGATTTTAGTGACGGTTGCTAAAATCATTTTCCTCATACAAACAGAAATCTTCATCTCTTTTCTGTTTCTGAGTAAATAGTACGTACCAGCACTATTTTAAAATAACAAACTCTTGATTGAATAATAAAAACTACAGTTAAACACTAAAAAACTCTAAGCCATCTCCGTGGAGATGTTGCCTGTACAACGGCAAAGAGAATGACTGGGGTAGGCGGAGCCTAGGAGGGATCATGTGACCAGCTTTGCTGGGCTCTTTGCCATTTCCTGTTGGGGAAGAGAATATCCCACAAGTAAGGATGACGCCGTGGACCGGACACACCTATGTTGGAGAAAGACATCCTAAAAACATTTGAATGAGTTTTAGTAACTTGTAAAATAACTAATTTTATGTTTCAAGTGCAAACCACTTATTACATATACCAAGCATACATACTTTCTCATTGAGGTAATATTGATTAATGTAGGAGGGCCATGATTACTCCCCAAAACAAATGTAACCTTTTTAATTGCATTAAGAAAATAGGAACTGTCCAACCATAACTGCCAAGGAAAACAGGCAAGCATTTGTGAGAAAAAAAGATAAAGTAAAAAAAAGTAAAGAAATGAAATCATGCAGGGATTATAAACCCATGGAGAGACTTACCCAGTACATAGCTATGCTATGACAGATATTCATATACTATTACCTTTAGGTGAATCAACCTAACCAATTACAATGGATATCTCTAACTGAAAGCAAATATACACAAATATAGTCACACAGAGTGAGTTCAACTTGATTAATTATTTGATATCTCAGAATAGCCAATTATGACTGGTAGAAACTTACCTTAGGTTGAATTCAGACCATAGAATAAAAAAGTTCAATTTAAGTTGTCTCATATGAAACCAGTCAAATGGAAGACAATAATTAATCTATCTTTTGCCATAGAATACATAAGTGTGGAAAGAAAAAGAAAAGAAAGAAGGGGACAAAACAAAACAACAACAGTATACTTCTGTAAACTGTTTTTAATACTCTAGTATGTATGTACATAATTTAAAGGGACATAATACTCATATGCTAAATCACTAGAAAGTGATGCAGCCGAACTGTAAAATGCTGACATGAAAGTGTCACCTGTGCATCTCAATGTAAAAAGGGCAGTTATTTTTCTTCAGATCACCAGTGAAAGTGCTTTGTGAACAGTTATAATTCAGCTGCTGTCCAGCTGCAAGTTGAAAAAACAAAACAAACAAAAAAAACGAATAAGCCAATCAGCATCAGCAGTGCTGAGATCATGCATTGCTTTGCTGTCTCGTGAGATTTCATAGCAAACTTCCTTAAACTGAGTAGGAAAATAACATGACTGTGCCTGCATATGCTAGATGCACACTCCCTTGCAAGTCCTGGGACTAGTATCCCGATTGGCTGCTTAAAGTCTCTATACAGAGGTGTGTGAATAATAAGGAAATTGTGAGGTAAAAACATAAATTATGCTTACCTGATAATTTCATTTCCTTCTGTATGAGGAGAGTCCATGGCATCATTCCTTACTGTTGGGAAATACTGAACCTGGCCACCAGGAGGAGGCAAAGACACCCCAGCCAAAGGCTTAAATACTCCTCCTACTTCCCTAATATCTCAGTCATTCTGCCAAGGGAACAAGGAACAGTAGGAGAAATAACATCATTTATGCTTACCTGATAAATTTATTTCTCTTGTGGTGTATCCAGTCCACGGATCATCCATTACTTGTTGGATATTCTCATTCCCAACAGGAAGTTGCAAGAGGACACCCACAGCAGAGCTGTCTATATAGCTCCTCCCCTAACTGCCATATCCAGTCATTCGACCGAAAACAAACAGAGAAAGGAGAAACCATAGGGTGCAGTGGTGACTGTAGTTTAAAATTAAAAAATACCTGCCTTAAAATGAGAGGGCGGGCCGTGGACTGGATACACCACAAGAGAAATAAATTTATCAGGTAAGCATAAATTATGTTTTCTCTTGTAAGGTGTATCCAGTCCACGGATCATCCATTTTACTTGTGGGATACCAATACCAAAGCTAAAGTACTCGGATGAAGGGAGGGACAAGGCAGGTACTTAAACGGAAGGTACCACTGCCTGTAAAACCTTTCTCCCAAAAATAGCCTCCGAAGAAGGAAAAGTATCAAATTTGTAGAATTTTGAAAAAGTATGAAGCGAAGACAAAGTCGCCGCCTTGCAAATCTGTTCAACAGAAGCCTCATTTTTAAAGGCCCATGTGGAAGCCACAGCTCTAGTAGAATGAGCTGTAATCCTTTCTGAAGGCTGCTGGCCAGCAGTCTCGTAGGCTAAGCAGATTATGCTTCTTAGCCAAAAAGAAAGAGAGGTTGCCGAAGCCTTTTGACCTCTCCTCTGTCCAGAGTAGACAACAAACAAAGCAGATGTTTGACGAAAATCTTTAGTAGCTTGTAAGTAAAACTTTAAAGTACGAACCACGTCCAGATTGTGTAATAGACGTTCCTTCTTTGAAGTAGGATTAGGACACAATGATGGAACAACAATCTCCTGATTGATATTCTTATTAGATATCACCTTAGGTAAAAACCCAGGTTTGGTACGCAGAACTACCTTATCTGCAAGGAAGATCAGATAAGGAGAATCACATTGTAAGGCAGATAACTCGGAAACTCTACGAGCCGAGGAAACAGCTACCAAAAAAAGAACTTTCCAAGATAAAAGTTTGATATCTATGGAATGAAGAGGTTCAAACGGAACCCCCTGAAGAACTTTAAGAACCAAATGTAAACTCCATAGTGGAGCAACAGGTTTAAACACAGGCTTGATTCTAACTGACAAAATGCCTGAACGTCTGGGACATCCGCCAGACGCTTGTGCAAAAGAATAGATAGCGCAGAAATCTGTCCCTTTAAGGAACTAGCTGACAATCCTTTCTCCAATCCTTCTTGGAAAAAAGATAATATCCTGGGAATCCTGACCTTACTCCATGAGTAGCCCCTGGATTCACACCAATAAAGATATTTATGCCATATCTTATGATAGATTTTCCTGGTTACAGGCTTTCGTGCCTGAATTAAGGTATCAATGACTGACTCGGAGAAACCACGCTTTGATAAAATCAAGCGTTCAATCTCCAGGCAATCAGCCTCAGAGAAATTAGATTTGGATGGTTGAAAGGACCTTGAAGTAGAAGGTCCTGTCTCAGCGGCAGAGTCCATGGTGGAAAGGATGACATGTCCACCAGATCTGCATACCAAGTCCTGCTTGGCCACGCAGGCGCTATCAAGATCACCGATGCTCTCTCCTGCTTGATTTTGGCAATCAGAAGAGGGAGCAGAGGAAACGGTGGAAACACATAAGCCAGGTTGAAGGACCAAGGCGCTGCTAGAGCATCTATCAGCGTTGCCTTGGGGTCCCTGGACCTGGATCCGTAACAAGGAAGCTTGGCGTTCTGGCGAGACGCCATGAGATCCAGTTCTGGTTTGCCCCAACGATGAACCAATTGTGCAAACACCTCCGGATGGAGTTCCCACTCCCCCGGATGAAAAGTCTGTCGACTTAGAAAATCCGCTTCCCAGTTCTCTACACCTGGGATATGGAAAGCTGATAGGTGGCAAGAGTGAATCTCTGCCCAGTGAATTATCTTTGAGACTTCTAACATCGCTAGGGAACTCCTTGTTCCCCCTTGATGGTTGATGTAAGCCACAGTCGTGATGTTGTCCGACTGAAATCTGATGAACCTCATTGTCGCTAGATGAGGCCAAGCCTGAAGAGCATTGAATATCGCTCTTAGTTCCAGAATGTTTATTGGAAGGAGTGACTCCCCCTGAGTCCACGATCCCTGAGCCTTCAGGGAGTTCCAGACTGCACTCCAACCTAGAAGGCTGGCATCTGTCGTTACAATTGTCCAATCTGGCCTGCGAAAGGTCATACCTTTGGACAGATGGACCCGAGATAGCCACCAGAGAAGAGAATCCCTGGTCTCTTGATCCAGATTTAGTAGAGGGGACAAATCTGTGTAATCCCCATTCCACTGACTGAGCATGCAGAGTTGCAGCGGTCTGAGATGTAGGCGTGCAAACGGCACTATGTCCTTTGCCGCTACCATTAAGCCGATTACTTCCATGCACTGAGCCACCGAAGGGCAAGGAATGGAATAAAGAACACGGCAGGAATTTAGAAGTTTTGATAACCTGGACTCCGTCAGGTAAATTTTCATTTCTACAGAATCTATGTCCCTAGGAAGGAAACTCTTGTGAGGGGGGATAGAGAACTCTTTTCCTTGTTCACCTTCCACCAATGCGACCTCAGAAATGCCAACACTATGTCCGTATGAGACTTGGCAATTTGGAAGTTTGATGCCTGAATCAGGATGTCATCTAAATAAGGGGCCACTGCTATGCCCCGTGGCCTTTGGACCGCCAGAAGCGACCCCAGAACCTTCGTAAAAATTCTTGGGGCTGTAGCTAATCCAAAGGGAAGAGCTACAAACTGGTAATGCCTGTCTAGGAAGACAAACCTGAGAAACCGATGATGATCTTTGTGTATCGGAATATGAAGATAAGCATCCTTTAAATACACTGTAGTCATGTATAGACGCTCCTGGATCATAGGTAGGATGGTACGAATAGTCTCCATCTTGAATGATGGAACTCTGAGGAATTTGTTTAAGATCTTTAGATCCAAAATTGGTCTGAAGGTTCCCTCTTTTTTGGGAACTACAAACAGATTTGAGTAAAATCCCTGTCCCTGTTCCTCCTTTGGAACTGGATGGATCACTCCCATAACTAGGAGGTCTTGTACACAGAGTAAGAATGCCTCTCTCTTTATCTGGTTTGCAGATAATTGTGAAAGGTGAAATCTCCCTTTTGGGGGGGAAGCCTTGAAGTCCAGAAGATATCCCTGGGATATAATTTCCAACGCCCAGGGATCCTGGAATCTCTTGCCCAAGCCTGGGCGAAGAACGAAAGTCTGCCCCCTACTAGATCCGTTACCGGATAGGGGGCCGTTCCTTCATGCTGTCTTAGAGGCAGCAGCAGGCTTTTTCCAGGTCTGGTTAGGTCTCCAGACCGTCTTGGACTGATCAAAAATTCCCTCTTGTTTTGCATTAGAGGAAGTTGATGCTGCACTTGCCTTGAAGTTTCGAAAGGCACGAAAATTAGACTGTTTGGCCCTTGATTTCGACCTATCCCGAGGAAGGGCATGACCTTTTCCTCCGGTGATATCAGCAATAATCTCCTTCAAACCAGGCCCGAATAGGGTCTGCCCCTTGAAGGGAATGTTAAGCAGCTTAGACTTTGAAGTAACGTCAGCTGACCATGATTTAAGCCATAGCGCTCTGCGCGCCTGGATAGCAAAACCAGAATTCTTAGCCGTTAGTTTAGTCAAATGAACAATGGCATCAGAAACAAAAGAATTGGCTAGCTTAAGTGCTCTAAGCTTGTCAAGTATGTCATCCAATGGAGTCGCTACCTGTAAAGCCTCTTCCAGAGACTCAAACCAGAACGCCGCAGCAGCAGTGACAGGAGCAATGCATGCAAGGGGCTGTAGGATAAAACCTTGTTGAATAAACATTTTCTTAAGGTAACCCTCTAACTTTTTATCCATTGGATCTAAGAAAGCACAACTGTCCCCGACAGGGATAGTAGTACGCTTTGCTAGAGTAGAAACTGCTCCCTCCACCTTAGGAACTGTCTGCCATAAGTCCCGTGTGGTGGCGTCTATTGGAAACATTTTTCTAAAAATAGGAGGGGGAGAGAACGGCACACCTGGTCTATCCCATTCTTTAGTAATAATTTCTGTAAACCTTTTAGGTATTGGAAAAACATCAGTGCACACCGGCACTGCATAGTATTTATCCAGTCTACACAATTTCTCTGGCACTGCAATTGTATCACAGTCATTCAGAGCAGCTAAAACCTCCCTGAGTAACACGCGGAGGTGTTCAAGCTTAAATTTAAATGTAGAAATATCAGAATCAGGTTGCATCATCTTCCCTGAGTCAGAAACATCACCCACAGAAAGAAGCTCTCCTTCTTCAGCTTCTGCATATTGTGAGGCAGCATCAGACATAGCTCTTAAAGCGTCAGTATGCTCTGTATTTCGTCTAACTCCAGAGCTATCTTGCTTTCCTCTAAATTCAGGTAGTCTGGATAATACCGCTGACAGTGTATTATCCATGACTGCCGCCATGTCTTGTAAAGTAAACGCTATGGGCGCCCTAGATGTACTTGGCGCCATTTGAGCGCGAGTCCCTTGAGCGGGAGTCAAAGGATCTGACACGTGGGGAGAGTTAGTCGGCATAACTTCCCCCTCGTCAGATTCCTCTGGTGATAAATTTTTTAAAGACATAATATGATCTTTATTGCTTAAAGTGAAATCAGTACATTTGGTACACATTCTAAGAGGGGGCTCCACAATGGCTTTTAAACATAATGAACAAGGAGTTTCCTCTATGTCAGACATGTTTATACAGACTAGCAATGAGACTAGCAAGCTTGGAAAACACTTTAAATCAAGTTAACAAGCAAATATAATAAACGGTACTGTGCCTTTAAGAGAAACAAATTTTGTCAGAATTTGAAAAACAGTGAAAAAAGGCAGTAAATCAAACAAAATTTTTACAGTGTGTATAATAAGCTAACAGAGCATTGCACCCACTTGCAAATGGATGATTAACCTCTTAGTTAAAAAAACGGATCAAAAAAACGATATACAGTAGACATTTTTTAACAGTCACACCAAACTGCCACAGCCTTGCTGTGGGCCTACCTTCCCCAAAAAACGATTTTGGAAAGCCTAAGAGCCCTCTAGAGATGTCCTATAGCATTCAGGGGACTCCTGGAGGAAGCTGGATGTCTCAGTCTGTAAAAGCTACTGCGCAAAAAAGCGCTAAATTAGGCCCCTCCCACTCATAGTAACACAGTGGAAAGCCTCAGGAAACTGTTTCTAGGCAAATTTAAGCCAGCCATGTGGAAAAAACTAGGCCCCAATAAAGTTTTATCACCAAAGTATATATAAAAACGTTTAAACATGCCAGCAAACGCTTTATATTGTAAATATAAAAGAGTATTACCTCAGAAAGTAAGCATGATACCAGTCGCTATTAAATCACTGTATTCAGGCTTACCTTACATAAATTTGGCATCAGCAGCATTTTCTAGCATTCACATCTTCTAGAAAAATCTTAACTGCACATACCTCATAGCAGGATAACCTGCACGCCATTCCCCCGCTGAAGTTATCTCTCTCTTCAGTCATGTGTGAGAACAGCAATGGATCTTAGTTACAACCTGCTAAGATCATAGAAATCACAGGCGGATTCTTCTATTTTTCTGCCTGGAACAAAATAGTACAACTCCGGTACCATTTAAAAATAATAAACTTTTAATTGAAGCAAAATAACAGCTACATTTCACCACTTCTCTCTTACTACCTCCATGTTTGTTGAGAGTTGCAAGAGAATGACTGGATATGGCAGTTAGGGGAGGAGCTATATAGACAGCTCTGCTGTGGGTGTCCTCTTGCAACTTCCTGTTGGGAATGAGAATATCCCACAAGTAATGGATGATCCGTGGACTGGATACACCTTACAAGAGAAATCAGGGTATAAATGGTGCCGGAAGAGAAAAACTAATTTTGGTCCGACCATCTGAGTATACGGGCGGGAGCCGTGGACTCTTCTCATACAGAAGGAAATAAAATGATCAGGTAAGCATAATTTATGTTTTCCTTCTTAATATGAGGAGAGTCCACGGCATCATTCCTTACTGTTGGGTAAACTATACCCAAGCTCTAGAGGACACTGAATAACGGGAGGGGTAAAAGAGAGGCGGACCCTAATCTGAGGGCTCCACAGCCTGTAAAACCATTCTCCGAAGCAAAAACGTCAAACTTGTAGAATTTTGAAAAAGTATGTAAGGAAGACCAGAAGCCTTCAGACCCTTATGCTTCCCAGGGTAAATAACAAACAAGGAAGAAGTTTGCCTAAAATCCTTAGTAGCTTGAAGATAAAACTTCAAAGCTCGAACCACATAAAGATTATGAAGAAAACTTTCCTTCGAAGAAGGAGGATTAGTTCATAAGGAAGGAACCTCAATCTTCTGATTGATGTTACTATCAGACACCACCTTAGAAAGAAAACCCAAGCGGGTATGTAAAACAGCCTTATCAGTGTGCAACAGCACACTGATAAGGAGGCTCACATTGCAAGGCAGCCATTTCAGAAACTCTGTGTGCTGACGCAATAGCCAATAGAAAAAGAAACTTCCAGGACAATAACTTAATGTCAACCGAATGCATAGGCTCACACGGAGCCTGTTGCAACAATTTTAGACCAAGATTAAAACTCCAGGGTGGAGCGTTAGATCTAAACACAGGTCTGATCCTGATCAAAGCCTTAATGAAGGATTGCACGTCAGTGATCACCGCGATCCTCTTATGCAGCAAAACAGAAAGGGCCGAAATCTGTCCCCTCAGGGAACTGGCAGAAAGGCCCTTCTCCAGACCCTCCTGGAGAAAGGAAAGAATCCTGGCAGCCTTGACCTTATGCCACGCGAAACCACGCTCTTCACACCAGAATAAGTAAGCTCTCCACACCTTATGATAGATGCGACGAGTAACAGGCTTACAAGCCTGAATGAGAGTGTCAATAACCCTCTCAGAAAAATCTCTTTTGGCTAAGACTCAATTTCCACACAGTCAGCTTCAGAGAATCTAGATTTTGATGAACAGGTGATCTGGACAGAGCCACCAGGAGAGCGATTCTCTCGACCGGTTGTCTAGAGAAAACTGTTGAGACAGATCCGAATGATCACCATTCCACTGTTTCAGCATGCACAGCTGAAGTGGTCTGAGATGGAATCTGGCAAAAGGAATGATGTCCATGCTGGACACTATGAGACCAATCACCTCCATACACCGAGCCACAGAGGGCCTTAAGGAGGTCTGGAGGGCAAGACAAGCGGAAGTTATCTTGCAATGTCTCTGGTCTGTAAGAAATATTGTCATGGATATGGAGTCTATTACAGTACCCAGGAACTCTTTTCTAAGTTTATCTTCCATCTATGAGATCGAAGAAGAGATAGAAGGGCTTTCGAATGGTCCTCTGCCAGACGACAGGAAGGTACTTGAACCAGAATATCGTCCAAGTATGGCGCTACTGCTATACCTCTGGTTCTGGCCACTGCAAGCAGAGACCCTAGAACCTTCGTAAAAACTCTTGGAGCAGTAGCTAGACCAAACAGAAGTGCAATAAACAAAGTGCTGGTCCAGGAACGCACATCTTAGGAACTTAAATAAGCACTTTAGGTCCAAAATCGTACGGAAAGTTCCCTCCTTCTTTGGGACCACAAAAAGGTTTGAATAGTATTCCAGACCTCTTTCTGTAAGAGGTATTGGGACAATGACTCCCAGGGAGGAGAGATCCCTCACGCACCCCAGAAAGGCTTCTCTCTTTTCTGGCCTTGAAGACAGGTTTGATAATAGGAATCCACCCCTGGGTGGATGAGACTTGAAACTTATCCTGTATCCCTGAGTGATGACCTCCAGGACCCACGGGTCTTGTACGTCCCCAAACCAAGTGTCCGAAAAGAGCAACAGTCTGCTTGGATTCATTCCAGGTCTGAGCCAGCTTCCAAGTCCCCTTTGATTGCTCGGGCTTTAAAGAAAGGGTTGCTGACGTTGGGATTTATCCAAACGAAATCAATGAAAATTAGGACCATGTCCTTTAGGTTTGTTCTTCTTATCCTGCGGTAAAAAGGCACCTTTGCCTCCAGTAACCATGGAGATAATTGAGTCCAGGCCTGGACTAAATAGAATCTTTCCCTTAAATGGGAGCGAAAGAAGTCTTGACTTCGAAGTCACGTCCGCAAACCAGGACTTCAGCCAGAGTGCCCTACAGGCTTGAACAAAAAAACCTGAAGCCTTGGCATTCAGGCGAATAATTTGCATATTTGCATCACAAATAAAATAATTAGCCACCCTTAAGGCCTTAATTATTTCATGGATCACGTCGAGGGGACCCTCCACCTTGATCAACTCAGATAAGGAGTCAAACCAGTAGGTAGCTGCTCCAGCAACCGCAGCAACAGCCTCTGCCGGTTGAAACAAATATTCCATATGATGAAACATCTTTTTTAACAGAGTTTCTATTTTCTTATCCATGGGCTCTTTAAAAGACGAACTATCCTCAAGCAGGATAGTAGTGCGTTTAGCAAGCGTGGAGAAAGCGCTATCCAACTTAGGGATGGAGCCCCACAATTCCAATTGAGAGTCCAGGAACATTTTTTTAAAGGAAGAAGGGGAAAATGAAGAACTAATTCTTTCCCATTCATTCTTAATAATGTTCGCCATCTTTACGGGAACCGGGAAAGTTTGTCGTACAACCCTGTCCTCTTAGACCTTATCTAGTTTAGGAATCAAAGGTTCCTCAGGCAATTTGGGCTCTGGAACCTCTAACGTAGCCAAAACTTCCTTCAACAGAAAGCGTAAAATGTTCAATCCTAAATCTAAAGTCTGGTTCCTCCGCAGCTGGAGGCCTAGAGGCCGCAGATTCCGACCCAGAAAGAGCACCCTCTGAAGTATCAGAGGCGCCTTCATCATCGGATAATCTTGTATCAGATAAATCCAATAAGCTACTAGATGACCCCTGGGAAGGATAGCAATATTTAACCTTTTGCTTGCGCTTAGCAGGGCGAGGTAAAGCACTAAAAGCCACAGACACTGCCGTTTGTAATTGCTCAGTAAAGTCTGGCGGTAAAAGGGCCCCTCCAGATGGAGGATTAGGAGTTCTACGGGAAGCTGCATGTGTAATAGGAGATGACTGTAGGGTGCGCACCTCATGGGACAGAGACTCCTCAGAGGTGGATGGCTCAGTAGTATCAAATGCATTAGAATCCTCCATAGCTTGCGCTTATAAAGCAGACTATAGATAGTAAGATAAAACAGCACCTTTATACCCCCAATCGCTGGGGCACTCATCACCTCCTATGACCCAGGCCAAACAGTGAAACTGTTTCTTCTCCGGTAAACTGCACGGTCAGGAAAGAGGAAATAAGTGTAACCGCACCCGGTCACATTGTGCACAATGCAAGAACGCCCCTGCTATAGGAAAAAAGTGCGCCAAGTCTTTCAGGCTGCGCAGCTTCCAAAAAACTAAAGTAAAACCTGTACGTTCCAACATCTGCCTGAGCCACATCTCACACATGTCGCAGCATAATCATAATAAAATAAAATTATGTGATTAATCCCCCCTGTTCAACAATTCCCCTCCGGAGATATTAACCCTTGATTCCATACAGATAAAAGGAGCCACACTGTGACCCTGTCTTCTTGCGTTATCATATGTGTATAAAAATTTAAACGATCTTACCGGAATCCATGCTGTGGAACAGAAACACAGCCTCTCAAGTTTGACAGTCTTGTAGCATCGCTCCTGACATGGACTTAAGTGATGGAAGGAGGCAGTGAAACTTGTCAACACTGATTGCTTAGGAGCAGTTAATACGAGTCTGAATGGGTTCACAGAAAGACTCTCCCTGCATCTACAGACTAACATTCGTCAATGCTCTCACTGAGAGGCTGACAAGACAACTTAAAACTCCAGTCCCATTTCGAAGGGTAGATACCCTTGATAAGGAACTACTCCGAATCTTCTGACACTTCTCTGCCAACCTCCTGTGATAAAAGGCAAAGAATGACTGGGATGTGAGGGAAGTAAGGGGAGTATGTTAGCCTTTGGCTGGGGTGTCTTTGCCTCGTCCTGGTGGCCAGGTTCAGTATTTCCCAACAGTAAGGAATGATGCCATGGACTCTGCTCATATTAAGAAGGAAATATCTTCTTTTTGTTACATAGAGATGTTAAGGTGATATTTTCAGCTTTTCAAAGCGATGCTGCTTCACTTTTAAGTGCTTTAACATTTGGGTAGTATGTCTCTTTAAGTACTGATACATTTTCTTTGCTCTGATATTTGTTAATAATTGGGAGCTGTAGCTATCCCATATAAAAACACATTTTCTTTAAGCAAACTAGGATTTTAAATTGATTTGGGTAAATAGGAATGTGTGAATACGTCTCATATGTTTTGATAGTGGTCATATACTGTCTAAGGGACATGATAATGCTATTAATGAACTTCCACAAGTTAAATTCGTTCAGATTCAGAAGTGAACTAAACTGCCAACTGTTCTGATTCTCTTTTGAGACTGTCCTATTTGGGTTCAAGTTTTGAAGCTCCGCAATTACTGGAAGAAAAGTTAGGTGTAAGCGTACTTTAGAGACTTGAAATAATCAAATACTTTCTTTGCTATAGATATAGATATCCAAGAAAGAGATAAAGATAATATAATAGCCTTTGAAAATAATCCAACCTGTTATTCTAATGAAGTCCTACTACCTGGGTTGCTTTAAATTTTGTCATCTTAAATTTTCCTGGAGTACTTGGACTAATTTTGGGATAAAACCTTTCGCTTAGAGCTTTTCTTAGAGTGATACAATTCTAAAAACTGTTATGTTGAAAAGAAAGGAGTGAATGCATTTTAACGTTTTTCTTTTTATCTGAACACTAAACATCTTAAAGGGCAACTAAACCCAAAATATTTCTTTCATGATTCAGATAGAACATACAAATTTAAACAACATAACAATTTACTTCTATTATTTATTTTGCTTCATTTTTTAGATATCCTTATATGAAGAAAAATCAATGTACATGAGTGAGCCAATCACATGAGGCTTCTATGTGCAGCAACCAATCAGCAGCTCCTGAGCATATCTAGATATGCTTTTCATCAATGAATATCAAGAGAATAAAACAAATTAGATAATAGAAGTAAATTAGAAAGATGTTTAAAAATGCATTCTCTTTCTAAATCATGAAAGAAAAAATGTGGTTATCATGGCCCTTTAAGTGATTTTATCATTTTAGATTCTAGATCAAAATTTCAGACAAATTCATGAGTTTATGTTAAGGTCATCACAAGACCCTCTGTGCTTAAATAAAAAGAGCTTATAGGGCCGAATGATCAAGCTCCGAATGGCTCGTCGGAAACAGCAGTTATGAAGCAGAGGTCTTAAGACAGCTGCTCCTTAACTTGTCCGCCTGCTCTGAGGCTGCGGACATCAATCCGCCCGATCGTATACGATCGGGCTGATTGACACTCCCTGCTAGCGGCTGATTGGCAGCTATTCTGCAGTGGGCGGCATTGCACAAGCAGTTCATGTCGGACAGACCGATGATACATCGGCCCCAAGGTGTCAACTGGAAAGCCCAGGTTAAACCATGAAGGTCAAGTATGAATAAATTCTGGTTGGTTTAAACCAGTTTTAAACAATTTGCTTTAGAACATTGTTAAATCAAAACTAAAGCTAAAAAATCCATAAAGCTAAAACATCCATAGGGCTTATTCTCTAAAACTGAACATTTCGATTAATATATATTAATTAGTCAGCATTTTGACAGACAATTATTTGTCAAGCCTAGCAATTTCATAAACTCATATATTACAATAATATCATCTATTTACAATATTTGCCCCAACCTCTATAGATATTAAAATGGTGCAAAAATAACATCATACGAAACACGAATACTACCATTATACATTTACAACCTGTAATTCTACATTCTACACCAGTATTTTAAAGAGATAGTCTAGTCAAAATTAAACTTTCATGATTCAGATAGAGAATGCAATTTTAAGCAACTTTCTAATTTAATCTTTTTATCAATTTGTATTTATTCTCTTTATTTGAAAAAGCAATAATGTACGCTTAGGAGCTGGCCCAATTTTGGTTCAGCACCTGGATAGCACTTGCTGATTGGTGGCTTCATTTAGACGTTATGTGAAAACTCGCGTCAGGGGATCCGCAGGAGAGCCAAGTCTCTCTTTAATTTATAATTATATTCTTTTTTGTGCCTTGATATTTTGGTGATACTATATTGGGAAGAGGCGATTAGGCTGTTAAGCGTTATTTACTGAGCTAATTCTAACTATCATTTGAGCTCCCGAATTGAAGGAGCCTATATTATTTTGAATTTAGCAAAATGCTTTGATAGTTATATACTCCTTACCTCCCAAGTGAATTAATATCGGCACATATTACTGCCCAGTTTTGGTTGTGTTTTTTTTAACTTTACCTCGTGTGTGTGTTTGCATGACTGATAAACTCATTAAAATTGATATTTATGTGGATTTGAAAGTTTGCCATTACTTTATAAGGTGCTGACACTTTAATTATAAATACAGTGTTCAGCACACTTTTTCCTTTGTATGTCTATGTACAATTAAATTGTAATTTGGAGTTATTTATAAGTCTGCACTGATTGACTAAAGTGCAAGTCTGTCAAAAGAACTGAAGTAAGGGGCTTAGATAAAAGGTAAAGAGTATATTAATATAACCGTGTTGTTTATGCAAAACTGGGGAATGGGTAATAAAGGGATTATCTTTTTTTTTTTTAAACAATAACAATTCTGGAGACAGTCCCTTTTATTTGTGGTAAAACAAGGAAGTGCATTAGTGTCTAGATGTTGCTGCACAATGTAAAGAGAACTGCCTGTAATATAGCAATCATGTGGTATCCAAGTATGCAATTGAAAGGTGAATGACTAATAGGCTTGAAACGTAGAAGTAATAAGGTTGTGAAACGTATAAATACCTTGTGTTGTTTTTTTCTCAAGTAATAATTTATACATACAATTTAGTTTAAAACATATGAAGGTATTGGTACCTGTTGTGGTTATGGAAATGCATAGAGCAATTTATGTACATTTAATGTAAAATACTAGTGTGGAAAGTAGAATTAGAGATCCCATGGGGCCAATTTATCAATGTCTGTTCCACATGTTATGCTGTAGCGTATCATGTCCGACAGACATCGCTGAATTGCACACCAATGACGCCCCCTCTAGATTCACGGCCAATCGGCCGCTAGCAGGGGTTGTCAATCAGCTCGATCGTATAGGATCTGCAGAGTGCAGTCTTAGAGGCGGCGGACCCGTTATGGAGCAGGGGTCTTCATAATTGCTGTTTCCGGCGAGTCTGAAGCCTTGTGCGGAAACAGGGGCATCAAGCTCCATTCGGAGCTTGATAATTCTGTCCCCAAATGTGTAACAGTACTATTGATGGTATTGCAAAACATAAATAAAATATAATTTTATTGGCATTTAATAACATTTATGAGGTTGTTGCCAACAGTTTAAGTGCAGGGTATTTTTGTAAAGGCTTTTGTATTAATAATAAGAAAGTGCATTTTTATTAGTCTTGACAAAGGTTTGTATATGAAGCCAAAATGTAGTCACTGACTTCATAAAATAGGTACAATTTTGTAGAACAAATCCTTTATCCAAACTGCTTGGGACTGGAAAAGGTTTGGATTTAAGAATCATTTGGATTTTGGAATATTTGTAAATTTGCATTTGTAAATGGGACCGTTTGGAGATGGGATGGAACCAAGTGTAAACAACAATATCTTATGTTATTTAGGCAATATTTACATGACATAATACAGCTTATACTTGCAAACTAAATGTAGTTTTAAATCATTTTTAATACTTTTTTTATACATAGTAGCATCAGAAAAATAGTACAGGTGGCCCTCGTTTTACAACGGTTCAATTTACACCGTTTCAGAATAACAACCTTTTTTTCCAGTCATGTGACTGCTATTGAAAAGTATTGAGAAGCAGTGCATTTATTAAAATAGCCAGTAGATGGAGCTGTCCGCTTGTGTTGCAGCAAAGCCAAGCAAGCTACAATTAATCAGCTTAACCAGACCTGAGCTACCGAGCAGATTTCAAAGGAACAATATCTTCCTGTCTATAAATCAGTCCAGATTGGAATGCATAGAAAAAACTGTTTCCAGAAAAATGCAAGTGAAGTCTGTGTTGTGTGATTATTTTATTAGGTTTATAATGCTGTTTAGCAAATGTTTTTGTTCATTTAACTTAGTTTAATTATATATTCTGTGTTGTGTGATTATTTTATTAGGTTTATAATGCTGTTTAGCATTTAAAGTCTTCATTTCAAAGCTTTAAAAATAATGTATTAGGTGTTACTTATGGCAATTTTGATAGGGACCTGGAACCTAACTCCCTCACTTCCCATTGACTTACATTATAAACTGGGTTTCAATTTACAACGGTTTCGATTTACAACCATTCCTTCTGGAACCTAACCCCGGCGTAAACTGAGGGCTACCTGTACTGTAATCAGAAACGGCATAGTTGTTTTAAAATTAATATAGACTAGCATGGGATTTTAGAACACACAAAAAAAACAAGATGCTTGCGACTTACCGGTGAGGAAAATGGTAATTTTGAATAATTTAATAAAAAAATATTAATGAAAAAGTCTGCATTTATGAATAATTCTGGATTTTGGAATTCCAGGTTTGGGGAGTTTTTTTAGCTGTATAACTGCTAGAATGTAAAGACATTGATGTTTAAAAGCAATAAGTGCAAAATCTAGAAACAGCATCTTCACATGGATTTGAAATGGTTAGACAGTGATAGAGTTAAAATATTTTGACTTTTTTTTAATGTATACAACAGCTGGAAACCCCACCACTGCAATCGATAAATACATGCAAAAATATGTTCAGTATGAAAAGTGTTAAAATAGAAACTGAAGTGTAACACAAGTCACAAACACGCTGAATACGGAAATGCACAAAGCGCAGTCTGCTTTCTTTGTGATTAACAAAATGCAAGCTTGAATAACACTCCTTTAAAGAAAGCCATCCTCTGACTGTCTGACATATTAATTTCAATGAATAATCATAGCTTGTACAATGTCGTGTTAATGATTGCAGGAGGATAGTGTCATTTACAACAATTCTCTTTTCAGGCCTTCATACTTTAGGGCATCTTGGGTTACACGGTCCCATTTGTCATTTTCACTGCACATATGCATCACAGTGATACATGGTCACAATACGCAGGTAATTATTCTTGTGGGGTACCAATGTTCTATGTTCTTTTTGTGATTAAGCTGCATTCCATGCTAAACATTTAATGAATAACAAATTATGTTGTTAATTAAAATAAAATCTATAACTCAAATAAATGAATGCTTTAAAACTTGTCATTGAAAAGCACTTTCCATTTATTTAAGCGGCGCAGGAAGAAAAGCAGCAGCATTGCCCTTGGTGCTGATTTCTTACCACTCTAAATGTCTCCTCTGAGCCAGAATACACTGGCTGTTTCTGCTCATGCTGTGAGACACCTGCACTGGCTACTAGACTTGTCATGACGCACAAAACCCTAGCATCTTCAGCTTGACATTGTGCAAGTTATAATTATTCATCCAAATGAATATGTCAGAGCAGCAGCGGCAGACCTCTCATCAGAGCAAAAGAAAAATACATCAAAACATTATCAGCCCAGCAGGAAGACAGGGACCATAAGGAAAATTACCCATTTTTAATATGGATGCCACAAAGCGGCATCTATTATTTTTCACAAAAAAAAAAAAAAAAAAGATATTCCAAGTTTTGAAGTCCAGCAGTACTAACAAAATCATGAAAGAGACAAAGAGCAGGAAAAAAAAATAGAAATCAATCACGCCACCTCTTTTTTCAATGTGCATTTTGTATAATTTTCCAACTGCTAATGACTGTGGGATATTTATCCTGAAGCAAACAAATGTTGAGTATATCTTATTAGTATGGGAATTAGATGCCCTATTTAATGGAAATAGTGAACAATTCATTAACAATGGATCTTTTTTTTTATTTTAAATCTTTCAAACTAATTTTATAGGGCAACTCAATCTGTCTGATGAACAGAAGAATACTGTATCACTCACACTCCCTTGTTGTGAGCCTAAATAAATGCTAGGCAGAATTATGTATACAAATCAAAGAATAGCCTGAGAAAATATGTGGAAGTATTTTTTTTGTTTTATTTATTTTTAAAATAAAAATAAGTGTAAAGTTCTAATGTCTATAAAGAATTGGGCACTGCCATTTTGTAATCTAGGTTTCCTTCATTGCTGAGGCCAATTAGGGCCAGTTAAATAGGTCACTAGAGTGTGCAGCCAGTAGATGTGTGCATTTGTGCACTTCAGATGCTAGAGAATGAGGAAGAAGTTGGCTGCAAGTCGCATTCAGCTCTTTTCGGAGCCGGATTTAATCTTGTGATAGTGAAACACACTGAGATCTGTATTTGGACGGATATCAGTGTGCTGCATTTTTTCCAAGAATAAATCCGGCTCTGAAAAAAAAACTGAACTGAGAGTTCCTTCCTGATATTTGACATAATCCATTGTTGTAACACTGTCTGATTGGAACCAAACGAAAGGCTCCTACCTGAGACTGGGCCAACACTGGACAGCCTTGAAGATCAATTGGAGGGTTCCAGAATGTTTATTGGTAACCTTGCCTTCTAAGGAGACTAAACTCTTCCGCCCTAATAGACACCCCCACCAACCTATAAGTCTGATTTTTGTAGAGATCAGTGTCCAGTTTGGCCATTTAATCGACCCCTGATCAAAAAATGGTGAGTCTGTGTTCTGTCCAGTGACTTTCTCATCACCTGACCAAGAGTGATAACCTTCCATTGACACAGAAGAGTTGCAGAGGCATCAAATGTAATCTAGGAAAAGGAATCATGTCCAAGGAGGCAAGTATTAATGCCACTACCTCCATATATTGGGCCACAGTTGGAAAGTAAGTGTGCTTCAACCTAAAGAAAACATAAATTATGCTTACCTGATAATTTCCTCTTCTTCTGATGGAAAGAGTCCACAGCTGCATTCATTACTTTTGGAAAATAAGAACCTGCCCACCAGGAGGAGGCAAAGACACCCCAGCCAAAGGCTTAAATACTCCTCCCACTCCCCTCATTCCTCAGTCATTCTGCCGAGGAACAAGGAACTTTAGAAGAAATATCAGGGTGAAAAGGTGCCAGAAGAATATAAGGACGCCCCACATAAAATTACGGGTGGGGAGCTGTGGACTCTTTCCATCAGAAGAAAAGGAAATTATCAGGTAAGAATAATTTATGTTTTTCTTCTTAAATGGAAAGAGTCCACAGCTGCATTCATTACTTTTGGGAAAACAATACCCAAGCTATAGAGGACACTGAATGCCAAGGAAAAGCCCCAAGGACACTGATTTACAGCTAGTCCAGAGCCAAACGGACTCGACTGAGCCAACAGTCCATCAAGAGACACCGTCGCCCAACAGACGGTCCCCCATCTCTCACCCCTCACAAATGAAGGGGATACCAGCCGAAACCCACAAGGGGACGAGGCAAAGGAGAACCGAGGAACTGAAAGGTCCCTTAATACAAAAAAACAACAACTCCAAGAGTGGGCCCAGCTCACAGAGACCCAAATGGACCCAAACAGGGAAAGGAGGCCACACCTATACAAGCGAAACCCGGGATAAGACCAGGCACAGAGACAGAACAGACGTCTTGCCAACATCCTGCAAGCATGGAATGCAACTGAAGAGGCAAAGTCCTCCCAGCGTCTAAACATAGAATACCAAAGTATTCAACCATGAAAAGTGTGCAATAGACCCAGGCGAAAAAACCCCAAGTATAAAAACACAGAGTCCATAACAGGACGACACAGAGGGTGCTTGCGAGGAAGAAGAGGCAGTCAAGCAAGAAACAGACAGCAAAAGCAACCCCCAGACAGAGGGCACGCTCTAGGCAACCTAAGCCGCCGGACCTACCCACAGGTCCCTAAAAAGGGGAACACAAATCCTCCATCGAGGTCCCCCAAGAAGAATATATCCTCAGAACCCGAAAAAAGAGTAAACCCAATTCTGAAATCAATGGAGCAAGGTGAACTGAAATATATACATATATATATATATATATATATATATATATATATATATATCCAGCGTCTTAGACCAACCCAGCCTCAGGGATCCAAGACAGGGGAACAAACGAATCCCGAAACTGGTACAGGAACAAGCGTAAATAAAGCACAGCCATCCCCACAGAGTACAAGTACAACCCGACTCTGAAAACAGACAAGGCAATAGACCTAATGATCTATCAAAACAAAGGCCCAGCAAGTCTGACTTGGAGCCAGCAAGACCCCAGGGGGAACCAATCCCACCTTTCTACCTCCCGACCAGGAGAAGTCCCAAGAAAGGACTCTATCTCCATAGGGAATATCCCTGAAAGAAAGGGGATGATGCCGAAAGGGCAACAACTGTCCTCAAGGCCCGAAACCACTGGCTAATGGGAAGATAAATCCCCAACACAAAAGTCCTAGAAAAGGACCCCCCTACAAGTAGCCTGCCAAGCAGAGGCACAGCCAACCTATTCGCCTGCAAAGCAGGGAATCCACGGGTACACTGGCAAGCTGACCAGGGGAATGCAACCCTAAGGCACACCAGAAATTGGACATCCAGCGCCAGCAGCTGGGTATGAACCAATAACCCTTCAGGCACAAGCCACACAGCTAACCACCAAATGATGGTGGCAAGGAGTAAAAAAAATACTCCGAAAATCTGGCCAATCATGACCAGGTTAGGTAGATGGACCAAGGACATAGACCAAGTTCCCACTACCATGGAACGTCCCGACCCGCCCTGAGATCCAAGATTACAAAACTACCCAAGACTGGGTCAGGAAAAAAGCCAAGTGAAGCTGCAGCAACCTGAAGTCTCAGGGAGAAAAACAGGTCCGGGCTTAATAGTTCAGGCAACCTTACCCTAGAACTAAACACCCCAACTGGCCAAAAAGCCAGACACAAGGGATATAGATGCATATCCAGAGAAGCCGGATAGCGAGAATAACTCTAAAGCCCCGACCAACGATAGGAACCACCCCTAGCTAAAGTCCAACGCTCCAAAGAGCAAGGTTAGAAGTCATATGACGATACTTCTCAAAGCCTCAGGACAACCAAGGGATACTTCAAGTTAAAAAAAAATCCTACTAGCAGGACTAGTCTCCCTATCACCTCCACACAAGCAGAGGACACAAAGAAGAGAAATGAAAGGCACTAAGCCCACCCAGCTCCGGAAACCCCGAGCTAAACAAAGTCCCCACAGGGAACCACCATCACCCGGAAACACGGATCCCTAGAAGGAGATCCAACTCACCCGGAGACAATGGAAGAAGACCCAAAGGTCTCTTATAACTCAGACAGACAGTACGCGTCAAAAAGTAAGAGCTGCATCTAAATACACTATAAACAGCTTATACAGACACCTGCAAGGTGCCAAAAGCTGCAACTGGTTTCAAACTGCAAACCTTCCGTATGCTAGACAGCTATCCTGTACAAACCCAAAAGGACAAATCCAGAGGCCTAAAAATGAAGGCCAAACCGCTCAACTGCGGTAAGGGGCGTTAAGCCCTCCAACTCTCCACCACATGGGGGAGGAAAACTCTAGGGTCTGATGAAATCAGATGTCAGATAGAGTGACTCAGCGGAAAAACTCCCTTGCCTGGCCATGAATGACTGAAGGTTATAAGGACTGAAACAATCCTTCCCGCCTCATGGACCCACAGGTCCTCTCAAATGCTTAGTTGAACATGAAAAACAATGATAACCTGAGCACTCTGCGCTTCTACCGAACCAGCCGAGCAGAACAGCGCCACGTGTCTGAACATACGCAAGACCGAACGAACCCGCAGGACCAGCCTGCACCAAGGGTGCTAACCGGCAAGCTGCATAAATTCTCCCTCATAGGGGAAAAAACAGAAACATACATTTCTATCATAGAACTAACATGCCCAAAACAACTTCCGAAGAAGTAAAAAAAACAGAATTTATGTTTACCTGATAAATTACTTTCTCCAACGGTGTGTCCGGTCCACGGCGTCATCCTTACTTGTGGGATATTCTCTTCCCCAACAGGAAATGGCAAAGAGCCCAGCAAAGCTGGTCACATGATCCCTCCTAGGCTCCGCCTACCCCAGTCATTCGACCGACGTTAAGGAGGAATATTTGCATAGGAGAAACCATATGTTACCGTGGTGACTGTAGTTAAAGAAAATAAATTATCAGACCTGATTAAAAAAACCAGGGCGGGCCGTGGACCGGACACACCGTTGGAGAAAGTAATTTATCAGGTAAACATAAATTCTGTTTTCTCCAACATAGGTGTGTCCGGTCCACGGCGTCATCCTTACTTGTGGGAACCAATACCAAAGCTTTAGGACACGGATGAAGGGAGGGAACAAATCAGGTCACCTAAATGGAAGGCACCACGGCTTGCAAAACCTTTCTCCCAAAAATAGCCTCAGAAGAAGCAAAAGTATCAAATTTGTAAAATTTAGAAAAAGTGTGCAGTGAAGACCAAGTCGCTGCCTTACATATCTGATCAACAGAAGCCTCGTTCTTGAAGGCCCATGTGGAAGCCACAGCCCTAGTGGAGTGAGCTGTGATTCTTTCAGGAGGCTGCCGTCCGGCAGTCTCATAAGCCAATCGGATAATGCTTTTAATCCAGAAGGAGAGAGAGGTAGAAGTTGCTTTTTGACCTCTCCGTTTACCAGAATAAACAACAAACAAAGACAAAGTTTGTCTGAAATCCTTAGTAGCTGCTAAGTAAAATTTGAGAGCACGAACTACATCCAAGTTGTGCAACAAACGTTCCTTCTTTGAGACTGGATTAGGACACAAAGAAGGCACAACTATCTCCTGGTTAATGTTTTTGTTAGAAACAACTTTTGGAAGAAAACCAGGTTTAGTACGCAAAACCACCTTATCTGCATGGAACACCAGATAAGGAGAAGAACACTGCAGAGCAGATAATTCTGAAACTCTTCTAGCAGAAGAAATTGCAACCAAAAACAAAACTTTCCAAGATAATAACTTAATATCAACGGAATGTAAGGGTTCAAACGGAACCCCCTGAAGAACTGAAAGAACTAGGTTGAGACTCCAAGGAGGAGTCAAAATTTTGTAAACAGGCTTGATTCTAACCAGAGCCTGAACAAAGGCTAGAACATCTGGCACAGCTGCCAGCTTTTTGTGAAGTAACACAGACAAGGCAGAAATCTGTCCCATCAAGGAACTTGCAGATAATCCTTTTTCCAATCCTTCTCGAAGGAAGGATAGACTCTTAGGAATCTTAACCTTGTCCCAAGGGAATCCTGCAGATTCACACCAACAGATATACCAAATTATGTGGTAATTTTTCTGGTTACAGGCTTTCAGGCCTGAACAAGAGTATTAATAACAGAATCTGAGAACCCTCGCTTTGATAAGATCAAGCGTTCAATCTCCAAGCAGTCAGCTGGAGTGGGTCGAACGGACCTAGAACAAGAAGGTCTCGTCTCAAAGGTAGCTTCCATGGTGGAGCCGATGACATATTCACCAGATCTGCATACCAAGTCCTGCGTGGCCACGCAGGAGCTATCAAAATCACCGACGCCCTCTCCTGATTGATCCTGGCTACCAGCCTGGGGATGAGAGGAAACGGCGGGAACACATAAGCTAGTTTGAAGGTCCAAGGTGCTACTAGTGCATCCACTAGAGCCGCCTTGGGATCCCTGGATCTGTACCCGTAGTAAGGAACTCTGAAGTTCTGATGAGAGGCCATCAGATCCATGTCTGGAATGCCCCACGGTTGAGTGACTTGGGCAAAGATTTCCGGATGGAGTTCCCACTCCCCCGGATGCAATGTCTGACGACTCAGAAAATCCGCTTCCCAATTTTCCACTCCTGGGATGTGGATAGCAGACAGGTGGCAGGAGTGAGACTCCGCCCATAGAATGATTTTGGTCACTTCTTCCATCGCTAGGGAACTCCTTGTTCCCCCCTGATGGTTGATGTATGAACTTGGCCCTCGCTAGCTGAGGCCAAGCTTTGAGAGCATTGAATATCGCTCTCAGTTCCAGAATATTTATCGGTAGAAGAGATTCTACCCGAGACCAAAGACCCTGAGCTTTCAGGGATCCCCAGACCGCGCCCCAGCCCATCAGACTGGCGTCGGTCGTGACAATGACCCACTCTGGTCTGCGGAAGGTCATCCCTTGTGACAGGTTGTCCAGGGACAGCCACCAACGGAATGAGTCTCTGGTCCTCTGATTTACTTGTATCTTCGGAGACAAGTCTGAATAGTCCCCATTCCACTGACTGAGCATGAACAGTTGTAATGGTCTTAGATGAATGCGCACAAAAGGAACTATGTCCATTGCCGCTACCATCAAACCTATCACTTCCATGCACTGCGCTATGGAAGGAAGAGGAACGGAATGAAGTATCCGACAAGAGTCTAGAAGTTTTGTTTTTCTGGCTTCTGTCAGAAAAATCCTCATTTCTAAGGAGTCTATTATAGTTCCCAAGAAGGGAACCCTCGTTGACGGAGATAGAGAACTCTTTTCCACGTTCACTTTCCATCCGTGAGATCTGAGAAAGGCCAGGACAATGTCCGTGTGAGCCTTTACTTGAGGAAGGGACGACGCTCGAATCAGAATGTCGTCCAAGTAAGGTACTACAGCAATGCCCCTTGGTCTTAGCACCGCCAGAAGGGACCCTAGTACCTATGAGAAAATCCTAGGAGCAGTGGCTAATCCGAAAGAAAACGCCACGAACTGGAAATGCTTGTCCAGGAATGCAAACCTTAGGAACCGATGATGTTCCTTGTGGATAGGAATATGTAGATACGCATCCTTGAAATCCACCTTGGTCATGAATTGACCTTCCTGGATGGAAGGAAGAAGTGTTCGAATGGTTTCCATCTTGAACGATGGAACCTTGAGAAACTTGTTCAAGATCTTGAGATCTAAGATTGGTCTGAACGTTCCCTCTTTTTTGGGAACTATGAACAGATTGGAGTAGAACCCCATCCCTTGTTCTCCTAATGGAACAGGATGAATCACTCCCATTTTTAGCAGGTCTTCTACCCAATGTAAGAATGCCTGTCTTCTTATGTGGTCTGAAGACAACTGAGACCTGTGGAACCTCCCCCTTGGAGGAAGCCCCTTGAACTCCAGAGAATAACCTTGGGAGACTATTTCTAGCGCCCAAGGATCCAGAACATCTCCTGCCCCAGCCTGAGCGAAGAGAGAGAGTCTGCCCCCCACCAGATCCGGTCCCGGATCGGGGGCCCGCATTTCATGCTGTCTTGGTAGCAGTGGCAGGTTTCCTGGCCTGCTTTCCTTTGTTCCAGCCTTGCATAGGTCTCCAGGCTGGATTGGCTTGAGAAGTATTACCTTCCTGCTTAGAGGACGTAGCCCTTGGGGCTGATCCGTTTCTGCGAAAGGGACGAAACTTAGGTTTATTTTTGGTCTTGAAAAGACCTATCCTGAGGAAGGGCGTGGCCCTTGCCCCCAGTGATATCAGAGATAATCTCTTTCAAGTCAGGGCCAAAGAGTGTTTTCCCCTTGAAAGGAATGTCAAGCAATTTGTTCTTGGAAGACGCATCCGCTGCCCAAGATTTTAACCAAAGCGCTCTGCGCCACAATAGCAAACCCAGAATTTTTTCGCCGCTAACCTAGCCAATTGCAAGGTGGCGTCTAGGGTGAAAGAATTAGCCAATTTAAGAGCACGAATTCTGTCCATAATCTCCTCATAAGAAGAAGAATTACTAATAATCGCCTTTCCTAGCTCATCAAACTAGAAACACGCGGCTGCAGTGACAGGGACAATGCATGCAATTGGTTGTAGAAGGGAACCTTGCTGAACAAACATCTTTAGCAGACCTTCTAATTTTTTATCCATAGGATCTTGGAAAGCACAACTATCTTCTATGGGTATAGTGGCGCGCTTGTGTAGAGTAGAAACCGCCCCCTCGACCTTGGGGACTGTCTGCCATCAGTCCTTTCTGGGTCGACTATAGGAAAACAATTTTATAAATATGGGGGGAGGTACTAAAGGTATACCGGGCCTGTCCCATTCTTTACTAACAATGTACGCCACCCGCTTGGATATAGGAAAAGCTTCGGGGGGCCCCGGGGCCTCTAAGAACTTTTCCATTTTACATAGTGGTTCTGGAATGACCAGATAATCACAATCATCCAAATTGGATAACACCTCCTTAAGCAGAGCGCGGAGATGTTCCAACTTAAATTTAAAATTAATCACATCAGGTTCAGCTTGTTGAGAAATGTTTCCTGAATCTGAAATTTCTCCCTCAGACAAAACCTCCCTGGCCCCCTCAGACTGGTGTAGGGGCCCTTCAGAAACCATATCATCAGCGTTCTCATGCTCTACAGAATTTTCTAAAACAGAGCAGTCGCGCTTTCGCTGATAAGTGGGCATATTGGCTAAAATGTTTTTGATAGAATTATCCATTACAGCCGTTAAATGTTGCATAGTAAGGAGTATTGGCGCACTAGATGTACTAGGGGCCTCCTGTATGGGCAAGACTGGTGTAGACGAAGTAGGGGATGATGCAGTACCATGCTTACTCCCCTCACTTGAGGAATCATCTTGGGCATCATTTTTACTAAATTTTTTTATGACATAAAATACATATAGTTAAATGAGAAGGAACCTTGGTTTCCCCACAGTCAGAACACAATCTATCTGGTAGTTCAGACATGTTAAACAGGCATAAACTTGATAACAAAGCACAAAAAACGTTTTAAAATAAAACCGTTACTGTCACTTTAAATTTTAAACTAAACACACTTTATTACTGCAATTGCGAAAAAGTATGAAGGAATTGTTCAAAATTCACCAAAATTTCACCACAGTGTCTTAAAGCCTTAAAAGTATTGCACACCAAATTTGGAAGCTTTAACCCTTAAAATAACGGAACCGGAGCCGTTTTTATATTTAACCCCTTTACAGTCCCTGGAATCTGCTTTGCTGAGACCCAACCAAGCCCAAAGGGGAATACGATACCAAATGATGCCTTCAGAAAGACTTTTCTATGTATCAGAGCTCCACACACATGCAGCTGCATGCCATGCTGTCCTCAAAAACAAGTGCGCCATACCGGCGCGAAAATGAGGCTCTGACTATGATTAGGGAAAGCCCCTAAAGAATAAGGTGTCAAAAACAGTGCCTGCCGATATAATCATATCAAAATACCCAGAATAAATGATTCCTCAAGGCTAAATATGTGTTAATAATGAATCGATTTAGCCCAGAAAAAGTCTACAGTCTTAATAAGCCCTTGTGAAGCCCTTATTTACTATCTTAATAAACATGGCTTACCGGATCCCATAGGGAAAATGACAGCTTCCAGCATTACATCGTCTTGTTAGAATGTGTCATACCTCAAGCAGTAAGAGACTGCACACTGTTCCCCCAACTGAAGTTAATTGCTCTCAACAGTCCTGTGTGGAACAGCCATGGATTTTAGTTACGGTGCTAAAATCATTTTCCTCATACAAACAGAAATCTTCATCTCTTTTCTGTTTCTGAGTAAATAGTACATACCAGCACTATTTTAAAATAACAAACTCTTGATTGAATAATAAAAACTACAGTTAAACACTAAAAAACTCTAAGCCATCTCCGTGGAGATGTTGCCTGTACAACGGCAAAGAGAATGACTGGGGTAGGCGGAGCCTAGGAGGGATCATGTGACCAGCTTTGCTGGGCTCTTTGCCATTTCCTGTTGGGGAAGAGAATATCCCACAAGTAAGGATGACGCCGTGGACCGGACACACCTATGTTGGAGAAAAAAAAGAGTATCAATCCCAGAAGTTTCCCAAAGGAAACAAAAACAAATAAGAGATCCCATAGGATATAAATAAAAGGCAACTCGGAGGTTAACGCCCAAAAGACACAGGCCTACCCGCAGGCCAAATGGACCCCTATCTTTCAAAACTGGGAAAGATCTCAAACAAATGACAATCAGGAGATTACCTCATCCCCACATGTGTAATGAGGTGCACCATTCGAATTAGCAGACTGAAAATCCCTGTATCTGGTAACGATAGGGTCATTCAATAACTGAAAAACATGTTTGAGCAATACGCAAAGGCGCGCAATCCTGTAACGAAAGGCACAAAACTCAACAAAATACGAACAATAGCCAACATTATCGGGAAGCGAAAACGTGCTGCAACCTCCGGGGGGAACATGGAGGAATCATAAACTGGGTTACCCGCATGTGAAGAAGTATAAATTGGTAGGAAACTCGCCTCTCGGAGGACGGGACCCCCAGAGGCGGATGGCTCAGCAGACCCTTGATTCCCCGAGCCCGAGGAACTAGGCGCTCTCATATGGCATATGGAACAAAACTGGTTGACACGTGTCAACGAGGCCAATCTGGATTCGTCACCGGACACAGAATCTGAAATCAAAATAGTCTTAGTATCAGAATCCTCCTTAACTGAATCTGAAATTAGCACAGTCTCAGCATCAGAATCCTCCATAACTGGATAAAGGATATATAAGTATGGACTAAAGTAGTAAAAAAAAAATGGCACCTGACAACCCCAATGGCTGGGGCACTCACCACCTATGATCAGACCCCTGCGGACTAGAAAATTTCCTTCGTCACACGGTCGGGAATGCGGAAATGGAAAATGGAACGTAACCACACCCGAACACAAGGTGAACCGTACAGTCCAAAAAGCACGCCCAACCAAAAGGCTGCATCACTTCCAAAGGCCTCAAAGTTCCAAACCACGAGCCCATAAACATCACACATAAGCAGGTTGAATCAATAACAAACATGATTAGAAACCCCCCCTGTTCAATAACCCCCCTCAGGAGATATTAACCCTTGATTCCAAGATACTAACAGAGACTCACTGAGACCCTTATGTCATGTAGTTAGACCCGCAAGGTGTTGAAGCCTCTTGGGAAAACATTCACATTAGAGTACATTGAGGATAAAGTAAAATTAAAAGATCTTACCGGAATCTACGCCGTTGAACAGGAACACAGCCTTTCAAGTGTGACGAATAGTGGCATCGCCTTCGCCATGGACTTGAGAGAAGAAAGCAGGCAGCGGAGCGAAGTTCGACAACGCCTGATTGCTTGAGGAGCTGTTAATATGAGTCGGGATGGTTTTGCAGAAAGACTCTTCCTGCATCTCCGGACTCTAACTTTAATCCAAGCCCTCACTGAGAGACTGACAGGACTACTTAAAACTACCCTCCAAAAACCAAAATTAAAAATGCTGACACTTCTCTGCCAACTTCTTGGGACGAAAGGCAAAAAATGACTGGGGGATCAGGGGAGTGGGAGTATTTAAGCCTTTGGCTGGGGTGTCTTTGCCTCCTCCTTGTGGGCAGGTTCTTATTTCCCAAAAGTAATGAATGCAGCTGTGGACTCTTTCCATTTAAGAAGAAAAGCCGACTGAAGATTTAGTTTGTGATCTGACATTAGAGGTAGCGCGATGGACGCTGAGTCTATTATAGATCCAAGGAAGCAGACTCGAGTGGCTAGAACCAGAGCTCTTTGGCATATTTATGCACCAGCCATGTCTGCAAAGCAGAGACAGTAAAAGCTCTGTGTGTTCAAACACCTTCTGAAAGGAAGAAGCCTGAACTAGAATGTTAGCCAGATAAGGGAGCCACCAGAAAACATACATTTTTATGCTTACCTGATAATTTCATTTTCTGCCATTGGAAAGAGTCCACAGCCGCATTAATTACTTTTGGGAAATTAGAACCTGGCCACCAGAAGGAGGCAAAGACACCCAAGCCAAAGGCTTAAATACTCCTCCCAGTTCCCTCATCCCCCACTCATTCTGCCGAGGAACAAAGAACAGTAGAAGAAATATCAGGGTGAAAAGTTGCCAAAAGAATACAACTAAGACGCCCCACATAAAAAAAAAAAACATGTGGGGGGCTGTGGACTCTTTCCCACGGAAGAAAATGAAATTATCAGGTAAGCATAATTTATGTTTTTCTTCCTAATGGGAAAGAGTCCACAGTCGCATTCATTACTTTTGGGAAAACCATACCCAAGCTAAAGAGGACACTGAATGCCAAAACGGGAGGGTACAATAGGCGGCCCATTCTGAGAGCACCAAGCCTGAAACCACTACCCAACAAAAACCCTGATTCGTCCGAAGCAGAGAAAACTTTAAAAAGGAAAGGCCCCAAGGACACTGACCAGCAGATAGTCCAGAAGCCTAGCTAGAGACGGCAAAATCAGACTCAACTGAGCCAACAGTCCTCCAGGAGAAACAGTCATCCAACAGTCTGTCCCTCACTAAAGAGGGGAACACCAACCTAAACTCCCCAAAAGATAGGGCAAGGAAGAACAGAAGGGAAACCGAAAGCTCACCCCAAAATCCACAAAAGGAAAACCCCCAATAGCGAGCCCAGCTCACAAAGATCCAAATGGACCCTGACAGACAAGGGGAGGCTACGCCCAGACCAAGCAGAAACCAGAGGTTTAGGACTGGGCATCTAAACAGAGAAACCCTTCTCTCAACATCGTGCAAAGCACCGAAAGACAACTGAAGACAGAGTCCTCACATCATCAGAACTAAGAATACTATAAAGTATTCAGACAAAAAAGAATGTGTAACAGACCCGGACAAAAAACCCTGAGTCAAAAACATGCAACCATCATCAGGATGGCACAGAAGAATACTTGCGGAGAAGTAAAAAGCGGCCAGCAAGAAAACAGATTGCAAAAGAAAACTCCCAGACAGAGGGCACACTCTAGGCAATCGAAGCCGCCAGACCTACACCCAGGGCTCCAAAAGGGGAAGTACATAACCTCAACGAGGCCCACTGCACCCCCAAGAGAGAGAGGTTACATCCAGAACATGAAGGTGTATGGTAACCCTGGACCTTCTGCTTGCAAGTCCAGGGAGATATCTACTATGCCAACCTAGATCCTGAAGAAGACAACACATCTCAGAACCCACTCCCAGCCGAGCCAGCCCAAGCATCGGCAGGTCTGAAACAGGGGAACAGAAGGACCCCAACACCAGCTCAAAAACAAGTGGAAGAATGGCCACATACATCCCAACAGAGCACAGATGCCAACCCGACTCCTTAGAAACAGACGACAAGCCCGTAGACCCAAAGGAATCTAACAAAAAGGCCCACCATAGTCTTGACACGGAGCCAGCAAGACTCCAGATGGAACGTAACAACCCAGAGAAAAACACACCTCTCTGAAAGGTTAACTCTCAGTTCCAACCTCCAGAATCCAAGAGAATTCCTGGAAAAAGGACCACACCTCCATAAAGAGTATAAGCCCCCCACCCTAATAAAATGGATGGGGCCAAAAAGGCAGAGCACCTGCCCACAAGACACAAAGCCACAGGCTAAAAAGAGAGATCAATCTCCAAAACAGATAAATCCCCCTAAGGAATTAGCTTGCTAACACACATACAATGTGCAATAGCTGCACCAGAGACACTGCAAACCCATTCGCCTGCAGAGCAGTGAATCCATAAGGTTACCACAGAAAGCTGACCAAGGGAAGCCCAATGAGCATCAGCACTCAGACAACCTGGCCAATCGTGACCAGGTCAATTAGTCCAAGTAAAAGGACATAGCCCAAGTTCCTAGTAACTGGGGAACCCCAAACCAGCCCTAGAAAAAAATTGGGTTGTGTCCCTTTAAGACTGCTGCTCCTTAACTCGCCCGCCGCCTCTGAGGCTGCAGACATCAATCAGCCGATCACATATGCTAGTGGCCGATTAGCCGCGAACCTGCAGGGGGCGGCATTGCACAAGTAGTTCATTGCTTGTGCAATGTTACATACCGACCGCATATGCTGTCGGCATTCAGCGATGTCTGGCGGACATGATACGCTGTCCGCCAGACATGATAAATCGACCCCTAAGTGCCTTTTTGTAATAATGTCTATGAGGTCTCGAATTTTTGCAGGTGTTATAGCTGCCCATTTGTCTTGGTAAAATACCTCCTGGTCATGCAAAGTCTTTGGTAGTCTTGCATAAACCGCATGTTTGAGATTTCCCTAGAGTGGCTTGACGATATTAAGGTCAGGAGACTGTGATGGCCACTCCAGAACCTTTACATTTTTCTGCTGTAACCACTGGAGGGTCAACTTGGCCTTGTGCTTAGGGTCATTGTTGGAAAGTCCAAGAGCGTCCCATGAGCAGTTTACGTGCAGAAGAATGCACATTGTTTGCCAGTATTATCTGATAACATGCTGTATTCATCTTAACATCAATTTTCACAAGGTTCTCTGTGCCTTAGAGCTCACCCCCCAAAAAAACATCAGTGAGCCACCACCATACTTCACAGTGGGGATGGTATTCTTTTCACTATAGGCCTTGTTGACCCCTCTCCAAACATAGCGCTTATGGTTGTGACCATAAAGCTCAATTTTGGTCTCGTCACTCCAAATTACAGTGTGCCAGAATCTGTGAGGCATGTCAAAGTGTTGTCGGCATATTTTAACTGCGCTTTTTTGTGGCATTGGTGCAGTAAAGGCTTCTTTCTGGCAATTCGACCATTCAGCTAATTTTAAAGTATCACTGTATTGTGCTCCTTGACACAACCACACCGTCTTTTTCCAGAGAAGCCTGTATTTCTCCTGAGGTGACATGTTGGTTTTTCTTTGTATCCTGAGCAATTCTTCTGGCAGTTGTGTCTGAAATCTTTCTTGCTCTACCTGACCTTGGCTTGGTATTAAGAGATCCCGGATTTTCCACTTCTTAATAAGTGACTGAACAGTACTGACTGGCATTTTCAAGGCTTTGGATATCTTTTTATATCATTTTCCATCTCTATAAAGTTCCATTACTTTTCTGCTCCCCATGGCTCAGTATCTAGCTTGATCAGTGCATTTACGTGAGAGCTAACATACTCATACACAGACATTAATTGCAATTTAAAAAGCCACAGATGTGGGAAATTAACCTTTCCTTCTTAATATGAGAAGAGTCCACGGACTCATTCCTTACTTGCGGAAAATACAGAACCTGGCCACCAGGAGGAGGCAAAGACACACCAGCCAAAGGCTTAAATACCTCCCCCACTTCCCTCATCCCCCAGTCATTCTTTGCCTTTCGTCACAGGAGATTGGCAGAGAAGTGTCAGAAGATACAGAGTAGTTCCTTATGAAGGGTATCTACCCTTCGGAATGGGACTGGAGTTTTAAGTAGTCTTGTCAGCCTCTCAGTGAGAGCATTGATGAAAGTTAGGTTCTGGAGATGCAGGGAGAGTCTTTCTGCCAACCCATCCAGACCCGTATAAACAGCTCCTAAGCAATCAGTGTTGACGAGTTTCACTGCCTGCTTTTCTCACTCAAGTCCATGTCAGGAGTGATGCTACAAGACTGTCAAACTTGAGAGGCTGTGTTTCTGTTCCCTGGCATAGATACCGGTAAGATTGTTTAATTTTTATACACTCATGATAACGCAAGAAGACAGGATCACAGTGTGGCTCCTTTTATCTGCATGGAATAAAGGGTTAATACCCTCAGAAGGGGGTTATTGAACATAGGGGATTAATCACATAATTGTTTCTATTTTATTATGTCTGCTGCTGTGTATGTGTGAGATGAGGCTCAGGTAGGGGTTGGAACATAATTTAGCTGCGTAGGGGCAGTCCTGCATGGCTCACCACATGCCCGGGCGTGGTCACACTGATTTCCTCTTCTTCCTGACCGTGCGGTTTACCGGAGACAAATCAGTTTCTCTGTTGGGCCTGGGTCATAGGAGGTGGTGAGTGCCCCAGCCATTGGGGGTATAAAGGTGCCTGTTATCCTTTTTTCATTAGTCCGATTGTAAGCGCAAGCTATGGAGGACTCTGACATGTTAGAGGGTACTCCCTCTTTACCTAAGTTTAATACCTGTTTATATTGTGAGCTCTGATGAACTGCCCGTGAGGCAGGAAATGCGTCAGCTGTGTTGTCTGTCTGTATGCTGTACCGGTATTGCTTTTAATGCAAGTATCAAATAAAATGTATTTTTAAACTAAAGGAATCTTTCCCTGCCTTTCCTTCACTAGGACCGTGAAATTGTTTCTGCATGTTTCATTTTGGATAAGAGGGGTTTGGAGAGCCCTAGCTGTCTCAGTGTTAAAGAAGCCCTCACCGGTGAGATCTACCTGGTGTGTAAGTGAGGCTGGGCGCAGCAAGTGGAATAGGTGATACACGCCATTGCACGGAGGTGAGCGTTTACTGTGGGGATACAGAGGATTCTGTTTGGAGGTAGACTTCCACTACTTTTGATCACCACCGATGCGGTAAGCCTCTTAAGCATATGTTTTCTTGGAAATAATTGTTGAAATTACACATGCAGCTTCCCGTAGCACTCCTAATCCTCCATCGGGAGGGGCCCTTTTACCACCAGATTTTGCTGATCAATAATAAATGGCAGTGTCTGCGGCCTTTGGTGATTTACCTCGCCCTGCTAAGCGCAAGGTTAAATGTTGCTATCCTTCCCAGGGGTCATCTACTAGTTTGTTGGATTTATCTGTGCCAGATTATCCGCTGACGAGGACACCTCTGATACTTCAGAGGACGCTCTTTCTGGGTCGGAATCTACTGCCTCTAAACCTCCAGCTGCGGAGGAACCAGACTTCAGATTTAGGATTGAACATTTATGCTTTCTGCTAAAGGAAGTTTTTGCTACTTTAGAGGTTCCTGAGCCTAAGCTGCCCGAGGAACCCTGCATTCCTAAATTAGATAAGGTTTACGAGGATAGGGTTGTTCCACAGACTTTCCCGGTTCCTGTTAAGATGGCGAACATTATTAACAATTAATGGGAGAGACTCCGTTCTTCTTTAAAGAAATTATTCCCGGTTCCGGGCTCTCAATTGGAGTTCTGGGGTTCCATCCCTAAGGTGGATGGCGCTATCTCCACACTTGCTAAGCACTCTACTATCCCTCTTGAGGATAGTTCATTGTTTAACCCCTTAATGACCACAGCACTTTTCCATTTTCTGTCCATTTGGGACCAAGGCTATTTTTACATTTTTGCAGTGTTTGTGTTTAGCTGTAATTTTCCTCTTACTCTTTTAATGTACCCACACATATTATATACCGTTTTTCTCGCCATTAAATGGACTTTCTAAAGATACCATTATTTTCATCATATCTTATCATTTACTATAAAAAAAAATATAAAATATGAGGAATATATGGAAAAAAACACACTTTTTCTAACTTTGTCCCCCAAAATCTGTTACACATCTACAACCACCAAAAAACACCCATGCTAAATAATTTCTAAATTTTGTCCAGAGTTTAGAAATACCCAATGTTTACACGTTCTTTGCTTTTTTTTCCAAGTTATACGGCAATAAATATAAGTAGCACTTTGCTATTTCCAAACCACTTTTTTTCAAAATGAGCGCTAGTTACATTGGAACCCTGATATCTGTCAGGAATACCTGAATATCCCTTGACATGTATATATTTTTTTTTAGAAGACATCCCAAAGTATTGATCTAGGCCCATTTTGGTATATTTCATGCCACCATTTCACCACCAAATGCGATCAAATAAAAAAAATTGTTCACTTTTTCACAAATTTTTTCACAAACTTTAGGATTCTCACTGAAATTATTTACAAACAGCTTGTGCAATTATGGCATAAATGGTTGTAAATTTTTCTCTGGAATCCCCTTTGTTCAGAAATAGCAGACATATATGGCTTTGACGTTGCTTTTTGGTAATTAGAAGGCAGCTAAATGCCACTGCGCACCATGCGTGTATTATGCACAGCAGGGAAGGGGTTAATAAGGGAGCATGTAGGGAGCTTTTTGGGGTAATTTTAGCTTTAGTGTAGTGTAGTAGACAACCCAAAGTATTGATCTACGCCCATTTTGGTATATTTCATGCCACCATTTCACCGCCAAATGCGATCAAATAAAGAAAAACGTTAAATTTTTCAAAATTTTAGATTTCTCACTGAAATCATTTACAAACATTTTGTGCAATTATGGCACAAATGGTTGTAAATGCTTCTCTGGGGTCTCCTTTGTTCAAAAATAGCAGACATATATGGATTTGGTGTTGCTTTTTGGTAATTAGAAGGCCGCTAAATGCCACTGCGCACAACACGTGAATTATGCCCAGCAATGAAGGGGTTAATTAGGTAGCTTGTATGGAGTTTGCAGGGTTAATTTTAGCTTTAGTGTAGAGATCAGCTTCCCACCTGACACATCAGACCCCCTGATCCCTCCCAAAGAGCTCTCTTTCCTCCCCCACCCCAAAAATTGTCCCCGCCATCTTAAGTACTGGCAGAAAGTCTGCCAGTACTAAAATAAAAGGTATCCTTTTTTTATATATAGCATATTTACATATGCTGCTGTGTAAGATTCCCCCCCTTAGCCCCCAACCTCCCTGATCCCCCCCAAAAACAGCTCTCTAACCCTCCCCCTCTGCCTTATTGGGGGCCATCTTGGGTACTGGCAGCTGTCTGCCAGTACCCAGTTTGCATGTAAAAATGTCTTTATTTTTTTTTATTTTTGGTTTTTCTGCAGTGTAGCTTCCCCCCCCCCAAGACTAATCCCCCACCCCCTCCCAGATCCCTTAGATGACTTTAATCAGGGATTTTATCCCTCCTTTCTCCCCATAATAAAAAAAAAATGTTTCTGTAGTGTAAGTGGTTCCCACCCGCTCCCTCCCCGTGCACGCGCCCGCCCACCATCCCCCGTGCATGCGCGCGCGCCCGTGCGCGCCCCCGGCCATACCGCCCCCGATCCCGCCCCCCTCTCTGACCAAGAAGCCATCGATGGCCGCCCACCCACCTCCCACTTCAGCTCCCACCCACCAACGAATGCGGCCATCGATGTCCGGTGCAGAGAGGGCCACAGAGTGGCTCTCTCTGCACCGGAGGGGTAAAAAATGTTATTGCAGGATGCCTCAATATCGAGGCATCCTGCAATAACCGGAAAACAGCTGGAAGTGATCAGGATCGCTTCCAGCTGCTTTCCACACTGAGGACGTGCAGGGTACGTTCTCAGGCGTTAATTGCCTTTTTTCTGAGGACGTACCCTGCACGTCCTCAGTCGTTAAGGGGTTAAAGAGCCCATGGATAAGAAGTTAGAAACTCTGTTAAGAAAGATGTTTCAACATACAGGATATTTGTTTCAACTGGCAGTGGATGTTGCAGCAGTTGCCTTTTGGTGCCAATCCTTATCTGAGTTGATTGAGGTGGAGGGTCCCCTCGAAGTGATCCAGGAAAGAATTAAGGCCTTGAGAGTGGCTAATTGTTTTATTTGTGATGCAAATATGCAGATTATTTGCCTGAATGCCAAGGCTTCAGGTTTTTCTGTTCTAGCCTGTAGGGCACTCTGGCTGAAGTCTTGGTCGGCTGACATGACTTTGGAATCTATACTTCTTTCCCTCCCATTTAAGGGAAAAATTATTTTTTTGGGTCGAGGCCTGAACTCAATCATATCCACGGTTACTGGAGGCAAGGGTGCCTTTTTACCGCAGGATAAGAAGAACAAACCTAAAGGACAAGGTCCTAATTTTCGTTCCTTTTCGTTAGGATAAATCCCAACATCAGCAACCGGCCGCAAAGCCTGAACAATCTAAGGGATCTTGGAAACCAGCTCAGTCCTGGAATAAATTCAAGCACCCACCGAGACAAAGTCGGCATGAAGGGGCGGCCCCTAATCCGGCTCTGGTAGGGTACAGACTGTCTCTATTTTCGGAAGCTTGGTTTGGGGAAAAGCAAGACCAGTGCGTTCTGGAGGTCATCGTTCAGGGATACAGGATAGGTTTTAAAGTCTCATTCACCCAAGGGCAGATTCCTCTTGTCAAACCTGTCTTCAAGGCCAGAAAAGAGAGAGGCCTTTTTAGGGTGCGTGGGGGATCTCTCCTCCCTGGGAGTTATTGTCCCGGTAGCTCTGGCAGAAAGAGATCTGGGATACTACTCAAATCTTTTTGTGGTCCCAGAGAAGGAGGGAACTTTTCGCCTGATTCTGGACCTAAAGTGCTTAAACAAATTCCTATCTTTCCCCTCGTTCAAGATGGAGACAATAAGTGCTGCAGAATCTGTTGGCGCTCTACAAATAACCAATAATAATAATAATAATAATAATAATAATAATAATAATAATAAGGTCCATTCTTCCCTTAGTACAAGAAGGACAGTTCATGACCACAATAGATCTGAAGGATGCTTACCTTCACATCCCCATACACAAGGAACACTTCCAGTTCCTATGGTTTCCGTTCCTGGATCAGCACTTCCAGTTTATTGCACTTCTGTTTGGTCTAGCTACTGCTTCAAGAGTTTTTACGAAGGTTCTGGGGGCTCTGCTTGCAGTGGCCAGAACCAGAGGTAGAGCAGTAGCGCCATACTTGGACGATAATCTGGTTCAAGCACCATCCTGTCGTCTGGCAACAGACCATTCGAAAGCACTTATTTTTCTTCTTCAATCTCATGGATGGAAGATAAACTTAGGAAAGAGTTCTCTTATTCCCAATACCAGGGAGAAATTCCTGGGTACTATAATAGACTCCATATCCATGAGGATATTTCTTACAGACCAGAGACGTTGCAAACTAACTCGCGCTTGTCTTGCCCTCCAGACCTCCTTGAGGCCCTCTGTGGCTCGGTGTATGGAGGTAGTTGGTCTTATGATGACCTGCATGGACATCATTCCTTTTGCCAGATTCCACCTCAGACCACTTCAGCTGTGCATGCTGAGTCAGTGGAACGGCGATCATTTGGATATGTCTCAACAGATTTCTCTGGACAACCGGTCGAGAGAATCGCTCTCTTGGTGGCTCTGTCCAGATCACCTGTCCCAGGGACATCCTTCTTGAGCACATCCTGGGAGATTGTGACTACAGACACAGGTCTCACAGGATGGGGAGCTGTTTGGGGTGCTAGGAAGGCACAGGGCCTGCGGACTTGAGAGGAAACCCTCCTCCCGATCAACATTTTGGAACTTCGAGCAATCTTCAATGCTCTGAAGGCTTGGCCTCTTCTGGCCGCCGTTACCATTTCTAACTCGTGTAATGGCCCGAATCAAGCAGGAGAAAGTATCAGTGATTCTAATTGCTCCATCTTGGCCACAAAGGATGCGGTTTGCGGATCTGGTGGGGATGTCCTCATCTCCTCCATGGAGGTTACCTTGTCGCAGGGATCTTCTGGAGCAAGGTCCTTTTGTTCATCAAAATCTAGATTCTCTGAGGCTGACTGCGTGGAGATTGAATGCTTAGTCCTTGCCAAGAGAGGTTTTTCTGAGAGGGTTATTGATACTCTCATTCAAGCGCGTAAGCCGATTACGCGTCACATCTATCATAAGGTGTGGAGGACCTACTCTGGTGTGAGGAACGTGGATTTCCCTGGCATAAGGACAGGGTCTCCAGGATTCTTTCTTTTCTCCAGGATGGTCTGGAGAAGGGCATCTCTGCTATTTCCCTAAAGGAACAGATCTCGGCCCAATATGTTTTACTTCACAAGAGGCTCGCTGAGCTGCCAGATGTTCGGTCTTTCATTCAGGCTCTGACTAAAATCAGGCCTGTGTTTGGATCTAGCGCACCTCCTTGGAGTTTAAATCTTGTTCTTAAGGTTCTGCAAAAGACTCCATTTAAGCCTATGCATGCAGTTGTCATCAAGTTACTGTCTTGGAAGGTTCTTTTTCTACTGGCTACTGCCTCGGCGCGCAGAGTATCTAAGTTAGTGGCCTTGCAATGTGAGCCTCCTTACCTAGTATTTCATTCTGATAAGGCTGTTCTTCGTACTGGGTTAGGGTTTCTTCCTAAGCTAGTTTCAGATTGCAAAATCAATCTGGCGATTGTGGTTCCTTCTATGTGCCCTAATCCTTCTTCTGCGAAGGAACGGTTACTTCATAATTTGGATGTGGTTCGGGCCCTGAAGTTCTATCTTCGGGCTACAAAGGAGTTTAGACAGACTTCTTCTTTGTTTGTTGTCTATTCTGGGAGGCGTAGGGGGCACAAGGCCTCGTCTACTTCCTTATCCTTTTGGTTGAGGAGCATCATTCGCTAAGCTTATGAGACAGCGGGACATAAGCCTCCTCAGAGGATCAAGGCTCATTCTACTAGAGCAGCGGCTTCCTCTTGGGCCTTTAAGAATAAGGCTTCTATGGAGCAGATTTCTAGGGCGGCTACCTGGTCCTCCTTACATATCTATTCAAAATTTTACAAGATTGATGTTTTTACTTCCGCTGAAGCAGCTTTTGGGAGAAAGGTTTTGCAGGCTGTGTTGCCCTCAGAATAGGGTCCGCCTCTCTTTTACCCTCCCGTCTCATTCAGTGTCCTCTAAAGCTTGGGTATATGTTTACCACAAGTAAGGAATGAGGCTGTGGACTCTCCTCATATTAAGAAGGAAAACATAAATTATGCTTACCAGATAATTTCCTTTCCTTCTCTATGAGGAGATTCCACGGCGCCAGCACGTATTCTCCGATGTACGGACCGAAATGTTTGTTTTGTTTTTCTGGCACCATTTATACCCTGATATTTCTCCTACTGTTCCTTGTTCCCTCGGCAGAATGACTGGGGGATGAGGGAAGTGGGGGAGGTATTTAAGCCTTTGGCTGAGGTGTATTTCCCACAAGTAAGGAATAAGGCCGTGGACTCTCCTCATACATAAGGAAAGGAAATTATCTGGTAAGCATAATTTATGTTTTAATTGCCATTTTAACCTGTGTGTGTCACCTTGTGTGTCTGTAACACGGCCAAACATTCAAGGGTATGTAAACTTTTGATCAGGGCCATTTGGGTGAATTCTGTTATTATGATTTAAAAAGCAGCCAACCAACTAAGTGATAATAAATGGCTTCATATGATCACTATCTTTAAAGGGACACTGAAGATAATTTTTTTCTTTTGTGATTCAGATAGAGCATGCAACTTTCTAATTTACTCTAATTTTTAGTTTAGTACACTGGACAACACTTGTTTATTAGTGGGTAAATTTATCCACCAATCAGCAAGAACAACCCAGGTTGTTCACCAAAAATGGGCCGGCATCTAAACTTACATTCTTGCTTTTCAAATAAAGATACTAACAGAATGAAGAAAATGTGATAATAGGAGTAAATTAGAAAGTTGCTTAAAAATTCATGCTCTATCTGAATCACGAAATTACATAAATTATGCTTACCTGATCATTTCCTTTTCTTCTGATGTAAAGAGTCCACAGCTGCATTCATTACTTTTGGGAAATAAGAACCTGGCCACCAGGAGGAGGCAAAGACAACCCAGCCAAAGGCTTAAATACTCCTCCCACTCCCCTCATCCCCCAGTCATTCTGCTGAGGAACAAGGAACAGTAAAAGAAATATCAGGGTGAAAGGTGCCAGAAGAATATAAATACGCCCCACATAAAATTACGTGTGGAGAGCTGTGGAGGATACTGAATGCCAAGACGGGAGGGTACAATAGGTGGCCCATACTGAGGGCACCAAGCCTGAACATCTACCCGATAAAAAACCCTGCTTTGTCCGAAGCCGAGAAAACCTTAAGAGGAAAAGCCCCAATAACACTGACTCGCAGTTAGTCCAGAAGCCAAACCAGAGACTGCAAAGGACTCAACTGAGCCAACAGTCCTCCAAAAGACACCGTCGCCCAACAAACAGTCCTCCACCGCTCATCTCTACAAATGAAGGAGACACCAGCTGAAACCCCCAAGGGAACAAGGTAAAGGAGAACCAAGGAAACCGAAAGGTCCCCTAATACAAAAAAGAACACCTCCACGAGTGAGCCCAGCTCACAGAGACCCAAAGGAGCCCAAACAGGGAAAGGAGGCCACGCCTATACCAAGCGAAACCCGGGTACAGAGACAGAACAGACGTCTCTCCAACATCCTGCAAGCACGGATTGCAACTGAAGAGGCAAAGTTCTCCCAGTATCAGGAATACCAAGGCATTCGACCATGAACAAGTGTGTAATACACCCAGGTGAGAAACCCCAAGTTTGAGAACACAGAGTCCATAACAGGACGAGACAGAGGATACTTGCGAGGAAGAAGAAGCAGTCAATCAACAAACAGACTGCAAAAACAACCCCCGGACAGAAGGCACGCTCCAGGCAACCTAAGTCGCAGGACCTACACACAGGTCCCTAAAAAGAGGAACACAAAACCTCAATCGAGGCCCCCCGAGAAGGATAGTATACCCTCAGAACCCGAAGGAAGAGTAAACTCTCTTCTGAAATTAATGGAGCTAGTTGAAAGGAAAATTTATATCCTAGCAGGCTAAGCTAACAGGATACTCAACAAAGCTCACACATCCAGAGGAGACTGTGACCGAACAAAGCTCCCTTGACCGCTTGGCCATCCTGACCTGCAGACCCACAGCCAGCTGGACCAACCCAGCCTCAGGGATCCAAAACAGGGGAACAAAAGAATCCCGAAACAGGTACAGGAATGAGCGTAAGGATAGCACAGCCATCCCCACAGAGTACAAGTACAACATGACTCGGAAAACAGACAACAAGGCTATAGACCTAATGAACTATCAAAATAAAGGCCCAACAAGTCTGCTTGGAGTCAGCAAGACCTCCGGGGGAAACAATCTCACCTTTCTGCCTCCCATTCAGGAGAAGCCCCAAGCAAGGACTTTATCTCCATAAGGAGGAGAATATCCCCCAAAGAAAAGGGATGATGCCGGAAGGGCAACAACTGTCCTCAAGGCCCGAAGTCACCGGCTAATGGGAAGAGAAAATCCCTACACAGATGTCCTAGAAAAGGACCACCCTACAAGTAGCTTGCCAAGCAGAGGCACAGCCAACCCCTTCGCCTGCAGAGCAGGGAATCCACGGGAATACTGGCAAGCTGACCAGGGGAATGCAGCCTTAAGGCGCACCAGAAATTGGGACATCCAACGCCAGCAGCTGGGTATGAACCACCCACCCTTGAGGCTCAAGCCACACGGTTAATCACCAGATGACATGGGTCACTTTGTGGCAAAAGAGTAAAAAATACTTCCGAAATCCTGGCCAACCATGACCAGGTTAGGTAGATGGAGCAAGGACATAGCCCCAGTTCCCACTACCGTGGAACACCCCGACCAGCCCTAAGATCCAAGTTTCCAAAACCACCCAAGACTGGGTCAGGAAAAAGGCCAAGCGAAGCTTCAGCAACCGGAAGTCTCGTGGAGAAAAACAGGTCAGGGCACCTAATAGTTCAGGCAAACCTTACCTTAGAACTTACATCCCAACTGGGCAAAAAGCCAGACACAAGGGTATGGATGCATATCCAGAGAAACCGGATAGCGTGAATAACTCGAAAGCCCCGACCAAAGGAAGGAACCACCACTAGCTAAGTTAAACGCTCCAAGGAACAAGGCTAGAAGTCGTATGAAGATACTTCTCAGAGCCTCAGGACAATTAAAGGGAAATCTCAAGGTCAAAAAAATCCTACTAGCAGGACTAGTCTCCCTATCACCTCCGCACAAGCAGAAGACACAAGGTAGAGAAAGGCACTAAGCCTACCCAGCTCCGGAAAACCCCAAGCTAAAATAAGTTCCCGCAGGGAACAACCATTACTCGGAAAACAGATCCCTAAAAGGAGATCCAACTTACCCGGAGACAATGGAAGAAGACCCAAGGGTCTCTTATAACTCAGACAGACAGCACACGTCAAAGAGCAAGAGCTGCATCTTGATACACTACAAACATCTTACGCATACACATGCAAGGTGTCAAAAGCTGCAACTGGTTTCACACTGCAAACCTTCCGCATGCTAGACAGCTATCCTGTACAAGCTGTTGGATCAAGCCCAAAAGGACAAATCCAGACGCCTAAAAATGAAGGCCAAACCGCTCAACTGCACCCAACCAATAGGCCACGTCACTTCCAAAGGACTAAAAGAGACTCACTGAGACCCTTATGTATAAGTTAGACCCACAAGGTGGTAGCCTCTAGGGAAACATTCATATTACTGTACATTGACAAATAAAGTAAAATGAAACTATCTTACTGGAATCGACGCCGTGGAACAGGAACATGGCCCAGTGTGACGGAAAGTAGCATCGCCTCCGCCATGGAATTGAGAGAAGAAAGCAAGCAGCGAAGTTTGACAATGCTGATTGCTTGAGGAGCTGTTAATATGAGTCGGGATGGTTTCACAGAAAAAAACTCCCTGCATCTCCGGACTCTAACTTTCATCCAAGCCCTCACTGAAAGACTGACAGGACTACTTAAAACTCCCTGTCCCTGCCGAAGAGTACTACCCTCCATAAGAGACAAAAACAAAAATGTAAAATTCTGACACTTCTCTGCCATCCTCCTGGGACGAAAGGCAAAGAATGATTGGGGGATGAGGGGAGTGGGAGGAGTATTTAAGCCTTTGGCTGGGTTGTTTTTGCCCCCTCCTGGTGGTCAGGTTCTTATTTCCGAAAAGTAATGAATGCAACTGTGGAATCTTTCCATTTAAGAAGAAAAAATATAGCACAGGGTGAGTTGAATTTTCAAATTACTTTTTTTTTTTTTTCCATACTGTCCCAACTATTTCGGAATTGGGGTTGTATATACATGTATTTATGTGTATATATGTCTTTAAATATATATACACACATATATCAACAAACACACACACATATACACACATAAATATATATATACAGAAAAGTGTATGTATGTATCTCTATGTTAAAGCAAATAGCAATAGCAAAACTGCATCCCCATTTGTCATATTAAGAGGAGCCTATATGGGCGCTAAGAATCCTCAAATTTTCATAGCTAAATTACATGAAAACAATAACAAAAAAGCAATTCTTGCAGGAGCAGGTCCACAGCCCACACTACCGAACAAAGCTCCAAATTAACCAGCAATTTACAAGATCCTCTCAATTTACAAGCTATTTCCTGCTCTCTCTCGTTTCCACATTAGTCCTAGTTTCACTCATTTAAAGCTGAGAACCCATATGCCCTCTCTGAAATACCCAACTGTGCCCTGATCAATAATCCCTGGCTCTCAGCCCTGACTTCTCCCCAATCCTCCACGGTTCTGTTTTAAAATCTTTAAATGTTGAGAAATACAAAATAGGACAGATAAATACAAGAAAGATGGCACACTTACAGTAGAAGAGGAAGAACCAGACATTTAGGAAGTTCCAACCAACTAGTAGTGAATGAAGTAAAATACCAAAGGATCAATATAAAGTCATAAGAATTTGAAACACAAAAAATAAAGAAAAAAAAATACTATTTTAATTTGACAAAATAACAATTGTATCAAGACATATACTAGAATAACCAGAGAACCATTTCAAAGTGTTTACCTGTGGTGTCCAGGATACTGAAAAGGGAATTGGGAAATCTACACAGCAATCTGGACCTTCAGTCGGATACTAGGGGGTAAAAAAAAAAAAAAAAAGATTATTTTTAAGTGTAAAACACCTATACTTAAAAATATCTAAATCTGCCTGTGTAGATTTAAAGAAAAATAAATATTTTTCTGTGTGCAGTCTACAAGAACTGAAGATCAACATTAATGGGTTAGATCAAATTCTCTTAATTTGCAAACTATGAATGAAAACATAAGCATCTTTTTCACATACACAATAATAATATTATTATCTATTTAGACAAAAATACTAGTCCTATCAAACTAAAGGAGAGAACAGGCAGTATGGCAAGTATGGTCACACAAAGATATATATATATATATATATACTGTGTATATCCTTTCTTTCATGTTGTGAGAGTCCACTTGCCACCATATGTGGGATTAAACTCCAGTCCAAAGAAATATACTCAACGTATCAAAAGCTTTTACATCCCTCCCACTTCCCTGTTTACCTCAGTTTACCCTATAGCCATGAAAAGGAGGATAACAGAAAATCAGGATAAATAAAGGGCAAACCAGAAATGCCGCCAAATAAATAGTAAAAAAAGGCAGGTCTTGTGGACTCTCACCCCCATAATAAAATAATTTTATCAGGTGAGCACAAATTTTGTTTTCTTTAATAAAGTGGTGATAGTCAACGAGCAATATGTGGGATCTAAAATACTTAAGCTGCAAAGTTCACGAATCACCATAAAAAACAAAATTTATTTTACCTGATAAATTTCTTTCTTTTGCGATGTACCGAGTCCACGGTTTCATCCTTACTTGTGGCAAAGAGAGCACCCACAGCAGAGCTGTCTATATAGCTCCCCCCTTAACTCCACCCCCCAGTCATTCGACCGAAGGCCAAGGAAGAAAAAGGAGAAACTATAAGGTGCAGAGGTGACTGAAGTTTTCAATAAAAAATACTATCTGTCTTGAATAGACAGGGCGGGCCGTGGACTCGGTACATCGCAAAAGAAAGAAATTTATCAGGTAAGCATAAATTTTGTTTTCTTTTGCAAGATGTACCGAGTCCACGGTTTCATCCTTACTTGTGGGATACCAATACCAAAGCTTTAGGACACGGATGAACGGAGGGACAAGACAGGAACCTAAACAGAAGGCACCACTGCTTGCAAAACCTTTTACCAAAAATAGCCTCCGAAGTAGCAAAAGTATCAAATTTGGAAAATTTGGAAAAGGTATGAAGTGAAGACCAAGTTGCAGCCTTAAAAATTTGTTCAACAGAAGCATCATTTTTAAAAGCCCATGTGGAAGCCACCGCTCTAGTAGAGTGAGCTGTAATTCTTTCAGGAGGCTGCTGTCCAGCAGTCTCATAAGCCAAACGGATGATGCTTTTCAGCCAAAAGGAAAGAGAGGTAGCCGTAGCCTTTTGACCTCTACGCTTTCCAGAATAGACAACAAACAAAGAAGATGTTTGACGAAAATCTTTGGTTCCCTGCAAATAAAAGTTCAAAGCACGAACCACGTCCAAGTTGTGCAACAGACGTTCCTTCTTAGAAGAAGGATTAGGACACAGAGAAGGAACAATAATTTCCTGATTGATATTCCTGTTAGTAACAACCTTAGGGAGGAACCCAGGTTTGGTACGCAAAACCACCTTATCAACATGGAAAACAAGATAAGGCAAGTCACATTGTAATGCAGATAGTTCAGAAACTCTTCGAGCTGAAGAGATAGCAACTAGAAACAGAACTTTCCAAGATAGAAGCTTAATATCTATGGAATGCATGGGTTCAAACGGAACCCCCTGAAGAACTTTAAGAACTAAATTTAGACTCCATGGTGGAGCAACAGGTTTAAACACAGGCTTGATTCTAACTAAAGCCTGACAGAAAGCCTGAACATCTGTCAGACGCTTGTGCAATAGTATAGACAAAGCAGATATCTGTCCTTTTAAGGAACTAGCTAACAATCCTTTCTCCAATCCCTCTTGGAGAAAGGACAAAATCCTAGGAATCCTGATGTTACTCCATGAGTAACCTTTGGATTCGCACCAAAAAAGATATTTACGCCATATCTTATGATAGATTTTCCTGGTGACAGGCTTTCGAGCCTGAATCAGGGTATCTATGACCGACTCAGAGAAACCCCGCTTTGATAAAATAAAGCGTTCAATCTCCAAGCAGTCAGTTGCAGAGAAATTAGATTTGGATGCTTGAACGGACCTTGAATCAAAAAGTCCTGTCTCAGTGGCAGAGTTCATGGTGGCAGAGATGACCTGTCCACCAGGTCTGCATACCAAGTCCTGCGTGGCTACGCAGGTGCTATCAAAATCACCGAAGCTCTCTCCTGTTTGATTCTGGCAATCAGACGCGGAAGGAGAGGGAATGGTGGAAACACATAAGCCAGGTTGAACGACCAGGGTACTGCTAGAGCATCTATCAGTACTGCCTGAGGATCCCTTGACCTGGATCCGTAACATGGAAGTTTGGCATTCTGACGAGACGCCATCAGATACAATTCTGGTGTGCCCCATAGCTGAACCAGTTGAGCAAACACCTCCGGATGGAGTTCCCACTCCCCCGGATGAAAAGTCTGACGACTTAGAAAATCTGCCTCCCAGTTCTCTACCCCTGGGATATAGATTGCTGATAGATGGCAAGAGTGAGTCTCTGCCCATCGGATTATTCTGGAAACTTCTATCATCGCTAAGGAACTCCTTGTTCCCCCTGATGATTGATATAAGCCACAGTAGTGATGTTGTCCGACTGAAATCTGATGAATCTGGCCGAAGCCAGCTGAGGCCACGCCTGAAGAGCATTGAATATCGCTCTTAATTCCAGAATATTTATCGGTAGGAGGGCCCCCTCCTGAATCCACAAACCCTGTGCTTTCAGGGAATTCCAGAATGCACCCCAGCCCAGTAGGCTGGCGTCCGTCGTCACTATAACCCACGCTGGCCTGCGGAAACACATTCCCTGGGACAGGTGATTCTGTGACAACCACCAAAGAAGAGAATATCTGCTCTCCTGATCCAGATTTATCTGAGGAGATAAATCTGCATAATCCCCATTCCACTGTTTGAGCATGCATAGTTGCAGTGGTCTGAGATGTAAGCGAGCAAACGGAACTATGTCCATTGCCGCTACCATTAGTCCGATTACCTCCATACACTGAGCCACTGATGGCCGAGGAATGGAATGAAGAGCTCGGCAGGTGGCTAAAATCTTTGATTTCCTGACCTCCGTCAGAAATATTTTCATGTCCACCAAGTCTATCAGAGTCCCTAGGAATGAAACTCTTGTGAGAGGGGAAAGAGAACTCTTTTTTACGTTCACCTTCCACCCATGAGATCTTAGAAAGGCCAACACGAAGTCTGTGTGAGACTTGGCTAGTTGGAAAGTCGACGCTTGAATTAGGATGTTGTCTAGATAAGGCACCACTGCTATGCCCCGCGGCCTTAGGACCGCCAGAAGGGACCCTAGCCCCTTTGTGAAAATTCTTGGAGCCGTGGCCAACCCGAAGGGAAAAGCCACAAACTGATAATGCTTGTCCAGAAAGGCAAACCTGAGGAATTGGTGATGATATTTGTGGATAGGAATGTGTAGATACGCATCCTTTAAGTCCACGGTGGTCATATATTGACCCTCCTGGATCATTGGTAAAATAGTCAGAATGGTCTCCATCTTGAAGGATGGGACTCTGAGGAATTGGTTTAGGATCTTGAGATCTAGGATTGGTTTGAAGGTTCCCTCTTTTTTGGGAACCATAAACAGATTGGAGTAGAACCCCTGCCCCTGTTCTGTTTTCGGAACTGGGCAGATCACTCCCATGGTAAATAGATCTTCTACACAGCGTAAGAACGCCTCTCTTTTTGTCTGGTTTACAGACAATTGAGAAAGATGGAATCTCCCCCTTGGAGGAGAATCTTTGAAATCTAGAAGATACCCCTGGGTTACGATTTCTACAGCCCAGGAGTCCTGAACGTCTCTTGCCCAAGCCTGAGCAAAGAGAGAAAGTCTGCCCCATACTAGATCCGCTCCCGGATTGGGGGCTACCCCTTCATGCTGTCTTGGTGGCAGCAGCAGGCTTCTTGGCCTATTTACCTTTGTTCCAAGCCTGGTTAGGTCTCCAGACTGGCTTGGATTGAGCAAAGTTCCCATCTTGCCTTGCAGCAGGGGAAGAGGAAGCGGGACCACCCTTGAAGTTTCGAAAGGAACGAAAATTATTTTGACTTATCCTGAGGGAGGGCATGACCCTTCCCTCCAGTGATATCTGAAATGATCTCTTTTAGTTCAGGCCCGAAGAGGGTCTTACCCTTGAAAGGGATGGTCAAAAGCTTAGATTTTGATGACACATCAGCCAACCAGGACTTAAGCCATAACGCTCTAAAATGACAAAACCTGAATTCTTTGCCGCTAATTTAGCCAGATGAAAAGCTGCGTCTGTAATGAAAGAATTAGCTAGCTTAAGAGCCCTAATTATATCCAGAATATAATCTAATGGGGTTTCCACCTGAAGAGCCTCTTACAGAGCCTCGAACCAAAAGGCAGCTGCAGTGGTTACAGGAACAATGCACGCTATAGGCTGGAGAAGAAAACCCTGATGAACAAAAAATTTCTTTAGGAGACCCTCTAATTTTTTATCCATAGGATCTTTGAAAGCACAACTGTCCTCAATAGGTATAGTTGTACACTTAGCTAGATTAGAAATAGCTCCCTCCACCTTAGGGACCGTCTGCCACGAGTCGCGCATGGTGTCGGATATGGGAAACATCTTCTTAAAAATAGGAGGGGGAGCGAACGGAATACCTGGTCTATCCCACTCCTTAGTAACAATGTCCGAAATCCTCTTAGGGACCGGAAAAACATCAGTGTAGACAGGAACCTCTAAATATTTGTCCATTTTACACAATTTCTCTGGAACTACAATAGGGTCACAATCATCCAGAGTCGTTAAAACCTCCCTGAGCAATAAGCGGAGGTGTTCTAGCTTAAATTCAAATGCCGTCATATCTGAATCTGTCTGAGGGAACATATTTCCTGAATCAGAGATCTCTCCCTCAGACAGCAAATCCCTCATCCCTACCTCTGAACATTTTGAGGGTACATTGGATACGGCTACTAAAGCGTCAGAAGGCTCAGTATTTGTTCTTAACCCAGAGCTACTGCGCTTCCCTTGCAACCCAGGCAGTTTAGATAAAACCTCTGTGAGGGTAGAATTCATAACTGTGGCCATATCTTGCAAGGTGAAAGAATTAGACGCACTAGAGGTACTTGGCGTCACTTGTACGGGCGTTACTGGTTGTGACACTTGGGGAGAACTAGATGGCATAACCTGATTTCCTTCTGTCTGAGAATCATCCAGTGCCGAACTCTTTTAAGTCAAAATATGATGTTTGCAATTTATAGACATATCAGTACATGTGGGACACATTCTAAGAGGGGGTTCCACAATGGCTTCTAAACATATTGAGCAAGGAGTTTCCTCAATGTCAGACATGTTGAACAGGCTAGTAATGAGACAAGCAAGCTTGGAAAACACTTTATTCAGTGAAAAAACAACAATTATAAAAAACGGTACTGTGCCTTTAAGAGAAAAAAAGGCATACACAATCTGCAAAACTGCTTAAAAATACCTCAAATTTTTCGAAATTTCAATAAGCTTTAGTAAGATTGCACCACAAGCAAAGTAAACAATTAACCTCCAAATATGGAAACCAGATTGACAAAGTGCCAAAAACCGGCAAAAACCCTGTCAGCACCTTGCCACAGCTCTGCTGTGGTGCCTACCTGTCCTTAGGGATTGGTAATGTGGGGATAAAGCTTTGATTTGGCCCAAGAAGATCACCAGGACCCTTCGGTGTTGTAGCTTGCTGCTTGTCAAGAGAAAATAACTGCGCAACTGATGTGCGAAATATGGCCCCGCCCATCTCACTCGATGTTACTAAGGCCTCCAAAAAAACACGTCAAGCGTTTTTACCAGCCATGTGGGTTCTAAAAAAACCAAAAAGCCAAGTGTACCCTCAATACAGTTGTCCCTTAAAGGATTATTAACAGCACTCCCAGAACACACAACCGTTTGTTAATAGCATTCAAACTGAGTGTCAACCACAAATTTAGCCCTTTATGCAAGCTTAATAATGCCACTATAAGTCTAGGATTACTGCTTACCCTTACCCTCATGGGGATACTGTCAGCCTTTCTAAAATATCACAGTCTCTCTAGAAAAAAATGACTGAACATACCTCATTGCTGTATAGCAAGAAACCGTTCCTCACACTGACGTTTTCCTGTACTCCTCAGCCTCTGTGGGAACAGCAGTGGACCTTAGTTACAAATGCTAAGATCATCATCCTCTAGGCAGAAATCTTCATCCATCTCCTGCCTGAGAGTAAATAGTACACACCGGTACCATTTAAAAATAACAAACTCTTGCTTGAAGAAAAATAAAAACTAACAGTCTATCACCTCTTTCACTTTACCCTTCCTGCTTAGAGCCGGCAAAGCGAATGACTGGAGGGTGGAGTTAAGGGGGGAGCTATATAGACAGCTCTGCTGTGGGTGCTCTCTTTGCCACTTCCTGTTAGGAAGGATAATATCCCACAAGTAAGGATGAAACCATGGACTCGGTACTTCTTGCAAAAGAAAAAAGAAGGTTAGGATATGAAGTTAAGGCAGTAACACTAAGTACACTGCTGCCTGGAGTACTTTCCTGCCAAAAGCAGCCTCAGAAAAGGCAGAACATAAAAAACAAAATTTATGCTTACCAGATAAATTCCTTTCCTTCCTGGCAGAGAGAGTCCACAAAATACAACACCTGGCCACCAGGAGGAGGCAAAGACACCCCAGCCAAAGGATTAAATATCATATCATATCAATAGTCATTCTGCCGAGGGAACAAGGAAAAGTAGGAGAAACATCAGGGTATAAAGGTGCCAGAAGAAATAATATAAAAAGGGAGCTGACCAACAAAAAAAAAAAAATTAATTATGGGCGGGGTCGTGCACTCTCCCTGCCAGGAAGGAATGGAATTTATCTGGTAATCATAAATTATGTTTTCCTTCCATGAGGCAGGGATAGTCCACGATTTCATTGCTTACTGTTGGGAAAACTATACCCAAGCTCCAGAGCACACTGAATGAATAATGGGAGGGAACAAAAAAAAAAGAGGCGGACCCTATTCTGAGGGCACCACAGCCTGCAAAATGTTTCTCCCGAAAGCTGCTTCAGCTGAAGCAAACACATAAAACTTGTAAAATTTAGAAAAAGTGTGTAAGGAGGACAAGGTAGCCACCTTACAAATCTGATCCATAGAGGCTTTGTTCTTAAAAGCCCAGGAGGAAGCAACTGCTCTAGTGGAATGAGCTATTATCCTCTCAGGAGGCTGTAGCCCTGCTGTCTTTAATAAGCTAAGCAGATGACACTCCTCAACCAGAAAGATAGGGAAGTCTTAGTAGCCTTCTGGCCCTTACGCTTCCCCATATAGATAACAAACAAAGAGGAAGATTGTCTGAATTCCTTAGTAGCCTGAAGATAGAACTTCAAGGCACGAACCACATCTAGATTGTGAAGCAAGCTTTCCTTCGCTGAAGAAGGATTAGGACACAAGTAAGGAACAACAATTTCTTGATTAATGTTACGATACGACACCACCTTAGGGAGGAACCCTAATTTAGTGCGTAAAACTGCCTTATCAGCATGGAAAACAAGATATGGGGGGGCACATTGCAAAGCAGAGATCTCAGAAACTGTGCGCAGAGGCAATAGCCAGCAAAAAAAAGAGCCTTCCAAGATAACAATTTAATGTCAACAGTATGCATAGGCTCAAGCGGAGCCTGCTGAAAAAAACTCAGAACAAGATTTAAGCTCCAAGGCGGAGCCTTAACAAAGGACTGCACATCCGGAAGCACAGCCAATCTCTTGTGCAGTAACACCAACAATGTTGATATTTGTCCCTTCAGGGAACTAGCAGATAGACCCTTCTCCAGTCCATCCTGGAGAAAAGATAACATCCTGGCAACCTTAACCATATGCCAGGAAAAGCAACGCTCTTCACACCAGTACAAATAAGTCCTCCACACTTTATGGTAGATACGACGAGTAACTGGCTTACAAGCTTGAACTAGAGTGCCGATAACCCTCTCTTGGCTAAGACTAAGCGTTCAATCTCCAAGCAGTCAGCCTCAGATAATCTAGATTTTGATAAACAAAGGGACCCTGTATCAGCAGATCTCTGCGACAAAGTAACCTCCACTGAGATGAGGACATCCCCACCAGATCCGCAAACCACGTCCTTCGCGGCCACGATGGAGCAATCAGAATCACTGATGCTCGCTCCTGCTTGATGCGAGCCACCACATGAGAGAGAAGGGGTAATGGAGGAAAAAGATATATGAGTCTGAAACTCCATGGTACTGATAGGGCATCTATCAATTCCGCCTAAGGATCCCTCTACCTCAACCCGTACCTGGGTAGCTTGGTATTGAGGCGGGATGCCATGAGATCTATTTCCAGCATCCCCCACTAGCTGCATATCTCTGGAAAATATTCCCCTGGGTGAAAGGATTGCCTGCTGAGGAAGTCCGCTTCCCACTTGTCCACACCTGGAATGTAGATTGCTGACAGCGTACATCTGTGAGTCTCCGCCCACTCTAGAATCTAAGATACTTCTCTCAACACCAAGGAACTTCTTGTTCCCCCTTGATGGTTGATGTAGGCAACCAAGGTTATATTGTGATTGGAATCTGATAAAATGGGACGAACCCAGAGGGGGCCAAGTTTGCCCAGAGTTTCAAAATATTGATCGTAAAGGGAGTCCACAGTCCTTGTGCCATCTTGGCACCCTAAATGGCTCCCCAGCTGGAAAGGCTTGCGTCCATAGTCACAATCTCCCAGGACGGTCTCAGAGCCACCAAGAGAGTGAGTCCCTCGACAGGTTGTCCAGCACAATTTGTTAAGACAGATCTGAATGGTCACTGTTCCATTGTCTCAGCATGCATATTTGTAAGGGTCTGAGATGAATCTGGCTAATGGAATGATGTCCATACAGGACACCATGAGTCAGACCACCTGCATACACTGAGCCACTGAGGGTCTCAAGGAGGCCTGGAGGGCAAGACATGCAGTAGTTAGCTTGCAACCTCTCTGATCTGTGAGGAATATTCTCCAGGATATGGAGGCTATTATTGTCCCCAGAAAATTCACCCTTGTACTTGGAGTAAGAGAACTATTTTCCAAGTTTATCTTCCATCCATGTGTTTAAAGAAGACTGAGAAGGGACTCTGAATGTTCTTCCGCTAGAAAAAAAGATGGTGCCTGTACCAAGATATCGTCCAGGTCAGGCGCTACTGCAATACCTTGTGTTCTGGCAACGGCTAGAAAAGCCCCCAGAACCTTCGAAAAAATACTTGGAGCAGTAGCTAGGCCAAACGGAAGAGCTATGAACTGGAAGTGCTGGTCCAGAAAGGCAAACCTCAGGAACTGAAAATGATCCCTGTGTATAGGAAAGTGAAGGTATGCATCCTTCAGGTCTATGGTGGTCATAAACTGTCCTTCCTGAACCAGAGGAATGATTGACCGGATTGTCTCTATCTTGAAAGAGGGAACATTTAGAACCTTGTTTAGGCACTTTAGGTCCAGAATTGGACGAAAAGTTCCCTCCTTCTTTGGAACCATGAAAAGGTTTGAATAAAACCCCAAACCTCTTTCTGCTGTAGGTACCGGGACAATTACTCCTAGAGAGGAGAGATCCCATACGCAACCTAAGAAGGCAGCCCTCTTTTCTGGTCTTGTAGACAGACTGGAGAATAGGAATCTCCCCCTGGGTGGACGAGACTTGAATCCTATCCTGTATCCTTGAGATACAACCTCCAGGACCCAAGGATCCTGTACATCCTGGAACCAAACGTCTGAAAAAAGAGACAGTTTGAACCTACTCGATCTGATCCCGGATCAGGGGCTGCCCCTTCATGCCGATTTGTTCTCTGCGGGCTTCTTAGTCTGTTTGGACATATTCCAGGACTGAGCCGGCTTCCAAGTACTCTTAGGCTGCTCGGACTTGGATGAGGATTGAGGTTGTTGTGATTTGTCAGAACGAAAGGAATGAAAATTAGACAATTGCCGTCCCTTTGGCCTCTTTCTTTCATGTAATTGGCAAGAGTCCATGAGCTAGTGACGTATGGGATATACAATCCTACCAGGAGGGGCAAAGTTTCCCAAACCTCAAAATGCCTATAAATACACCTCTCACCACACCCACAATTCAGTTTTACAAACTTTGCCTCCTATGGAGGTGGTGAAGTAAGTTTGTGCTAGGATTTCTACGTTGATATGCGCTTCTCAGGATTGTTGAAGCCTGTTTCCTCTCAGAGTAGAGCGAATGTCAGAGGGACGTGAAGGGAGTATCACTTATTGAATACGATGATTTCCCTAACGGGGGTCTTTTTCATAGGTTCTCTGTTATCGGTCGTAGAGATTCATCTCCTACCTCCCTTTTCAGATCGACGATATACTCTCAATTTACCATTAGCTCTACTGATAACTGTTTCAGTACTGGTTTGGCTATCTGCTATATGTGGATGGGTGTCTTTTGGTAAGTATGTTTTTTATTACTTAAGGCACCCAAGCTATGGTTTGGCACTTTATGCATTTATATAAAGTTCTAAATATATGTATTGTACTTATATTTGCCATGAGTCAGGTTCATGTATTTCCTTCTGCAGACTGTCAGTTTCATATTTGGGGAAAATAAAATTTTAAGAATTTTTTTTTTTTCTTACCTGGGGTTTAGTCTCTTTTTCTAATTGACTACTTTTTTTCTTGCAAATTGCGGGCGGTATTAGGCCCGCGGGTGCGCCAAATGCTAGACTTTATTGTGTCATTTTTGGCGCAAAAAATACGTCCGTGACGAAACTTCGTCATTTCCGGCGTCATAGTTGACGCCGAAGCCTTACACACGGTTGCGTCATTGGTGAAGCGAGTGTGTCATTTCCGGTTATTGTTGGCGCCAAAAAAATTTCAGTTACGTTGTGCGTTTTTTTCTGTCAGAGGGCTATGCTATTTGCATTTTTTCCCATTCCTGAAACTGTCATATAAGGAAATTGATAATTTTGCTTTATATGTTGTTTTTTCTTTTACATTTTGCAAGATGTCTCAATCTGATCCTGCCTCAGAAGTATCTGCTGAAACTTTGCTGCCTGACATCGGTTCTACCAAAGCTAAGTGCATTTGTTGTGAGATTGTGGAAATTATTTCTCTGAATGTCATTTGTAATAGTTGTCATGATAAACGTTTACATGCAGATAGTGTGTCCATCAGAAATAGTACATTGCCAGTTGCAGTTCCTTCAACTTCTAATGTACATGATATACCTATGAATTTTAAATAATTTGTTACTGATTCTATTCAGAAGGATTTGGCCTCTAGTTATCAAGCCGTCAACCTCAAATACGCTGGAATTCCGCAGCGTATTTGTGGCGAGGCTGATTCGCCTAAGTTATCAAGCCCTACACACCGGCAAAAGTAGAATTTAGTGATGTAAGCTTCGATCCGCCGGACCCAGTCCGACACAGATCGATTCTTACGTCACTCCAGATATTCCGAACACAAGTTCGGCACAATCTGACTACTTTTGCTAGTTATCAAAAAACTAGCAGGTACGCTCGGCACTTTTCCGGCCCAGCGTACCTGGTTTTCAATACGCCGCCCTGGAGGTGGCGGATCCCATAGGAATCAATGGGAGTCTGACCATAGCGAAAGTTCATGTTCGCTGCTGCCCGACATCCCATTGATTCCTATGGGAAGTGTGTACACCTAACACCCTAACATGTACCCCAAGTCTAAACACCCTAATCTGCCCCCCTACACCGCCGCCACCTACATTAAACATGCTAACCCCTAAAACGCCGCTCCCGGACCCCGCCGCAACTATAATAAATATATTAACCCCTAAACCGCTGCTCCCGGACCCCGCCGCCACCTACATAATACCTATTAACCCCTATCCTGCCCCCCCTATACCGCTGCCACCTATATTAAATTTATTAACCCCTATCCTGCGGATCCCGGACCCCGCCGCAACTAAATAAATTGTTTAGCCCCTAAACCACCGCTCCCGGACCCCGCCGCCACCTATATTAAACTTATTAACCCCTAATCTGCCCCCCCCTACACCGCCGCAAACTATAATAAATTTATCAACCCCTATCCTGCCCCCCCACACCGCCGCAAACCTATAATAAAATTATTAACCCCTAAACCTAAGTCTAACACTAACCCTAACACCCCCCTATCTTAAATATTAATTAAATAAATCTAAATAAATATAACTCTTATTAAATTAATTATTCCTATTTAAAACTAAATACTTACCTTAAAAATAAACCCTAATATAGCTACAATATTACTAATAATTATATTGCAGCTATTTTAGGATTTATTTTTATTTTACAGGCAAATTTAAATTTATTTTCACTAGGTACAATAGCTATTAAATAGTTATTAACTAATAGCTACCTAGATAAAATAAAGAAAAATTTACCTGTAAAATAAAAACTAACCTAAGTTTCAATTACACCTAACACTACACTATCAATAAATACATTATTCCTATTTAAAACTAAATACTTACCTGTAAAATAAACCTTAAGATAGCTACAATGTAATTAATAATTACATTGTAGCTATCTTAGGATTTATATTTATTTTACAGACAACTTTGTATTTATTTTAACTAGGTAGAATAGTTATTAAATAGTTATTAACTATTTAATAACTACCTAGCTAAAAGAAATACAAAATGACCTGTAAAATAAATCCTAACCTACGTTACAATTAAACCTAACACTACACTATCATTAAATAAATTAAATTAATTAACTACAAGTAGCTACAATTAAATAAACTAACTAAAGTACAAAAAATAAAAAAAACTAAGTTACAAAAAATATTACAAGATTTTTAAGCTAATTACACCTAATCTAAACCCCCTAATAAAATAACAAAGCCCCCCACCTGTTCCGATCAGCCAATAGAATGCAAGCTCAATCTGATTGGCTGATTGGATCAGCCAATCCGATTGAACTTGAATCTGATTGGCTGATTCAATCATCCAATCAGATTTTCCTACCTTAATTCCGATCAGCCAATCGGAATTCGAGGGACGCCATCTTGGATGACGTGACTTAAAGGAACCTTCATTTGTCGTCTAGTCGTCGGTCAAGAAGGATGTTCCGCGCCGGAGGTCTTGAAGATGGATGAAGATAGAAGATGCCGCTTGGATGAAGATGTCTGCCGGTCCGGATGTCCTCTTCTGCCCGGATAGGATGAAGACTTCTGCCGCTCCAGATGCCCTCTTTTGGTCCATCGGTGCCCGGTTGGGTGAAGACGACTCAAGGTAGGGAGATCTTCAGGGGGGTAGTGTTAGGTTTATTTAAGGGGGGTTTGGGTTAGAGTAGGGGTATGTGGGTGGTGGGTTGTAATGTTGGGGGGTGGTATTGGTTTTTTTTTAACATGCAAAAGAGCTGATTTCTTTGCGGCATGCCCCGCAAAAGGCCCTTTTAAGGGCTGGTAAAGTAATAGAGCTGTTAACTTTTGTAATTTAGAATAGGATAGGGCATTTTTTTTATTTTGGGGGGCTTTGTTATTTTATTAGGGGGCTTAGATTAGGTGTAATTAGATTAAAAATCTTGTAATATTTTTTTATTTTTTGTAACTTAGTTTATTTTATTGTATTTAATTGTAGGTATTTGTAGTTAATTTAATTTATTTATTGATAGTGTAGTGTTAGGTTTAATTTTAACTTAGGTTAGGATTTATTTTACAGGTAATTTTGTATTTCTTTTAGCTAGGTAGTTATTAAATAGTTAATAACTATTTAATAACTATTCTACCTAGTTAAAATAAATACAAAGTTACCTGTAAAATAGAAATAAATCCTAAAATAGCTACAATATAAATATTAGTAATATTGTAGCTTACTTAGGGTTTATTTTATAGGTATTTAGTTTTAAATAGGATTAATTTAGTTAATAAGAGTAATTTTTATTTAGATTTATTAAAATAATATTTAAGTTAGGGGGGTGTTAGGGTTAGTGTTAGACTTATGTTTAGGGGTTAATTAGTTTAATATAGATGGCGGCGGTATAGAGGGGGCAGGATAGGGGTTTATAAATTTATAATAGGTGGCGACGGTGTAGGGGGGCAGATTAGGGGTTAATAAGTTTAATATAGGTGGCGGCGGGGTCCGGGAGCGGCGGTTTAGGGGTTAAACAATTTATTTAGTTGCGGCGGGGTACAGGATCGGCAGGATAGGGGTTAATACATTTATTATAGGTGGCGGCGGTATAGGGAGGGCAGGATAGGGGTTACTAGGTATTATGTAGGTGGCGGAGGGGTCCGTGAGCGGCGGTTTAGGGGTTAATCAGTTTATTAGAGTGGCGGTGAGCTCCGGGAGCGGCAGATTAGGGGTTAATACATTTATTGTAGTTGCGGCGGGGTCTAGGAGCTGCGGTTTAGGGGTTAAGAATTTTATTTAGTTGCGGGGAGCTCTGGGGGCGCCGGTATAGGGGGTAGAACAGTGTAGTTTAGTGTGGGTGCTTAGTGACAGCTTATCAATAAAGCTGGGAAAAAGCCAAAGAGCAGCGAGATCGGATGAGTGATAACTATCACAGTCCGTTGCTCATCTTTCTGACAGCTTTTTTGATAACTTTGGCGAGCGTATTCAGGTCTGCGGCGGCGATGTGAGGCGAGCTTAGGCGGGCATATTGGGGCCGGGCGAAGGCAGGTAAGTAGACACGTTGATAACTAGAGGCCTTTGTCTGCATTTCCACCTTCTAATAAACGTAAAAGGTCTTTTAAAACTTCTCATTCAGTTGATGAAATTTCAAATGACCAACAACATAATTAATTTATCCTCCTCTGATGAGGATCTATCTGATACAGAAGATCGTTCCTCAGACATTGACACTGACAAATCTACTTATTTATTTAAAATAGAGTACATGCGTTCTTTATTAAAAGAAGTGTTAATTACTTTGGATATTGAGGTAACCAGTCCTCTTGACTAATAAACGTTTAAATGCTGTTTTTAAACCTCCTGTGGTTTCTCCAGGGGTTTTTCCTATTCCTGAGGCTATTTCTGATATGATTTCTAAGGAATGGAATAAGCCAGGTATTTCTTTTATTCCTTCTTCAAGGTTTAACAAATTGTATCCTTTACCAGCAAAGTTGATGGGGTTATTTCTACTCTTGCTAAACCTACCACTATTCCTATGGAAGATTGTACTTCCTTTAAGGATCCTTTAGATAGGAAGCTTGAATCTTATCTAAGGAAAGCCTATTTATATTCAGGTCATCTTCTCAGACCTGCAATTTCTTTGGCTGATGTTGCGGCTGTATCAACTTTCTAGTTGGAGAATTTAGCGCAACAAGAATTGGATTCTGATGTATCTAGCATTATTCGCTTACTGCAATATGCTAATCATTTTATTTGTGATGCCATTTTTGATATTTGGGCGGAATCCAGCTCCTTTCTAATCTCTGCGGTGCATATCCCAAGTGTAGACAATTGGGAAGCGGATTATCTCAGTCGTCAGACTTTACATCCAGGAGATTGGTTTCTCCATTCAGATGTGTTTTCTCAGATTGTTCAGATGTGGGGTCTTCCAGAGATAGATCTGATGGCCTCTCACTTAAATAAGAAACTTCCCAGATACCTGTCCAGGTCCAAGGATGTTCAGGCGGAAGCAGTGGATGCGCTAACCATTCCATGGAATTATCATCCTGCTTACATCTTCCCGCCTCTAGTTCTTCTTTCAAGAGTGATTTTCAAAAGCATGCAGGAACAATCGTTTGTGTTGCTGGTAGCTCCAGCATGGCCTCTCAGGTTTTGGTATGCGGATCTTGTTCGGATGTCCAGTTGCCAGCCTTGGCCACTTCTGTTAAGGCCAGACCTACTGTCTCAAGGTCCATTTTTCTATCAGGATCTCAAATCATTAAATTTGAAGGTCTGGAAATCGAACACTTAGTACTAAGTCATAGAGGTTTCTCTGACTCAGTGATTAATACTATATTACAAGCTCGTAAATCTGTTTCCAGGAAGATTTACTATCGAGTTTGGAAGACTTACAATTCATGGTGTTCTTCCCATAAATTTTCTTGGCATTCTTTTAGAATTCCTAGAATTTTACAGTTTCTTCAGGATGGTTTGGATAAAGGTTTGTCTGCAAGTTCCTTGAAGGGACAAATCTCTGCTCTTTCAGTTTTATTTCACAGAAAGATTGCTAAACTTCCTGATATTCACTGTTTTGTACAGGCTTTAGTTCGACTTAAGCCTGTCATTAAATCAATTTCTCCTCCTTGGAGTCACAATTTGGTTTTGAAGGCGTTACAGGCTCCTCCATTTGAGCCTATGCATTCTTTGGACATTAAACTACTTTCTTGGAAAGTGTTGTTCCTTTTTGCTATCTCTTCTGCTAGAAGAGTTTCTGAGCTATTTTCTATTTTTAGTGAATCTCCTTTTCTGATTTTTCATCAGGATAAGGCGGTTTTGCCGACTTCTTTTCAATTTTTATCTAAGGTTGTTAATTCTAACAACGTTAGTAGAGAAATTGTTGTCCCTTCCTTGTGTCCTAATCCAAAGAATTCTTTGGAAAGATCTTTACATTCTTTGGATGTGGTAAGAGCTTTGAAATATTATGTTGAAGCTACTAAAGATTTCAGAAATACTTCTAGTCTATTCATTTTATTATCTGGTCCTAGGAAAGGTCAGAAAGCTTCTGCTATTTCCTTGGCTTCTTGGCTTTTGATTTGTCAAGCTTATTTGGAGTCGGGTAAGATCCCGCCTCAGAGAATTACAGCTCATTCTACTAGGTCAGTCTCCACTTTGTGGGCTTTTAAGAATGAAGCTTCTGTTGATCAGATTTGCAAAGCAGCAACTTGGTCTTTTTTGCATACATTTACTAAATTCTACTATTTTGATGTATTTGCTTCTTCAGAAGCAGTTTTTGGTAGAAAAGTTCTTCAGGCAGCTGTTTCAGTTTGATTCTTCTGATTATGTTTTAAGTTTTTCTTATCATTAAAGAATAAATTTATAATTTGGGTTGTGGATTATTTTTTCCAGCGGAAAAAGGCTGTATTTTATTTTTTATCCCTCCCTCCCTGGTGACTCTTGCGTGGAGTTCCACATCTTGGGTATTTGATATCCCATACGTCACTAGCTCATGGACTCTTGCCAATTACATGAAAGAAAACATAATTTATGTAAGAACTTACCTAATAAATTAATTTCTTTCATATTGGCAAGAGTCCATGAGGCCCACCCTTTTTTTGGTGTTTATGATTTTTTTTGTATAAAGCACAATTATTTCCAAATACCTTTGTTGATGCTTTTTACTCCTTTCTTTATCACCCCACTACTTGGCTATTCGTTAAACTGAATTGTGGGTGTGGTGAGGGGTGTATTTATAGGCATTCTGAGGTTTGGGAAACTTTGCCCCTCCTGGTAGGATTGTATATCCCATACGTCACTAGCTCATGGACTCTTACCTGATAAATTCATTTCTTTCATATTGGCAAGTTCTTACATAAATTATGTTTTTTCTTATCCTGCGGTAGGAAGGCACCTTTCCTTCCGGTAACCGTAGACATAATGGAGTCCAGCCCTGGACCAAATAAAATCTTCCCCTTGAAAGGAAGAGAAAGGAATCTGGATTTAGAAGTCATATCCGCAGACCAAAACTTCAAATAGAGAGCCCAGCGGGCTAGGACCGCAAAGCCAGAAGCCTTTGCATTTAGGCCAATAATCAGCATATTTGTGTCACAGATGAAGGAGTTAGCAATTCTCAGAACCTTAATTCTCTCCTGAATATCCTTGAGGGGAGTCTTCACCTCAATGAGCTCCGAGTGTCGCACCAGTAGGTAGCTGGTCCAGCAACCGCGGCTACAGCTGCCGCCAGTTGAAATAAAAACCCCATATGTTGAAACATCTTCCTCAGAAAGGTTTCCATTTTCTTATCCATAAGCTCTCTAAAAGAAGGATAGTAGTATGCTTAGCCAGCGTAGAAATAGCGCCTTCCACCTTAGGGATCGAGCCCCAAAAATCTAATTGAGAGTCAGGGACCAGGAATACATTTTTTTAAAGTAGATGAGGGGGAAAAAGAAGTTCCTATTCTTTCCCATTCATTACTAATAATGTTCGCTATCTTAACTGGCACAGGAAAAGTCAGAGGGACCTTCCTGTCTTCATAAAGCCTGTCTAATTTAGGGATCTTAGGTTCCTCAGGGAGTTTAGCCTCTGGAACCTCTAGCGTAGACAGAAACTCCTTTAATAAAAAATGCAGATGCTTAATTTTAAATCTAAAGGAGGGTTCCTCTGCAGAAAGATCACCCTCTGAAGCTACAGAGGTTAACTCATCCTCGGATAACTGGGACATAGTAGCTAAATCCCACAAATATTTAGATGACTCTAGGTCAGGAGAACTATGTTTAACCTTTCTCTTACATTTGCTAGAGCGAGGTAAGGCACTGCCGATTGTAACTGCACGGTAAAGTGTGCCGGAAAAAAAGCCCCCTCCAGGTGGAGGATTAGTTAAGTCGTGGGGAACTGCATGTGGAGCGGGTAGTGTAGAAAGGGTAGTAATCTCTTGGGACACAGATTCCTGAGAGGTAGACGGCTCAGAGGGGCAAATAGTGCTATGACTATTAGCAGGCTTGTCTCCCTTCATAGACTTTAAAACAGTGCTTAGGCAAATGGAACAAAATTGAGCAGGTGGGGAAACCACGGACTCCTCACAATATAAACAGGAATTATTAATCAGTACAGAAGGAGCGGAACCTTCTAATGTATTATCAGAGTCCTCCATAGCTAAGATATATTCACAGAAGGACAAAAAGTAAACACTTTTATTTAAAAAATGGCACCTTTATAATCCCAATGGCTGGGGCACTCACCACCTCCTAGACTCAGACAGCTAACAGTAAAAAACGCTCTCCTTAGGAGTGATGTCCGCACCAGGATAGTAGGAAATGAAAAGACTGCACCCGGTCACGTGGTGCGTAGGACAGGACTTCCCCTGCTATGAAAAAGGTGCGAAGCTATTATGAGCTGCGCAACACTCAAAAATGATGGTGAAACCTGTTTGTTCCAAGCCAAAAGCACACAGTCTATGAGCCCAAAAACTCTCACATTAAATCAGTTATAAATAACCCCTAGCTGTTCAAATAATTTCCCTGAAGGAGATATTAACCCTTGATCCCATTGAGGCATAAAGGAGCCACACTGTGACCCTGTATAGAAAAAGTGTATATATAAAATCGCCTTACCTTCCAGGATCCATGCTGTGGAACAGGCACAGCCTCTCAAGTGTGACAGTCTTGCAGAAACGCTTCTAACATGGACTTGAGTGTGTAACAGCAAGCAGTAAAACTCGTTAATACTGATTGCTCAGGAGCTGTTAGGTGACAGTCTGGATAGGTTCTGCATCTCCAGACTCTAACGTTCATCAATACTCTCACTGAGAGGTTGACATGTTTACTTAAAACACCAGTCCTTTCTTGAAGATAACATAACATTTACAGGGCTATCCAAATCTTCTGACACATCTCTGCCACCTCCTATAGTGATAAAAGGCAAAGAATGACTGGGGCATAGGGGAAGTGGGAGGAATATTTAAGCCTTTGGCTGGGGTGACTTTGCCTCCTCCTGGTGGCCAGGTGCATCCATAGTAATGCATTGGTTACTGTTTATTTTTGCTTCTCCTGTGCTATACGTTGTTCCCCGTACTAACTTGTGTAAATAGTGTGCCCTGTTATTATTCTCTTACCCGTGTATTCATTCTTTATGTTCCTGGTTGCACAACTATTACTTTCTAGATTCTTGTTACCAGCTCAGCTTGGTTTTGGATATCCCCTTTTTCTGCTGTCTGTTACTTTGAATTACTGTGCTTTGACCTTTGCACTAACTTGACTACTCCTCTGCCTGAAGATTTAGTACTATCGCTGCTCGTCTTGAATGTTACCTCTACCTGTTCCCTGACTACTCTATGCCTTGTGATTTGTGATTTTAGTTTGCCTGTGATGTTGTGACCTGGCCTGCCTGGCTACTCTTCTTTAGTATCCTTTTTGTACTAGCTCAACATCCTTACAAGTTACCTTATCACTGCCAGTCAAGCTCCCAAGTTTTACTTTGCATGTTGGGACATCGTTAATATTTGCCACTTCTCAGCCTCTAGGTCCTTTCCTGGATAGACATTTACTACAGGTCTGACACACAGATAATTAAGAAACCCTTCTTGAAGAAAAAATAGTAAGGAGGAACAAACCCTTTCCGGAATATCCAGACCATACATAGGATCAAAGCATGTAAAACTAGGAGGAAACAGGACAAATCCTAACTAAAACTTGAACAAATCATTGAACATCAAGCAAATGAACTATCTTCTTATAATAGAGAACAGAAAGAGATTTAATTTGACCATTCTATGAACTTGCAGATAAACCTTATCTAAACCATCCTGAAGACACTGAAGAACTCAAGGATTTCAAAAAGAATTCAAGCGAAATGCCTGATGACCAACCAAGATAAAAAAAAAAATCCACACCCTGTGATAAATCCTTCCAGTCACCGGCTTTCTGGCTTGAATGAGTTTCAATGCCCAGACAAACCTCTGACTCAAGATCAATCATTCCATCAACAAGCCATTAAATTCAGAGCCTTTAGATCCTGATGAAGAAATGGACCTAGAGACAAGAGATCTGTCTGTAGGGGAAGAGTTCAAGGAGGACAACTGGACATTTGGATCAGATCTGCAAACTAAGTTCTGTGAGGCCATGCTGCGACAATCCGAATAACTAATACCTGTTCCAGCTTGATTTGAGCAATCACTCTCAAAAACAACACAAAAGGCGGAAATAAGTAAATCAGAGAATTGTCCAAAAGACTACTACAGCATCTATGAGTTCCGCCTGGGGATCCTGAGATCTGGCAGAATACCTAGAAAGATTGTGATTTAAATGAGAAGTCATCACATCTATCTACAGAAGATCCCACCAAATATTTATTTGGTCAAACACCTTCTGGTGCAAAGAGCACCAGAAGTGCCATCTATATTATCCTGAAGATTATTTCAAAGATGTATAGCAAGGGGTTCAATAGCGAGATCAAAGATAAGAGGAGAAAGAGAACAACCCTGTCTGGTCCCTCTACTCAGTTGACAAGACTCAAAGATTTCTCTGTTGATTATAAGTGTCGCCTTGGGGGAAATATAAAGTCTCAATTAGGTGGAGAATATGCCATTTAAAGCCAAATTTGAGTAATGTAGTGATGATATGATCCAAGGAAACATAGTCAAAAGCGTTTTCAGCATCTAAAGAGAGAATAGCATTATCAGTTTTGTGCAAAGAGGATTCGTCATTTTCTTTTAGATTTGCTATGAGGTGCAGCCCTTAATAAAGCCTGTTTGGTCTTGATGTATTAACTTATGAATCTTTTTTTAAACCTATTTGCTAGGATAGAAATTAAAAGGTTATAATTGGTGTATAGGAGGGCAATTGGATGGTAAGAGTCCATTTTGTCAGCCCGTTTATTAGGTTTTAATATTAATGCGATATAAGATTCTGAGAAAGATTTTGAATTTTTTTTTGCATTAAATAAATATTCATTATAAAGCGTTGTTAAAGTAGGTGTAAGAAATTCTAAAAAAAAATTGTAATATTTGTTGGGTAGTTGATCAGGGCCCGCTGATTTATTTAAATGAATAGTATAGTCAACATTAAACTTTCATGATTCAGATAGAGCAAGAAATTTTAAGCAACTTTCTAATTTACTCCTATTATCAATTTCCCCTTTGTTCTCTTGCTATCTTTATTTGAATGTAAGCTTAGGAGCCGGGCCATTTTTGGTTCAGCCCCTGGGTAGCACTTGCTGATTGGTGGCTACATTTAGACACCAAAACAAAAGCGCTACCTAGGTGCTGAACCAAAAATGGGATGGCTCCTATGCTTACATTCCTGCTTTTTCAAATAAAGATACCAAGAGAATGAAGAAAAATGATAATAGGAGTAAATCAGAAAGTTGCTTAAAATTGTCTGCTCTTCCTGAATCATGAAAGTTTAATTTTGACTAGACTATTCCTTTAAGTATAGGTTTACTTATGACCTCACATACTTCTTCTTGAGAGATTTCATTATTCAAGATTTCTAATTGTTCCAAATTAAGTTGTGGGAGAGAGACATCTTTCCAGAATGTCTCTTAAGGAGGATGTGTATAAATTTGCTGAAAGTAATTATAAAACACTTGACGTATCAGATTGAATAACTTTAATATTCTGATGACTAAAATAGTTTTTATTTAAGTTAGCTAGGAATTTGCTGTTTTTGTTTCCAAATTGTGAAAGAGTGACAGAATAAATTAACTGAAGCTTGATGATCTAAAGCTCTCTTTACTCTGCCGAGATTACCTAAGAAATCTTGTTAATATTGCAAAGACCTTCAAAGAATTTGATAATGGCAAATCTTAGCTTGAGAGCGGTTTATCTGGATATGCCGGGTTATGGATGTGAATTAGAGACACCTACACTACAATAAAATGGTAAAACAAAAACTCCAAATATATTGCTTGGTTTCTCACCCTGCCAGCAAGTTTTTGATCATTGGGCCCTAAAACAAACTTTGCATGGAAGCAATTAATACAGCAGGATGTTAAACTGTAAGTAAAAACACTAAGGCAAGAAAGAAAGCTGGGCATAAGAGGAAAAATATAGTTATAAATGTCTGGGACATTATGCTCTTCTTACTATAGTTGGGAAGAAATACAAAACACTTAAATTAGAATTTAACATTGCCTTTAGATTCTATAGCAGGGGGAAGTAAGTCACTACAAGTATAAACTTAGGTTATTAGAAGGTGGATACCAAAGAACCTTCTGTTAAGTATTGAGGGTAAAAGGTACCAGCATCACAGACAGAAGAATTAATCTATATTTTAGTAACAAGTCAAACACATTTTATGTCAGAAAAAATATAACTGGTAATAGCTCCAAAGCAAAAAACAAAAAAGCCTTTAATTCATAAGTATAATATTGGACAGATCACACTGCACTAAAAGGGAAATTAAACTCAGCTGAATTTTTCATTAAATGTTAATTTTTCATAGTGAAAAAAAAATTGCAATACATTTTCATTCATTTTATTTTCTCTGTTTTTCCTGTAATTTAAGTCTGAAAACTGTGTTTTTTTTCTACTCCCCCAGAGAATGCAGAACAATGACCCCAGAGAATGACCTACATAAAGCATAGTGTTTGGGTAATATGTGCATGAGGTCATTTATACCAGAACTTAATTGGCCACAGAAAAAGAGATAAGACTATCCAAGAGTCTTTTCAAGTGGGCGTGGCTTATTTGCTGAGTAATGGACATGTTGGTTAAAATAAAAAATTACAATGGTAAATGTTTTTAAAACATTTGTTTTGCATGCTGACCTTTTGCAATATAAATATTTATTTATAATGCATATATAAAGAAATATTTAAATTTTGCTTTAAAAGCATTGTAATATGCAAGCAGTATATATATGTAGGAGGAAATTAAATAAGCAACAAGCAGACTGCCATATTTAAATATGTAGATGACCTTTGTAATACGTCTGGAAGGCAAGATGGAGAGCACCCATTTTTTTCCGATGACTGTCCTGTTGAAGGAAGAGTAAATATCTGTAGTAGACAGACACTAATACTGGTTTCAGGTAAATTGATTGACCACTTTCAGAAAAGGAAAACTAAAGACCATGGATGTGTTGCTATGATAAGGGTCTCTGTATTGGGTAAAGTAGTTCAAATTTCAGAAGCTTTCCTGGACTTCACACCCAAATTATATCCCAGTTATCTCTGATAAGTAAAACCTAATATCCCCCCCCCCCCCCCCATTTATTGTTCATGGTTTGTATTAAAAAGGGACATGAAAGCCCAAATTAATTTTTCATGGTTTAGGTAAACCATGTTATTTTAAGAGACATTCCAATCACTTCAAATGTACTTTATACTTAAGTTCAGGAAAAGCAAAGCACTACTGAGAGCTCACTGATTGGTGGCTACACACCTCTGTCTATTATCATTGGCTCACCAGATGTTTTCAGCTAGCTCCTAGTTGTGCACTGATGCTCTTAAGTTGACTTTTCAACAAAGATTACAAAAACAAAGCAAATTTGAGGATAGAAGTAAATTGGAAAGTCTTAAATTAAAAGCTTTAATTCTGACTTTCATATGTCTGAACAAAGGCTAAACACAGCTAACCACAATAAAAATGATTTAAAGCCTTAAATGGACATTAAACAATAAATTCTAGATTGTTTCCTATGTTTAAAACAAATATTAGTCATGAAATAATACTCAGATGTATTTTTTAAACTTATAATTGCACCACCATAGTGCAAACTAGGTTTGCGTCTCTGCTGAAGCCATTTAGAACAGCTATAAAGAAGGCTGTGCGAAATATAGCAGTGTTAGGTCTGGAGTCTGCACTTCCACATATAACGTGAATTTGAAAGCTCACAATTACAGGAAAAATAGGACAAAATAAACAATGAAGGTATATTGTAAAGTGTATTACATAAACATTTTATAGTGTAATCTTAAAAGGACATTAAACCGAAATTTTTTCTTTAAGAAATCAGATAGAGAATACAATTTTAAACAACTTTCTAATTTTCTTCTATTATCTAATTTGCTTTATTCTCTTGATATTCTTTCCTGAAAAGCATATCTAGATAGGCTCAGTAGCTGCTGATTGGTGGCTGCACATAGATGCCTCATGTGATTGGCTGACCCATGTGCATTGCTATTTCTTCAACAAAGGATATCTAAAGAAAGAAGCAAATTAGATAATAGAGGTAAATTGGAATGTTGTTTACAAGTGTATTCTCTGTCTGAATCATGAAAGAAATTTTTTGGGTTTAATGTCCCTTTAAGGTGTTTAATATACCATTAACTAGAATTTTCTGGGATCAGTAGAGAAAATACTGCTGTAAAGGCATGGTCACCTTCTGTACAGAATAAGAGTAAGAGGTATCTTGTGAACAAATGGGAATGACACAATAACACTCAGCTAGATTACAAGTTGTGCGTTATGACTCAAATATCATCGTTATGGGCCATAACGCTTCATTTTCCCTAACGCTGCTATTACAAGTTTCCGTAGTGCCACAAATATCCACATCTACGCTAATGTTATCTATATGACACACATGAACTAATGCCCTCTAGTGGTGAAAAACTGTCAAAATGCATTTACATAAGAGGCGGCCTTCAAGGTCTAAGAAATTAGCATATGAGCCTACCTAGGTTTAGCTTTCAACTAAGAATACCAAGAGAACAAAGCAAAATGGGTGATAAAAGTAAAATGGAAATGTATGTATTACCTGTCATTGTATTCCCTTTACTGATTGTATTATTGTATTTTGGAAAATTCAATAACATACTAATAAATAAAAAAAGTAAAATGGAAAGCTATTTAAAATGACATACCCTATCTGAATCATGAAAGTTTATTTTGGACTAGACTGTCCTTTTAAATAAAACCTGCAATAGAAAGGTAAGATCAGAACAAGGGCAGGAGGTTAAAAATCTGATGGTTCCTTCCTGTCACACTAGAAAGGTGCTATTATCTATCCATTTACTTGAGATTAAAACTCAGGGATAGGTATACACAAAGTATTGTGCTTCCTGCCCAGAGTGGAAATTGTCATAACTAAAATCCAAATACAGTGCCTCATTCATACCACTCCCAGTTATTGATTTGCCCCTTTAAAGGAATTACTATGAATATAGTGGGTTCATCAAATAAATCTGCTTATGATAACTAATACATTTCGATCATACGTCATTGTTACGTGATATCTCCTTCACAAGTACAGTACTAACAAAAAACATAAATTATGCTTAGCTGATAATTTTCTTTTCTTCAGATGGAAAGAGTCCACAGCTCAGCTGCATTCATTACTTTTGTAAAGAGTTTACTTGTCTTTCCAAGGCACACAAATCCCTATCCCAAATTGACATATTTTTAATCAGTAAAAATTTATTTTCTCTTGTTCAAAAAACAGAAATTCATCCAATCACCATCTCCGACCACGCCCCAATTTCACTCTCCCTAGCAACTAAGCTAGGCAAATCATTAAACAATAGATTGTTTTTTCCTAGTTACTTATATAATAATTTAAAGTTTAGGGAATTTTTAGTTAATCAATGGACTGATTATTACACGAGGAATAATGAATCAGTTCAGAATGTAGAAAGTATCTGGCAAGCATTCAAGGCAGTTATACGGGGGGAAATTCTAGCCTTCATAGTCAGAATGAAGAGGAGAAATAATAAATACTGGTTCCAACTCACTAATCAAATAGTAAATAAATATCAAAATTATTTAAGGAATAATAGTAAAAAAAATTGGGAAGAATATTTAGAAGCAAAAAGGCAAAGAGATAACTGGTGTATCTTGAAAGAATCCCAGAGTGAGCTTAGGAGCAATAGCCAATTTATGTCCTACGGTAATAAAAACATAATTTATGCTTACCTGATAAATTTATTTCTCTTGTAGTGTATCCAGTCCACGGATCATCCATTACTTGTGGGATATTCTCCTTCCCAACAGGAAGTTGCAAGAGGATCACCCACAGCAGAGCTGCTATATAGCTCCTCCCCTAACAGCCATATCCAGTCATTCCACCGAAACAAGCCGAGAAAGGAGAAACCATAGGGTGCAGTGGTGACTGAAGTTTAATTAAAATTTAGACCTGCCTTAAAAGGACAGGGCGGGCCGTGGACTGGATACACTACAAGAGAAATAAATTTATCAGGTAAGCATAAATTATGTTTTCTCTTGTTAAGTGTATCCAGTCCACGGATCATCCATTACTTGTGGGATACCAATACCAAAGCTTAAGTACACTGATGATGAGAGGGACAAGGCAGGAACTTAAACGGAAGGAACCACTGCCTGTAGAACCTTTCTCCCAAAAACAGCCTCCGAAGAAGCAAAAGTATCAAATTTGTAAAATTTTGAAAAGGTATGAAGCGAAGACCAAGTCGCAGCCTTGCAAATCTGTTCAACAGAGGCCTCATTTTTAAAGGCCCAGGTGGAAGCCACAGCTCTAGTAGAATGAGCTGTAATTCTTTCAGGGGGCTGCTGTCCAACAGTCTCATATGCTAAACGGATTATACTCCGAAGCCAAAAAGAAAGAGAGGTTGCCGAGGCCTTTTGACCTCTCCTCTGTCCAGAGTAAATAACAAACAGGTGAGATGTTTGGCGAAAATCTTTAGTAGCCTGCAAGTAAAACTTCAATGCACGGACTACGTCTAGATTATTCAAAAGACGTTCCTTCTTTGAAGAAGGATTAGGGCATAATGATGGAACAACAATCTCTTGATTGAAACCACCTTAGGTAAAAACCCAGGTTTTGTACGCAGAACTACTTTATCTGAATGAAAGATCAGATAAGGAGAATCACAATGTAAGGCAGATAACTCCGAGACTCTTCGAGCCGAGGAAATAGCGATCAGAAAAAGAACTTTCCATGATAGAAGTTTGATATCAATAGAATGAAGGGGTTCAAACGGAACCCCTTGAAGAACTTTAACAACCAAGTTTAAGCTCCATGGGGGAGCAACAGGTTTAAACACAGGCTTAATTCTAACTAAAGCCTGACAAAATGCCTGAACGTCTGGAACTTCTGCCAGACGCTTGTGTAAAAGAATAGACAGAGCAGAGATCTGTCCCTTTAAAGAACTAGCTGATAGTCCTTTGTCCAAACCCTCTTGGAGGAAGGACAATATCCTAGGAATCCTAACCCTACTCCATGAGTAATTCTTGGATTCACACCAATGAAGATATTTACGCCAAATCTTGTGGTAAATTTTGCTGGTGACAGGCTTTCGTGCCTGTATTAAGGTATCAATTACTGACTCGGAGAAGCCACGCTTTGATAGGATCAAGCGTTCAATCTCCATGCAGTCAGTCTCAGAGAAAGTAGATTCGGATGATTGAAAGGACCTTGTATTAGAAGGTCTTGTCTCAGAGGCAGAGTCCATGGTGGAAAGGATGACATGTCCACTAGGTCTGCATACCAGGTCCTGCGTGGCCACGCAGGCGCTATCAATATCACCGATGCTCTCTCCTGTTTGATTTTGGCAATCAGACGAGGGATCAGAGGAAATGGTGGAAACACATAGGCCAGGTTGAAGAACCAAGGCGCTGCTAGAGCATCTATCAGTGCCGCTTCTGGGTCCCTGGACCTGGATCCGTAACAAGGAAGCTTGGCGTTCTGGCGAGACGCCATGAGATCCAGTTCTGGTTTGCCCCAACAAAGAACCAATTGAGCAAACACCTCCGGATGGAGTTCCCACTCCCCCGGATGAAAAGTCTGACGACTTAGAAAATCCGCCTCCCAGTTCTATACCCCTGGGATATGGATCGCTGATAGGTGGCAAGAGTGAGTCTCTGCCCAGCGAATTATCTTGGAGACTTCTGACATCGCTAGGGAACTCCTGGTCCCCCCTTGATGGATGATGTAAGCCACAGTCGTGATGTTGTCCGACTGAAATCTGATGAACCTCAGTGTTGCTAACTGAGGCCAAGCTAGAAGAGCATTGAATATTGCTCTTAACTCCAGAATATTTATTGGGAGGAGTTTCTCCTCCTGAGTCCATGAACCCTGAGCCTTCAGGGAGTTTCAGACTGCACCCCAACCAAGAAGGCTGGCATCTGTTGTTACAATGGTCCAATCTGGCCTGTGAAAGGTCATACTTTTGCACAGATGGACCCGAGATAACCACCAGAGAAGAGAATATCTGGTTTCCTGATCCAGATTTAGTAGAGGGGACAAATCTGTGTATTCCCAATTCCACTGACTGAGCATGCATAATTGCAGCGGTCTGAGATGCAGGCGTGCAAATGGCACTATGTCCATCGCCGCTACCATTAAGCCGATTACTTCCATGCACTGAGCCACCGTGGGGCGCGGAATGGAGTGAAGAACACGGCAAGCATTTAGAAGTTTTGATAACCTGGACTCCGTCAGGTAAATTTTCATTTCTATAGAATCTATCAGAGTCCCTAGGAAGGAAACCCTTGTGAGAGGAGATAGAGAACTCTTTTCTTCGTTCACTTTCCACCCATGCGACCTCAGAAATGCCAGAACTATCTCTGTATGAGACTTGGCAATTTGAAAGCATGACGCCTGTATCAGGATGTCGTCTAGGTAAGGAGCCACTGCTATGCCTCGCGGTCTTAGAACTGCCAGAAGTGAGCCCAGAACCTTTGTAAAAATTCTTGGGGCTGTAGCCAACCCGAATGGAAGAGCTACAAACTGGTAATGCCTGTCTAGAAAGGCAAACCTCAGGAACCGATGATGATTCTTGTGGATCGGAATGTGAAGGTAGGCATCCTTTAAGTCCACTGTGGTCATGTACTGCCCCTCTTGGATCATGGGTAAAATGGTTCGAATAGTTTCCATCTTGAATAATGGAACTCTGAGGAATTTGTTTAGGATCTTTAGATCCAAAATTGGTCTGAAGGTTCCCTCTTTTTTGGGAACCACAAACAGATTTGAATAAAACCCCTGTCCTTGTTCCGTCCGCAGAACTGAATGGATCACTCCCATTACAAGGAGGTCTTGCACGCAGCTTAGGAATGCCTCTTTCTTTATCTGGTTTGCAGATAATCTTGAAAGGTGAAATCTCCCTTGTGGGGGAGAAGCTTTGAAGTCCAGAAGATATCCCTGAGATATGATCTCCAAGGCCCAGGGATCCTGAACATCTCTTGCCCACGCCTGGGCGAAGAGAGAGAGTCTGCCCCCTACTAGATCCGTTGTCGGATAGGGGGCCGCTCCTTCATGCTGTCTTGGAGGCAGCAGCAGGCTTTCGGCCTGCTTGCCCTTGTTCCAGGACTGGGTAGGTTTCCAGGCCTGCTTAGATTGAGGAAAATTTCCCTCTTGTTTTGAAGTAGAGGGAGCTGATCCTGCACCTGCCTTGAAATTTCGAAAGGCACGGAAATTAGACTGTTTGGCCCTTGATTTGGCCCTGTCCTGAGGAAGGGTATGACCCTTACCTCCAGTAATGTCAGCAATAATTTCTTTCAAACCAGGCCCGAATAAGGTCTGCCCCTTGAAAGGAATGTTAAGTAATTTAGACTTTGAAGTCACATCAGCTGACCAGGATTTAAGCCATAGCGCCCAACGCGCCTGGATGGTGAATCCGGAATTCTTAGCCGTTAGTTTAGTCAAATGAACAATGGCATCAGAAACAAATGAGTTAGCTAGCTTAAGTGTTCTAAGCTTGTCAATAATTTCAGTCAATGGAGCTGTATGGATGGCCTCTTCCAGGGCCTCAAACCAGAACACCGCCGCAGCAGTGACAGGCGCAATGCATGCAAGGGGCTGTAAAATAAAAACCTTGTTGAATAAACATTTTCTTAAGGTAACCCTCTAATTTTTTATCCATTGGATCTGAAAAAGCACAACTGTCCTCAACCGGGATAGTGGTACGCTTTGCTAAAGTAGAAACTGCTCCCTCCACCTTAGGGACTGTCTGCCATAAGTCCCGTGTAGTGGCATCTATTGGAAACATTTTTCTAAATATAGGAGGTGGGGAAAAGGGCACACCGGGTCTATCCCACTCCTTACTAATAATTTCTGTAAGCCTTTTAGGTATTGGAAAAACATCAGTACTCACCGGCACTGCATAGTATTTATCCAGCCTACACAATTTCTCTGGCACTGCAATTGTGTCACAGTCATTCAGAGCAGCTAATACCTCCCCAAGTAACACACAGAGGTTCTCAAGCTTAAATTTAAAATTAGAAATCTCTGAATCAGGTCTCCCCGATTCAGAGACGTCACCCACAGACTGAAGCTCTCCGTCCTCAGGTTCTGCATATTGTGACGCAGTATCAGACATGGCTCTTACAGCATCTACGCGCTCTGTATCTCGTCTAACCCCAGAGCTATCGCGCTTGCCTCTCAATTCAGGCAATCTGGCTAATACCTGCGACAGGGTATTATTCATGATTGCAGCCATGTCCTGCAAAGTAATCGCTATGGGCATCCCTGATGTACTTGGCGCCATATTAGCGTGCGTCCCTCGAGCGGGAGGCGAAGGGTCCGACACGTGGGGAGAGTTAGTCGGCATAACATCCCCCTCGACAGACCCTTCTGGTGACAATTCTTTTATAGATAAAGACTGATCTTTACTGTTTAAGGTGAAATCAATAGATTTAGTACACATTCTCCTATGGGGCTCCACCATGGCTTTTAAACATAATGAAAAAGTAGTTTCCTCTGTGTCACACATGTTTGTACAGACTAGCAATGAGACTAGCAAGCTTGGAAAACACTTTAAACAAAGTTAACAAGCAATATAAAAAACGTTACTGTGCCTTTAAGAGAAACAAATATTGGCAAAATTTGAAATAACAGTGAAAAAAGGCAGTTACACTAACGAAGTTTTTACAGTGTATGTAACAAGTTAGCAGAGCATTGCACCCACTTGCAAATGGATGATTAACCCCTTAATACAAAAAAACAGATTAACAAAACGAAAAATAAGTTTTTTAAACAGTCATAACAACTGCCACAGCTCCTACTTTTGAAGCCTTTTGAGCCCATCAGAGATGTCCTATAGCATGCAGGGGACTGCTGAGGGAAGCTGAATGTCACAGTTTGTAATTTTAACTGCACCAACTGTAACTTTTATACTATAACAGTGGAAAGCCTCTGTTTCTAGGCAAAAATAAAGCCAGCCATGTGGAAAAAAACTAGGCCCCAATAAGTTTTATCACCAAAGCATATATAAAAACGATTAAACATGCCAGCAAACGTTTTATATTACACTTTTATAAGAGTATGTATCTCTGTTAATAAGCCTGATACCAGTCGCTATTAAATCACTGCATTTAGGCTTAACTTACATTAATCCGGTATCAGCAGCATTTTTCTAGCAAGTTCCATCCCTAGAAATATGTTTACTGCACATACCTTATTGCAGGAAAACCTGCACGCCATTCCCTCTCTGAAGTTACCTCACTCCTCAGAATATGTGAGAACGGCAATGGATCTTAGTTACTTCTGCTAAGATCATAGAAATCACAGGCAGATTCTTCTTCTAATTCTGCCTTTGATAAAACAGTACACTCCGGTACCATTTCAAAATAACAAAACTTTTGATTGAAGTTAAGAAACTAACTATAATACACCACTCTCCTCTTACTACGTCCATCTTTGTTGAGAGTTGCAAGAGAATGACTGGATATGGCAGTTAGGGGAGGAGCTATATAGCAGCTCTGCTGTGGGTGATCCTCTTGCAACTTCCTGTTGGGAAGGAGAATATCCCACAAGTAATGGATGATCCGTGGACTGGATACACTTAACAAGAGAAATAGGAAAATTCTTAGCAAGAATAGTGAATCGCCAAAAGTCAAATAAAGTAATAACATCTATTAGAGTTAGGGACAAAATACTCAATCGATATCAAGACATTAATGGTGAATTTTATCAATACTTTAAAAACTTATATGGGGCGAAAGTAGTAGACCAACAAAGGAAAGAGGCGTTCTGGGCTAATATTAAACTCCCCCAAATATCTAAGGAGGACTTAGAAATGTTGAACTCTCCGATTCTGGATGAGGAGATTAAAAAAAAGATATAAAGAAACTGAAGCTTAATAAGGCCCCAGGTCCAGATGATTTACCAGGAGAACTATACAAAATCATTGATGACCAAATTATTCCCGTCTTAAACAAGGTATATAACTCCTTCTTTTTAGAAGGTAAACCCCCATCTAAATACTTCACTGAATCTAGAATCATTTTGATTCCCAAACAGGGGAAAGATTTGAAACTAATGGACTCTTATAGGCCCATTTCTCTACTTAAAGTGGATTATACAATTTTAACACATATCTTGGGTAGTAGACTCCAATTAATTATTGGTTCACTTGTCCACCCAGACCAAACTGGGTTTATTAAAGGAAGGACATAAGTGAATAATATTAGGAAATTGGAAGTAGCAATAAGTTATTGTGAAGTAATGGGGAAGGCAGGAACTTTTTTAGGAGAGGATGCAGAAGTTATTTCTTTAGATACACAAAAAGCCTTCGACTCCTTACTCTGGGATGATATGTTTTTCACCCTCTGGAATTTTGGAATTAAAGATAACTTTCTTAATATTATATCATTATTATATTATTCTCCCTTAGCAGCTTTAGTTATCAATTCTACCATAACAGATACATTTATTCTACAGCGAGGGACTAGACAAGGTTGTCCTATCTCTCCGCTTCTCTTTGACTTATCTTTAGAACCACTGGCCATATACTTTAGGAACCATCTTGAGGGAATCAATATTGGGCAGCATAAAATTCAACAGGCAATATATGCAGACAACCTCCTTATCTTTACCTAAAACTTACGAATTAACCTCCCTCTAATTACGAATGTACTAGATACATTTCAAGCTTTTACAGGATTAGTAGTAAATAAAGATAAGTCTGAAATACTGTGGTTAATTAAGCATAGGAACTCGCCCCCAATACCGTTTAAGGAGGCCAAAGATTATATTACATACCTTGGGGTGAAGTTCGCACGGGAAACAAGCCAGTGGTATATGTTAAATTTCTTACCAATGATTCAGTTTCTTAAGGAAGATACAGAAAAGTGGATGAACCTACCCTTATCACTTTCAGGTATAATACACTTAGTTAAAATGGTCTCGCTGCCCAGATTTATTTATATATTTCAGGCCCTACCACTTTTATTATTTAAAAAAGACATACTTGTAATTAACAAATACATAACACAGTTTATTTGGGAAAAAAAAGCCAAGAATAGTCTGTTTGCAGGGAAAAAGGGCGTAGGACTGGCCATACCAGACTTTGAATCTTATAATATTGCAGTAAATATGAAATATGTCTTGGATTGGTTCCTTGAGAAAGGACACTTCTCAATCTATGACTTAGAAGAGGCCTTGGTTGCTCCCCTCTCATTAAAAGCTCTGTTACATATGCCCCTGAAATCAATCCCAAAGGATATTAAATTATTAACAGTTATAGAACAACCCATTCAGGCTTGGCGTAAGTTCTGTATTAAACTAGGTAACTACAGGGTCTCCCCTTTTTAACTATCAAAGGGACTCCTGAATTTGTGGAAGGATATGAGTCTGCTAGGTTCGGTACATGGTCTAGCTTGGGGGTTAGATATATAGCTCAACTAATTAATATGGAAGATAATAGAACTAAAACTTTTGACGAATGCAAGTCAGAATTTGGGATAACAAATCGCCTTTTTTTTCATATCTACAACTTCGGCATTACACCGAGCAATATCTTAGACTAAATGATTTAGATTGGAATAATGAATCTCTGAAGCAGGTAATAATATTATTTCGATTAAGGAAATTCTCTATCTCTCCTATTTATAAGTTCTTATTAACTGCACAAGAACAAAGTAATATCAGATATCTTAAGTTAAAATGGAGCGAGTTCTGTGTAAATCAAAGTGAGCTGGAATCTATGACGAGTTCTGTGACGAGAACTGCTCAAGCTATGCTGGGGCAATATTTTAAGGAAGCAACAAGTTAAGATGCTTTATCAAGTCTTTATTACCCCTAAAATTATCTCATATTGGATTAAAGAAGGGGCTAAACCATCATGTATTAAGTGTAAACTTAGTTAGGCAGAGATGATTCACCTCTATTGGTCCTGCTTAATAATACAAAGATTCTGGGGTAAAACTTAATTTTGGGTTTCATTTGTATATCTGAGTTCCCAGAATGTGTTCTTTTTAACAACTAAGGAGGAAGCTGGTGGAAACATTCTATTATTAAACACAGTTATTCTATTGGGTAGGAAAATAATATTGAATAACTGGCAGTCTTCTAAAGAGACTAAACTTACAGAACTCAAAAGTAACATATCACATCAAATGTTCTAAGAACAAGTTAAAGTACAGATGGGAATGGAAACTAATATTAATTCTTTTTTCACAAAATGGAGAAAATATATTAAATCATTAGACATTAACACCCAAAAATTAGTAATTTCTCACTTTAAAAACTCAACTTTTATATTAGAAGCTAATTTTTCTGTTGGAATATATATAAATAAATAATGGAAGAAATAAAAAAAAAAATCCAAATAGAGCGCCTCATTCATACCACTCCCAGTTATTGATTTGTCCCTTGTAAAGTGTATTACATAAACATTTTATAGTGTAATCTTAAGGTGTTTAATATCCCATTAACTAGAATTTTCTGGAATCAGTAGAGAAAATACTGCTGTAAAGGCATGGTCACCTACTGTACAGAATAAGAGTAAGAGGTATCTTGTGAACAAATTGGAATGACAACAATAACACCCAGCTAGATTATGAGTTGTGCGTTATGACTCAAATAGCATTGTTATGGGCCATAACGCTTCATTTTCCCTAACGCTGCTATTACAAGTTTCCGTAGCGCCACAAATATCCACATCTACGCTAATGTTATCTATGACACACGTGAACTAACGCCCTCTAGTGGTGAAAAACTGTCAAAATGCATTTACATAAGAGGCGGCCTTCAAGGTCTAAGAAATTAGCATATGAGCCTACCTAGGTTTAGCTTTCAACTAAGAATACCAAGAGAACAAAGCAAAATGGGTGATAAAAGTAAAATGGAAAGCTATTTAAAATGACATACCCTATCTGAATCATGAAAGTTTATTTTGGACTAGACTGTTCTTTTAAATAAAACCTGAAAACTAGAATGGTGCTATTATCTATCCATTTACTTGAGATTAATTCTCAGGGATAGGTATTGAAATAGATTATTTTGGCAATGTATACACAAAGTATTGTGCTTCCTGCCCAGAGTGGAAATTGTCATAACTAAAATCCAAATACAGTGCCTCATTCATACCACTCCCAGTTATTGATTTGCCCCTTTAAAGGAATTACTATGAAAATAGTGGGTTCATCAAATAAATCTGCTTAAGATAACTAATACATCTTGATCATACGTCATTGTTATGTGATATCTCCTTCACAAGTACAGTAATAACAAAAACATAAATTATGCTTACCTGATATTTTTCTTTTCTTCAGATGGAAAGAGTCCACAGCTCAACTGCATTCATTATTTTTGGGAATTCAGAACCTGGCCACCAGGAGGAGGCAAAGACACCCCAGCCAAAGGCTTAAATACTCCTCCCACTCCCCTCATCCCCCAGTCATTCTGCCGAGGAACAAGGAACAGTAGAAGAAACATCAGGGTGAAAAGGTGCCAGAAGAACAAAAATTACGGCCGCCCCGAATAAAAACACGGACGGGGGTCTCTTTCCATCTGAAGAAAAGAAAATGATCAGGTAAGCATAA